>NC_043011.1:63952247-64012247 GCF_006345805.1 Octopus sinensis | reverse complement strand
ATGGTGAAATGTTTTGCCTAAGCACGCAACACGTCGCCTTATCCAGGATTCGGACGCAGATCAGGTAATCGTGAGAGCAACGCGCTACACACTAGATCATTCACCTTCAGAGAAAACACGTATGTTCTTATACAGAAATGCCAAATATACTAATGTTGTGCTTTTATATACATGCTGTCAGTAGTCAAGCACTTATTACGACCGTGGAGTAAGATGTTGTAGAGAAGAGTGTAGAAAAGAAAGATGCATCCAGTGAATGAATGTTATCTATGTAATATTGTAGAGGCGCAGTTTGTCCAGCAATGTGGGCAGCAGACTTGCGGTCATAGGATCGCCGTTCAGATTCCCAGACCGGGTATGTCAATGTTCATTGAACGAAAAGACTTAAAGATCTATGAAGGCCCGGCGGGGTATGGGGAAACTTTCGTGGAGCTTTAGGCCTTTTCGGTCAATAAACATTCACACAGCCCGGTCTGGAATCAAAACGGCGTTACTATGACCGTTTTGAACCCATTTGTACATTTATTTAGGTTTTCTTCTCCTTCTACTGTATAATTTCCTTCTATGTATAGTTATAAAAAATGACTTTGCTGTTTAAGAGAACGGCCACTTAAAGCTTGAAACCAATATCTGATTAACTGACAATAAATAGTATTTTTATTATGATTAAATTAAAATGTTCCCCTCAAAAAGCCATCTCTACTCACTCTTTCATATATATATGTATATATATATATATATATATATATATATATATGTGTGTGTGTGTGTGGTGTGTGTGTGTGTGTGTGTGTATGCGTGTGCGTGTATGTGTGTGTATGCATGTATGCAGATATAATATACTGTTGTTGCTGGGGAGTGTCATTTTCTTTTTGTGCTTTATAATGTAACACACACAACGGTAAAACTTGCCCTACGTTAAATGTTGTGTTATTTCTCCTTGGAAACAATTTTTAGTGGCTATAGCATAGCGGATCTATTTTTAGCAGTAGAGTCGACCACATAGTGGTTACTCTCTCGTATTTATGTATAAATTTGTCTTGTATCCCTGGATTTTATGTGCTAAGCTACATGGTGTTAAATTGATGGTATTACTAAATTAATATCCAATTTTTCACCCTCATCTGTAAAAAGCATATATATATATATATATATATATATATATAGAAAATAGTAAAAAGTGAAAAACACTACAGAAGGCTTGTTTTACAAGGTTAAAAAATATATATTTGAGTTATTATGTCAGGAGAATGTTATAAATTTTTTTCATACAATGACATAGTTTTTGAAGAAATACATAGTTTTTGAAGAAAGACCGGTTTCGCGTTCAGCTTTTCAAATTTCTAACATCGTTATGTTTTCGTTGAGAAGTGTAAAGAAGAGTTCCAGATAAGGGGAGGTAATAAGTGATTTCTTCCGGTGTAAGGGAGATAATCGCTTAATATTTCTTGCCTTTTTATATATAATCCCGAGAATACGATAAAAATGTTTTAACATGTCTTTAGTGATCAGCTACAATTGTGATAGCAACGCCATTTTACGCAGAAGATCTAATTGAAAATTTACGCAATACTTGCGGTTTCTACATATGTATACCAGAATAAGCATATAAATGCAAAACGGAAAAGTTTCATTATCATCACATAGACTGTTACTGAGAGTTTTATCTTCCTGTTAAACGGGAACGAGAAACTCTGAGTACCACTTGTGTTGATGACACAGCTTTATTAATAAAGTATATACATACATTTATATATGTATTGGATAATTATTGCGACTTATATTCAGCAAATTTTATTCGACAATAAAAATAACAACATGTAACAAAATCATCTTTAAATGATTATTCTGGAGCATATTCCCCATCTACTTCAATTACTGCTTCCTATTTGCTTCGCAGACGGTCGGAACGTCATTTAAAAATGTATTTTCCTAAATATTTATATTGTTTTTGGTGAATAAAATTTGTTGAAAAAAGTCGCATTAACTAAGAACTAACACAATTTACATATATATATATATATATATATATATATATATATATATATTTACATACACTGAAAGAACGTAATTAAACTTGCAGTAATCAACTGATTTTTCAGTATTACCTGTAAAGTATAAGAAAAGTAGGTTGGTTAACATTTTATATTTTGGGAGTTTTTTTTAACAAACGCTTGATATATCATTCTACATGCTATAAAATGATAGAATGCTTTGAATTATTAATCGTATTTTCGATGATGTGTGCGAAAAACACTTTGTGGGGAGGGATTAATTGGAAAAGATTATTATTAATATTATCGCCTAATTTGTAAAGGTGTTGCAGGCACGATCTCGAGATCCTGGCTTCAATTCCTAGATTTGAAGTGCGATGTGTTCTTGAGCAAAACACATCATCTGGCGTCGCTTTACAATAATCTCGACACCTCACGTGTTGTACACCGTGCAACTGTTCAGACAACGTCGGTTTGATGTGTGATGTGAGGTAATGCACATCACATAAATTTGATTACTCTAAACGAATCATCTATGCAGATCTTTCGGCGAAAGCTGAAGGCCCGTACTTCGTCTTCAACTGTAGAGTCCATTGTTATTACTGATCAGGATGACAACATTAATGTTAGTGATAATGATAATAATTATTTGTTTACGAAATGTGTTTAAGTTTCCATTGCTTATTCGTAGAATATTGCATTCAATTCAATTGTTTTCGAAATTATAAATTAATGCAACTAACTCATATATTGAATTCTGAATATAATACACAAAAATATTAAACTTTTTCGCAGTATTACACCTCCACTGCTGTTGTTAGTGAAGGATAAAAGGGATTTGATTATAACACATTTCCTATGATGCAAGGGAAACTATATCGTCAATAATGATCACAAAACTGCAATAACACACACATATCTCAGCTCTGTATTATATCATAGACATTGAGGAGGAAATATTGCATTGTCCATCATCATTAACTGTCCGCTAGTGTAGACACATTGAACATAATTCTTAGGAGTTTTATTAGGACATCACGATAGTATTAAACCCGTATTTTACCATAATGTTACGTACCTCATTTCTCACGCTAGAATTCTCCTTTGGCGGTTCATGCTGAAACAAAAATTCAATATAACATAAAACGAAATTTTAAAAGTTTAAATAAATATTTTAAAATATAAGGTCAATTCCTATTCGTCGAACAAAGATTATGTTACACCAAACATTTATATATGTGGAGCTGAAACAAAATATGTATAATGTCTTTGATCTTTCTGTAGTTCCATGATTTCCAAATAGTGTCCTGTTTTCTGAAAAGTAAGCAAACCATATGATACGCATTTATGTCAATGAACCCCAAGATGTCTTCGGGGAAGAAACCAATGTTCACATAAACAATGGTAGGCGAATTCCACAGCTAAAGTTTTCATTGTCCAACCGTTTTAACATAGGTGGAGACGATTGCAAAAATAAACTATGTGTCTGTGTTTTCTGTGTGTGTGTGCGTGTATGAGTGTGTATGTATTTGAGAGAATGTGGAGAGGAGATCGATGGAGTGGGGCCGCAACATTGCTTCAAATTCAGTAAAATGTGTAATTTATTTTGCTTGGAACAAGTAAAATTACCACTTATATTGTTGTTTGGTACATGGTATGTGTTTTGGAATGAAATATGAAATGTATATTACCGGACACCTTTTCTTGAAGTAGTACTCAAAATGTCCAGCACAGTAATCGCCTACCCACTTTAGACATGGTTCAAACTTCCAATAAAGCCTGGACAACAACAATTAAAAACAATGTTTAATACAGATAATGCATGTGTATTTCAGTGTTCATGTCATTGTATATACTTCTACGTTTGAAAATCGAATCTCTTATGGATTTTTAGGTTTGAGTAAGAGAAATGAAGAAACAGCCGAGAATATTATATTTAACACGTTCAAGTGCACTAAAACGAGGAAGATCTTTATTGCGTAAATGGCACGGAAGGGATGTCATCGTTATAGACAATGCGTGCACAAACACACCAACCCAAGCCACTAATAATGTCACCGAGCTGCAAAAGTCGGGGTGAAGCGGGTTACATATCAGTTACGGACACAGAAAACATCGGTCCTTCATAGCGCAAAAATACGCATTTTTCTTGTAGGGGAACTATTAAAAACATTGGGAGACATTTGGAGAATGTAGTGATGTAGCAATAAATCCACTAAAACCTCACGAATTAAAGATAATTAAATAGAACCAAATATAAGTATATTTTCCATACAAGTGTTAAATGAAATGGGGATATAAATTGATGCGGTAACTCACTTCGAAAAGAATTTCTCCTTAAAGAGAATGGCAAAAAAATCTAAGCTGGGTTATGGTTGACATAACCAAACACTATAAGTGATTTAACACGATTAGGCTTCATCAAGTACAGACAAAGAGTTCTTCATTAAAACTTTACAAAGAACTAACAGTGTTACTGGTAACCAGTAAAAACGTGTATTTACTGCTTATGTTCTTTTTGTTGAATTAAAATAATTGTTTAAAGCTACACCTATAGGCAGTCTAAGATAAATCTGAATGCGTTTATATTTAAAACATTCTTGTAAACGCAAACCTAGTAAAAACTCCATGTACACTAAGACGTGGAAAAAAGCTCACAAAGGTTAACATATTTATATTTTTCAATTATATTTTTATATATTAGAATTGAATGTCGTAGTGAGCTATAAACGACGGATTTGTAGTTTATATCTGATGAAGCATAACCATAAGGAACATGCTTCTTACGGGTCTATCGTGTCATTTGAGTCACATTCTGCGTCGCTTTTTAGACGCTGTTTTTACGAAGATTAAAAACGTCTTAGACTATTACGACACTGAAAGTTTCTTCACATTTAAGCTGCTTTTATTTCCGTTTCGAATCTATTAAAGATAAAATACATTCTTAAGTTTGGGGTACGGTAAGGACACAACATTTCAACCAAATAGTTAAACGCATTGTTGATGTTATTGGAAAATCAACAGACTCCGTCACCAAAGAGCTTCAGGTATTGGGGAAGAGTATTAGAATATGGCTCACATACGGTAAAATTTGTATATAGAGTAGGACGTCCAGTTCATGAAAGCAAAACGAAAAGCGTCGCGCCGACGATTACCTACAATGTTAAGTACCTCACATTCATGTTATACGTTGGTTCGTTTTTGATAAGGAAAATAAATATGTCTGCTAAGATCAAAAGATGAGTAAATACAGTTCATTCTGAAGCATACTGAATGATGTAGATAAACTTTTCAGGAAATATACTGCTTTTAAGAGGGGTGAATAACGACGGTCTTGTAACAACAGGTTGCTTCTTTCCACAGGATCTGAGAATTGATGTTGCTAGATATTGCTGGGCGCTCAAGACTTTCTTCGAAACTTGGGTCGATGAAGTACGCAGTGACGGGATATTATAAGACACTTGTCTCTCAAAGCCAACATAACCCCTAATCAATATCAGACAAGATTTACCCTTATGCCCAACCACCATAGGGGCCTGAAATCTGGTCACATTAAAATCCTTTTACTGAAACATTACAGAAATGGAAATTCATTGATAATCCTAAAATACCGTAAATCCACTAAGAGATACAGCCGTAAATAAATTAACCGCAATTTGAAAAAGCTATATTTTTTCTATTGACGCAAGTCAAAAATTCCGGTGCTGCTTTGAAGCAGTCATCGAAAATGGAGGCGGAGTCATGGAATAATTCTATGAGGAAAAACTTCAAGGATTCTCGAAAATTCTTCATAGGGTACATTTAGACCTAATTCATTATAATTGCAATATGTCCACAGATCTCTTCCCCCCTCTCTCTCTATCTCCCTTTCTCTCACACACACACTCAAACACACTATATATGTATATATATATATATACATAAATAGTGAGAATTTACAAAAAAGCAAAAGACGAAGATGGGCGTATAGACAACAAACAGATGTGTTAGTTTAACGCTCGGGAAGTGGGAAAGTATTTAACGTTTCGAGCCTGCGCTCTTCGACAGAATTCAACGCAGAAATAAACAGGAGGTGCATGCGTGGTTCTATGGTATGAATTTTGCTTTCCAAACACGCATTTCCATGTTCAGTCCAACTGCATGTGAAGTTGTGGAAGTGTCTTCTACTATAGCCACGTGCCGACCTAAGCCTTGAGGGTGGTTTTCACAGACGGAAACTTAAAGAAGCCTGTCATTTATATGTCTGTGTGTGCGTGCGTTAAAAAATAATTATAGAATTGAATTCGTAATACTTGCAGAACTCAGTCGATAACACCATTTCATTATAAGACATCTTCGCCTCCTTGCAATAAGCGTCTGCTTTTTCAGTGCACGTCGAAACTCCATCAGGACCTAAAATTTTAGATTAATGTTAGTAGCTCATAGATATAAAATATAGCATAAAAACGCAATCCTCAGTGGAATATATTTTGTGTAATTAGTGATAAGAAAACTGATGAATTTATATAATTGCCTAGATTGGTATATCAAGATCTAGTTACGCACTAATTTTCAAGATTATAGGCACGACTATTTAGAATGCAAGAAATTATCAAACATTTTCGAAGTTCAATTATGCAAGTTGTTTAGTCCTTTATTTCATCCTGATATGGAAACCTTTTTGACAAAAGCGATCCCTTGATGATTGGTTACTTCGCCAGATAGTTATTATTCCGTGGTTGATTTTAACGATTAATTTAATTTCTGGTTTTGCAACTCGTTAATATTTAGGTTCAACATTAAATATTGCATTATTCAAAATTTATGTGAATAAATAGATATCGTTTACTGAATGTAACCAGAAATAATATAAACGACGTCAGAGTTCCTTTTCTCCCCATTGGTCAGGTAGTATAACGAAAGATTCAATCCACACAGCCAACTAAAGGCTGGAATTGAAATAACCCTGTAACTAATATCATTGTAATTTCTTTTACTTGAATACTTTAAAACATATGAATAGTCTGATATGCTGAATTACTTTTAACGATACATTTACAAAAATAAGATAATATACATACATTCATTCATTCTTTCATACATACATACAAAATAAGATAACATACATACATACATGGCCTCTCGTCAGACCCCAAAACCTGTTGGCCTAGGACTTATTCAAAAGATGGAAGGTTAAAGCTTCCCTACAAAGTAAACAACATGATTATCTCCCTTTCCCATTGGCTATCGACTTCCGGTTGTGCTGGCATGTTTCGGGCTCCAAAATGCTGGCAGGAATATCTTGAAATGTAAGCATGGCTTGAAAATCTCTGTTCTGGAGGTAAGGATGCTCCCTGGTTCGAGCGAGTCATTTAGGATTCCCGCACGTTCAGCTATGCATAACTTGTAATGCTTCGTCACGTTGATGTAGGGCGTATAAGGTGGAAACACGTTATCCCAGAGAAGGTCCGGTATATCCGATGTATCTCCGTGGGGGCATGTTTTGTAGTGTATGTGATGCTTCTGTCTATTTTGGAACTTTGAAAGTTAAACCTAGTTAATTATACGTATGCAAAAATCATACTTTTTTTTACTCTTACATTGCAATATAAAAAGATATGTTTTGGCAAATTCCTATCCTCGAATATCTCTCGTAACTTTATATAAAATAATGTTCAAAAGTACACGTTAATGTTGGTAATCTTGTTATTTAATATGAGTGCACCTGAAGCGGATGCTGTGAAAAACGTCGTTACTTATGAATCGTTTTCTGTCTGCAGATATATTTGTAGCTTCAGGGTGAGATTCATAAAGCGAAAGAAGGTCAGTTTAAAAAATTGAGTGTCTGTTTACAAGTCGATAGAAGTAAAAATTGAGAACATAGTTTGTGAGATTGGCATGTGGATCAACAAATAATGTAAGGGATAGTTCAATAGAGGTGATTAAATAACGAGATATATTGACAAATGAATATATGGTTATTTTTGGCATTGAATCTCGAAGGCATACTAGTTAAATAAGCCATAGACCTTTCATTGAAATTAGATATTTGGTTACGTACCAACAATAAGAAGCGACATAAAGATGAAAACCTTCATTCCGAGCAGTTTTGTTAATGTCAAGCTGCTTGTAGGATATTGTCTCATAAACATAATTATCTCTGATATTCACGAAGCGGATATAAACAGATGTTTTCTCTCGCAACCACAATATACACATTTTATATATATATATGAGGTTGTAAAGAAAATGAATTTGACATGTTCTTTACAACTAAGCCATGGATATCATAAATATTTTTACAGTAGATTATAATTTAGTTGAAAATTGTAATAAAATATAGCCAAAACGCCAAAAAATACTATACATCATACTAAAAATCTATTTCAGTGAAAACATTATGTTACCTGACTCAAAATAATCACTTTTCCTTTGTATACCAATGGAATTTGCTTTTACCTACGTTCAGCATAACAAACTGAATATTTTTTTATGAATTCCAGTCTATGCGTCAGCATCATTCTTCAACAGGCTGAAGTGTCAAGTGATAAAAATGTGTTCACACTTAAACATATTCACAACCCTTTCTCCAAGATGGCTGGTTGAACTTAAAATCTTTACTGTTTCTTAACGTCCTTACTGTTTGTGTGTCTGTGTGTCTAGCTTTAAATTTCATCATTAGCAATTTGTCAATCATTCTACAAAGCAAACTTTGGAACAAAGCTTCATTGGATGCTGTGATATCTGGCGGTTTGCGACTTCTATTATAAAACAGATTACTACAAACATGCTAATCCATATACACACCAGTTCAATAAAAGCACTGTTGTAGCTGTAGTGAAACAAAGGCGGTGGTTCTGACTGAATTGTTACCGTGACGGGCAACATGCTTGCAGGCGTTTCTTCCGACTTCACTCCAACATCGACTTTAGTTTCGAGTCTGTAAAATTTATAATTGGCCTGAAGTAAGCGACTGATCCTCTCCTTTCAAATTGATGGTTCTGTACCAAAATTTGAAATGAAAATTTGTTGTTAAGTAACTGACATTATATTACTAACAAAAAATGATAGACGGGAAGTTAGAGAGAATAAATTCAACCAAACAGAATACGAATAAAAAATAATCCTTCTTTAGGGTGTGTACGCTGGTGTGTATGCTGACTTAGAGTGAAGAAAGATGTGACAGAGAATTTTGTCTAACGTTTTAATAACATTATATCTTATAGACCTGATATGAGATTATGGCTGAATTTGGCCACGGTCGACGACCAATATTCCTGTGCTTACCATTAAAATGAGAGTACTTATGACCATTTAAATTAATTTTTCGTAACACACTCTGACGACATGAACGACCGAGTGAAATTGTGACTGAATAGAGGACATGGCTACCACACCAATCTTATGCTTGCTAAACGAGTTGACATCATATATTCTGTCTTTTAATGTATAACTGCAGATTATCCTGGGAAGACGACTAATTGGGTAATGTGACACCAATAACGTATCCAGGACAGCAAGTCATATAGGAGAGTAATAAGTATGGCAGATTTATAGAGCTGTACTTAAGGCTGAAAAGTGACGGTGATGAAAAACACAAACACAAGCATGTCACTTATGCATACACAGGTGGGTAAAGGAAAATGTATTATTATACTTTAACATGAATATTTTCGATAGGGATTTCGAAATGATGGCCACAATCATTGGACTGAAACTTCATATCAAAAATACACACACACATACACACACAGACATAAATACATACATATATATATATATATATATATATATATGTATATATTTGTAAAAAAGAAGTTTGAAAATGCCACTATATTAAATAAATTTTAATTTTTACATGTTTCGGTTCTTGAAATAACGAACCTTATCAAAAAGAATTTTTTTATAATAAGGAGTACAATGGAATAGTTCATAATTGTTTCATACATTCAATAGAGTCCATGCTATATGCATAAAAAATATAATGGAACAGTTCATAATTGTTACATACATTCAATAAATTCCATGCTATATACATTCAATAGAATCCATGTTCTTGAAAAGGCGAAAAATATATTATAAGGAGTTTTGTCAAGTGTAGTGCAGGAGTTCATTATAGATTTTACCTTGTGTTCCGATGGGAGCAACAGTAGTGATTCTTGGTCGTCGTAATTTTGGCCAATTTGTGATTGTTGGGTTTATATCAGTTACGTCAGTAGTAGCTGTGGTCTCTGACACTGTTCACTGACGTCATATAATTCCAAACCAATCAAAGCCAAGCTTCAACGATTATAAGGAAAAGACCCCCAACTGTATACTGTTTAGGAAACCAGCCAAGCAGAACGACAAGTTTGACCACGGAAGGAAAACGTCATCAATTTTTTAGCGAATCAAAATTAGATCTTACCCATAATTGTATCCTGCTAGGTGGCTAGTTTGACCACGGAAGAAAAACGTCATCAATATTTTAGCGAATCAAAGTCAGATCTGACCCATAATTGTATTCTGGTTAGTTTGACCCCGGAATAAAAACGTCATCAATTTTTTAACGAATCAGAATTAGAGCTGATCCATAACTGTATCTTGTAGGAAAACCAATCAAGCATGGCGACAAGCTTGACTACTGAGGGAAAACGTCATCAATTTTTTGACTATTCAAAATCAGATCTGTTCGCAGAGAAAAATAATTATTTTTATAAATTTTTCCTTCCCTAAGACATACCCCTCCCAGCGGGAGTGTCTGTTTAAGGATCTGAGTAATTGTAATTGCCCCCACCTCCACTATTTTAATTCTCTCACTGTGGCTGTAGTAACAGTGACCACGGTGGTTGTAGTAGTGGTAGTGTTAGTGGGGGCAGTCGTAGTGGTTGTGGTAGAGTTTCGTTTTTTCTTTTTCGGAAGACCAATGTTTTGTTTTAATATTCCTGGCCCAGGGTGTTCAAACTTGGTCTAAATTTTTTGATGAAATAAAGTCCTTTATTTCGGCGTTGCGTGAAGGTTACGCTGTCACTGAATTTGTAAAGTGGGTAAGTTGTAAATTTCGGATTTTCATTTGCAGCACATCTATCTATGTGTCCGCTTACCGGTATTTTCCGGTATTCAGGGTTTCTAATTTGTGATTTATGCACCGCCATCCTGTTACGTAAGCTATTTTTTGTATGGCATATATATTGCCTATTGCAGCGTGTGCATGTTAAATCGTAAATTAAGTTTTCTGATGCACAGGTGAAGTTTGTTCTAATAGTGAACTGAAGGCCTTGTTCTAGCATAAATTCTGAACCTTCTACTAAGATGACACAGATTCCGCAGTTGGGCCTTCCACATTTTCTAACTGCTGGTTTTATGGTTGATGTTGGGTGCGGTTTAGCTTGGGTTAAAATCCATTCCAAGGATTTTGGTTGCCGTTTACTTTTAATGATGGTGTGTGTTTCGAGGATCCGGTTCATCTTTGGGTCTCCCTAGAGTAGGGCTGTGCTTTGTAGT
Organism: Octopus sinensis; assembly: GCF_006345805.1. Lineage (NCBI taxonomy): Eukaryota > Metazoa > Mollusca > Cephalopoda > Octopoda > Octopodidae > Octopus > Octopus sinensis. The sequence goes on along the minus strand of NC_043011.1, from coordinate 64,000,791 downwards.
ATGGTGCTGAAGGCCTCATTGTTAAGTGGGTTGTATATATATATATATTATATATATATATATATATATTATATATATATATATTATATATATATATATATATATATATATATATATATATATATATATAATATATATATATATAGATATATATATATATATATATATATATATATATATTATATATATATATATATATATATATATATATATATATATGTATATATATATGTTGATTCGTTAGTTACTGCACGCATTTTTTTTCTCTCCTTCTTTCTGTGGTTTTTTTCTCTCTGTGTATCTTTCTGTTGAAGAGCGTAGGCTCGAAACGTTAAAGACTTGTTTTATTTATATTTCCTGAGCGCCATACTAATACAATTGCTTGTTTGTTTTCCACCTGCCTTCGTCTTTTGTCTATTTTCATAAAGCTTCCCGTTTCATATATATATATATATATATATATACATATTTAACATAAACAGCAGCTTGCAATGGTTCTCCAAAATGGAGAATTACAAGTATCACTAATTATTACTGGGGTGTTACAAAACACTTCCATAGCCAGAGATGCGACCTAAAATGCTCTCATACTGTAACTGACGCACAACAATAAAAAGACATACAGGAACAGAGACCTGAATTGTCCGAAAACAGTCGTGTTCCCGGACAAGATATTTCTGATAAAAAAAAAACATTTTACCTACGTTTTAACACCATCGTCAAGCAATACACCGTTCCCAGCGTTCCTGACAGTTTTCTAAACGTGTTGAGGAACTTCTGAGATTCTTTCTTGTTCTCGACAGCAAGTATAATGCAGCGACTTTTGAACTGCATTTTCTTCTTTTGGGGGAAACAGATACAAGTCCACTGGTGCTAAATCTGGCAAATAGGGCGGGTGCAGAATCGAGGTGAGAAACACACAGGGAAAGAAAGTTTGGTGACATGGTACATTGCCATTGTAAATAATTCAATTCTTTCTGCTCCACAGACCCGGTTTTCTTTCGTGTGTCGTCCTCCCTCATACACTTCCAAATGTTTCAGTAGAATTCGCGATTGAGGGTTTGGTCCTGGGGGACGAATTCGCGATGCCCAATACCGAGGATGTCGTAAAGACGATGAGCATGCACTTGATTGAACAGCGACTCTGGCTTGCCTTCTTCGGTCGAACAGATCAAGTGCCCTTCCATTGTGACGACATTTGCTTCGTCTCAGAGTCGTACCAGTAGACACAACCATCATCATCAGGTGCCACCTACACCAAATTTCTCGTTGGCTTTTGTTCCAACATCTAGGTCCACGATAAAATTGAAGACTGTAACAAAAACACAAATTTAACCACTTGCGAAGTAAACAAAGTGATGTAACTCGATGTGGTGCTTCAAGAAGGTGGCTGCCAGCTCACCGATCACGCAACCGTGTGCTGCCATCTACTGGTGTGCAACAAAACTAGTTCAGGAACATTTTGATACCACCTCGTGAACATTCAATTTATAGTCATCTAAAACTGCACTAAATGAAAAAAGAAACAATTTTTTCTCAAAGCTTTTACAGGCCCATTTTAACCATTTTACAAATTGTAAATAGTAGATAGTTCATTATTTAACGATTCTATTTTGTACATAAATTATTGAAGACCATAAAAAAATGTAGTTACAATATGTAACATGTATAACTTTCAGGTCGGCATCCATCTGTCACAGCATCTTTACATACTGGGCATTATTCCATCACCAAGGATTAACGTAGAATTGAGTATTCGCCATGAAATTGGTCCTGTTTCATTTGCTTGTCACTGTAGGTGAGTATCCCAGTGATAATTGCTCCTCAAGTTTTAGATATATTCTACCAAAGTCCATGTAATTGGAATCGGCTAGATATATTTCCTCTCATTACTTCCATGCATTTCTTAAACTTTATATTTCTCTCCCTATACCTATGTATTTGTCAGTCTGTCTGTCAGTCTCTCTCACTCTCTCTTCCAATTTCTCCCTGTCACCATACGGTGTGTATGTGTGTGTGTATGTATATATATATATATATGTGTGTGTGTGTGTGTGTATTTATACCTTCTGTCATGGGTAAATTATCTGCATTTTAAATTTTTTAATTTCACGCATGCGAAATAATTGCTTTTGATTTTATCGACTACACCGTGGAGTAGGATTAGTTGGGCACAGTCTGTTAGATCTGCAGCAATATGACGTAATTCACTCTGCCAGAAATTTCGAAACGACATTCCGTACTGCTCAGCATTCGCGCCGAAAGCTCCAATACGAGGTCTTCAAAACGTCTGTAAAATATTAAAAGTTTTGTTGACCGCTTGGACAGAGGGCACCGAGTGAACGTAAGTTATGCCCTAGCTGTCTAAGTAGTTGATTTTAATGGGCTTTCCAGTGGATGTGCTTCACCTGGGGTTTTTGGGTCTGCAAAAGAGCCTGCACAATTCCATTGGTTACGTTGTCATTAGATTTCAGGATCATAAATGTAAATCGAGCCTTCCTGACAGGTCATTTACTCTCGATTTGAAAGTAATGAGGTTAACAACCTCCCTTCTGTCGCCAACACGTCTCTTTTTCACTGAGCAGTCTAATAACAGACTTTGTACACATTCTCCTTATGGGTCCCACTTCATGAATAATTCTGTTTCGAGTTTCTACAACAACTCCAATCTGTATGTTTATTGATTTTATACACACATGACTGTCTTTATCGAGAAAATTGCTGGTGTTCTCAACTAGCTCTGATGCTCCGAATTCGTTGTCTATATCAACGTGGCGCCTCATGTGCCTGGCCGTAGAAGATGCTCATATCATACATGTTAGTCAATAAGTAGTCTGGAGGAGATCATAAGTTTCTGTTTACATATACTAGACTGCACACTTCTAAACTGCCTTCATCCCTGACTGCTTTCTACAAGTTTATCACCTCTGACAAGCAGTGTTCATCAGAGTGGTTTCAAATTAATATTACGGCCTTTTCCTTCAATCTGGAATAAAAACATTCATGGCGGGTCAGTTAAATAGACGTCTGGTAATGATATATTAAATTGCATTTATCCAGGTGACATAGTTATCTTTGTGAAAAAGTAGCAAACCTTTTGGAATATAACTCAAAATTATACATACTAGTGAAAATTTCCAACACTGAAAATTCCACATTTTATTCAGAGCAATAACAAGCATGCTTACATAAAATAATTTACGAATATGTTCATAAATGTGTTATTTATGAAATTTCTCGTTATCCAAGATTATTATGAAAAAGATTCATAGAAATTTTCTTATTGGAATATCTCGTATTATCTCATTGTTTAGGCTGTAAAGCTCTACACAACAAATATATTATGGTAAATATTCTTCATGCATGCATAATATGCACCAACGCACAATTACTAGGAATTTACCTGTGGTTCTCTGTTATGGAAATAACAATATGCGCAAATACTTTTAACTATCCTCTGGGGGATATTTGTATTGTTAAAAAGAATACTGAAAAATCTTTATTAATGCAAATATTTAGTCATATGAAATGCCCTAAAATTAAACGGCTGCTGTACATTAACAGCTACATATATATGTGCATACTGATGAAAGATCCTTATGTAACACAATATTATATCAGATTAGATCGAGGTAGAATAACTAAACATCATATAAATACCATTGAAAATTGTTATAAAATGAAATATACCATGTCAGACTTGAGGCAATGATAACAATAACATACAAAACAGTCGTATAACAAAGAAATTAGCAAATGTGTATATTTTCTATTATTTACAGCGAAATATTTGCTCTTTGAACAGTAAACATAACCTTCTCCGTCCAGTGCAGGGAGCACAAATTCAAACATAACATGAACCCATTATAACTATTTATATATATATATATATATATATATATATATATATATATATATATATATATATATATATATATCATTGGATTTGGAAGATGGATAAATAAGACTAATAATTTATTTTACTGAGTCTTTCGTAACATTTTATATTTTTGTGAACGAAAAAGATACTTAAAACCGGACATTACATTTTTAGGATTTGTCATGTCAAACGAATGCTACGAAGCCGTAGTACGTCGATGTCCCATAAACATGAATATAACAAGTGAAGATACATTCTGCAAGTATATATGCTCTTATTTCCAATATTCATAAAAATAATTATTCATACATTTAGCGAAATGTATATTTATTATAAAGATTCCCTTGTCATTATACTACATAAAATTCCATAGTTCATTTCACTTATATATATTTATATTCTTCAAAATGTGACAGAATTAAACAAACTAGAACAGCAAAATGTATTTCTATGGTCCTCTCATGATTCTATTTCATAGTCAATAAATTAAAACCATTCTTCTGGTATACACGAGGCAGTGCTGAAATGTTTCTGGCTTTGGTCAAAGGAAAATAAGGGGTGATGGGTTAATTAGGATTTTATTCAACCTATTCTACTCTTAGATTCACAAACATATTGCAGGCAAATTTCAATGCTTCCAAATCCAATAAAAATACTCGGAACATTGGTCTCGAATCAGGCCTTTCGCGACACGCATAAACCTGGGGATATATCAGAAGCCCCTCCTATATTTAGTTAAAAAATGAAATATAACGTTTCATACTTCAAGGCAAAATAATAGGTTTCATCATTCATTGATTTCTATTCGATTACCGTTGTTATGTTACAATATATGATATCAACAGATGATAGCTTTCGATCAAGTAATAACTATGATGGCGATAATAGAAACAGCAAATATGTTACTAAACTTTTTTTCTGATTAACACCAAATTGAATATATTGTGATTTATTCTTAACCAATACACATTGCAAAAATCCGTGAGTATTAGGACATACAGATATTCCCGCATATAGCCAGATCTCAATATATAAACAGGTCCACATATAACATCCGAAGTGACATCTAGTTTTCTCTGACGAAATTATACACAGGTCACGTAAATGCAATTTTAATATAAATTTCTTATTAAATTATTGATTATTAATGAAACCATCTGTAAGAAACGAGGACGACACAATTATTATATATACAATTTCGAAGTAAGTTGATTACAATCAAAATAAGCAACAAGGATATCCAGAGGTAATGCAGTACGACCGTTTCATACAACTCCATTTAAGTGAACAATGCAATCATTACATCAATTTAAAATGCAAAGCAATCTTTAGCGACACAAAAATATAGAATTTAATTAACTTAGAACAGATGGAGACATTAATATAACTATACCTAAAATCTCCAAGAAGTTAAGGAGATACACAAAGAACATGCTGTCTCACTCCAGTTTAGAAGTTACTGAAACTTCCAACAATATATACATTGTTACAGACTCTGCCTGTCACTGATATTTTTTTTTATGTGGTCAGTTTTAATTTATAGACTAGTTTATCAAATCCCTTGTATATCTAAGGCTAAGAGAAGAGAGGGCTGTATATGTTAGGGGTAGGACTGAGGGTGAAGACAGACATCATAGTTTCTATAGTCATAAAAATCAAGATTTATCGGAAGCAATATTATGAGGTTTGGTCAAAGGAAATCTTAATACAAGACTTTAGCTGAAACTTAAGGGGGTCTCCTAATGGCAGACCATTGATAATGAAACATGGGAAGACTCATCATGTAGTACTCCAGTCAAATACTATAAAACAATGCTGCTATATTGTATACAGATAAAGTTTAAGGTTATTCAGAGCATTATTAAGAAGACTAGTATAATAAAAGGATAGAAATTTATGAATACTTTTGAGTATATAAGAAACTTTTACCACAATAGGGGTAGGAAAAGAAATCATCCAGAAATAGTTTAATATTCATACATATTGTACACGTAAATACTAGCTCATTAGATGGTTTCTGTAAATATTGATTAATTGGTATATACTTGTATTAATAAAAGATTATTGTGGTTAAGGGGCATGCTAATTATATATTAATAGAATTAAAATATCAGCAGTGTTTTTTTATAAGTAGTGAATATATCAGTATAGTTTTATATACGCTAAGTATGAATTTATAGAGATATAAAAATTAGATTAATTTTATAAATAAACAAAGGCTAATTATAAAATAATAAAGGAATAAAATAATCAAGTAGGGTAGAACACCATAGAAAAGGAAATAACATGGTTTAATTACTAATACTATGTTAAAGTATATATAGCTTATAAATATATTATATATATATATATATATATATATATATATATATATATATATATATATATATATATATATATACATATTTGTTTGCGTGTGTGAGTGAGTGTATTACATATGTGTGTATTCATGTTTGTGTTAATAGTTTTCAAGCAACATACCTGACGATTGAGTTTATTCGTCATTATCGAACACTTTCATACACACTCAGACAACGCGACGCAAACATGTATATAAAACTATATCTGTTGCACTGAGCGTACTTCCGTCACTAACGTATTTTCTCTTTCACAATTCCGCGTCTCAACATAATTTCTGTTCTCACCATGCAGTTTATGTGTTAGAACATATCTTGCCCATATTGCAATGTGTTGCGTAGATACCGGTTGCGAATCTCTAAGCTTCGGAGAACCTAATGTCTCTTTGGAGACATAACAAACAAAATTAGACACACACAAGCACACACACACACAGACTAACATACACAGACACACACAAACACACACACAGACACACACAGAGACACACACACATTCACACGTTCACACACAGCCACACACACATACACACACACACACACACACACACACACATATATCAAAAGTATGCGTAGGATAAAATAAGGTAGAGTTTGTAGTTTTATGTTGAAAGGCGTGCTCAGCACCGTGATAGAAGATAGGATCACTTCTGGTTGGGTATCTATGTTATCAAAAAATGATTGCTACATCAATCTATTCGTATAGTTCATAAAGCTAAATTATGTGAATGCGTAAAATAAACTTCTAAAGAACGTAGCAAAAAGACGTGGAACATACGTGTATATAGAGTCACACAAAGAAATGAATTCTGTATAGGATTAATATCATAATGAAAATATCTACATGAGACCGGCATACATAAGTTTTAATTATACATCGCAACATGTGTTTTCACACCGTGCAGCTTCAATTGTTGCATATGTTTTATAAAATATGAATATGAAAAGCATGGTGTGCGATGAACAAGCATTTGTTGCTATGAATAATAAACGCCTTTGTATTTCCAACTGCATGTTCTTATATATTTATATGAATTAAATATCATTGAATAAAATCTCGTTTTTTGTTTGAAATATTTTTTACTTCAGTAACTTCAAGAATTTTCCCGGGTGTTTTGATGGAGTAAACAATTATTGCACATCTTTCTTTAGTTTCCAATTTGAACATTTGTGTCTCGTAAGTGAATTTATATTCGTTGATATGCTTTTATTTCAAACCCGAAATTGTAAAGATTTCGACGAGATACGAAATGAATATTTTACAAACTGAAATTAGTAGTTTCAGCTATAGAAGCAAAAGTAATTGTTTATCCATGAAAACCACTAAAAAAATCAGGTTATTGTGTATCTACGATATTGATAATTAAATGGTGTTTCCTAACTAACACACGTCAAAATCTGGCGACAGCGACACATGAGGATAAATCATCCTCTATCTTACATCACTGATGTCTTTCGTTAAACTTCATGATGGCAAAACCAATATTATATTGACACTGTGATATAAAACATCGTGTGATAGACGACGATTGATCTAATAAAAATAACTTGACGCGAGAGAATTTATGAAACACAGACAATAGACTTTGTTGTGTACAGGGTGAGACATTATGCCAAGATTATTGTCACAGGTTCTGCTTCAGTTTCACTACATCATTATTGTTTGTTTAACTTGGTTAAACATTAATAGAAGACATTTTGATGACTCTCCCTAAATACAACAAGACTTCACATAAAGAATCCTTCAATCAAGATAGAAAAAAAAATGATCTATTTATTTCTTCGTGAACATTTGCGCTATGCAAAGATACAAAGATTCGACGATTCATGTTTATGTCGACGTGAATATATTTCACATGATAATACATCAATGACGTTACAGGAGGGAGCACTTTGATTTATTAATTCATATTAACGTTATATCAACTCTTTGCTTTCAGGGACACGACGAGGTTCTACACAGCAGCGGTATTATATATAAGGTATGTAATTCCATTGCAACACTAACTCATTCAGTAATTAGCATATATATATATATATATATATATATATATATATATATATATATATATATATATATATATCTAGATATATATACATATTTATACATATATATATAATTACAGATAGATAGATAGATAGATAGACATATATATAGATAGATAAACATACGTAATATATATAATATATATATAATATATATAAATATATATATACATTATATATACATATATATATATAAATTTAGATAGATAGATAGATAGATAGATATACATAGATATAGATAGATATACATACGTAATATATATATACATATATACACACATATATACATGTATATATGTATGTATGTATATGTAAATATGTAAGTCTATCTATACGTCTATATATATATATATTACGTATGTATATCTATCTAATATAATATATATATATAATCTATATATATCTATCTATCTATCTTTATACGTATAGATATATATATATATATATATATATATATATATATATATGTATACAAACCAACTTTCTTATCTATATATACATATATATATATATATATATATATATATATATAGATAGATAGATATACAGATAGATATATATATAGATAGATATACATACGTAATATATATATATATATATATATATAGAGAGAGAGAGAGAGAGAGAGAGAGAGAGAGACGTATAGATAGACATACGCATTTACATACATAATAATATATATATATATATATATATATATATAAAATATATTAAGTTAGACATGCCTGGGCAAATACTGGCCAAAACCTTTCTAAGTTATTCTAAGTTATATATAACCCGGCGTTGCGTGCGTGTTGTGATCTGCAGCCACATTGTATTAATTGTTCCCTTCTTATGAGCAGAATCGTTAAACGATGTCTATGAAGCAATGAACTCTCTTTCATAAGCATTATTTCCGGTCATTTTGTGATGAACAATGCTTAAATTGTTGACATGAAAAACATGTACAGTGGCAGTTTGGATTAAAATGCAATTCTAACATAGCCCCGAAAACGATATAAAAATTGTGCGTGTGAGTTTCGTTTTGGAATTAACTTTTCTAGTGAAGAATGCAAACTTACTTTACGTTATTAGGTGAAAGATTGCTCAATGTTTTGATATCTGATATCAATATTGGCAATTAATTTTCCTGGTTACAAATCGGGTAAAGTAGAAGCTGTATCAGGTGTTAATCTACCCATAATATTTGTTGATAACTGTGAGTTACACCGATATACATTAGTATCCAAAGCGAAAAGGCTATGTTCAAAAGTATCATGGTTTCCTCCAAGCTTATTTGGCATCAGTTTGTATGCGTTAAGCCAATAGAATAAAGAAAAGAAGAAAAGACATTCGAGGCTGTTATATGTGCATATAAGGATATGAGTTAACAATGATAACGATGTGGGCAGTTTGGGAAAAGGTTGAAGAATAGTTTTTGTAGAATGGTAGTTGAGTCGTGATCGTGAAGGTGTAAATAAGTGTGTGCACATATTTTCAGGGTTATGCGCCCGAGAGACATGCATGAATTATCTATAGAATTGATGTCAAAGTGGGTAAAATGTGGAATGGAATCAAGATTTCGTGATATATCAAGGAAGCTAGTGAAGTTCTTACATGTTGTTGACAGCATAGTGTCTCCATACATTATAATGAAACATGCGTGAAATATTAGGAGAAAATCGAAATACTGCCGGAAAATCACAGCAAAATTGTGCGCTCCGACGTCATTTCCGAGGATACACAGACACACACACACATATATATATATACACACACAAACACACACACACACACACACACACACACACACACACATACATATATATATATATAAGTAGTGAAAATTTACCAAAAAACAAAAGACGAAGACGGATGAGTAAACAACAAACAGATGTATTAGTTTAAGGCTCGAGAAATGAGGAAGTCTTTTACGTTTCGAGCCTACGCTCTTCGACAGAATGGAACATCCATATGTGTATCAGAAAAGAAAACTACAATTGTTTTTTTGTTCAAATTAATTTCAAATTCCAAATGAATAATTAAATCAGTAATTAAATATGCATTTTGAATATAGTTAATTGAATATTTCTTCAGGGTTAGAAACCGGATTAAAAAGGAATCACATTTCAATGGATTGAGTGATCACTGACAGCTCAGTATTAAATTCAGATATGTGCGCGTGTGCTTGTTCATGTTTTCTTAAAACAAACGTTACTTGTGTAAATCCAATTTTGCATCCAATGACGTAAACTAGAAATCTTTCCAAGCGAAATGTAAACGTTGATTACGAAGTGAGATTTCCCTGTGCGAGAGACTTTCTCAATTTAAATAGCTTCGGGGAGAGGTGGCATTTTAATTTCTAATATCCTTGGTAAGTATTGCACATATTCTTGTCCGAAGTGAAAAGAGGCTCAGAACACAACGTAAAATTTATGAAGGAATAAAAAGAATAGGTCAGCAACAAGGGTCAGCGCAGCTGATATTGGAACGCAAAACTGCTGCAGAAGAAGCGCTTCCCGTCGTTGCACTAGAGGTGTTTATGCAGTTCTATACACTCACTGAGACTATCCAGCATATTAACCGGTAAAAGCGACTACGGTTCCTCCCTTTGATCTTATATCCCTACCTATAAAATTTCGGAAATCTATTTATATACTTATATATATGCGTGTGAATGTGTGTGTGTGTCTGTCTGCGTGCGTGTGTGTATATATTGTGTTTAAAGAATTAAAGAAATAGTAACAGTCTTTACCTTAAATTTAGATAAAATGTTTGATAATATGCGTTTCAACAAATATTTTTCATTTGATTCACAGGAAGGAATCATCTCTCCTCTATTCTTTGGAATCACAGTTTTTTATTGCCTATGAATAAATAAATGAAAACATGTTGACTGAAAATTACGTGTGATATTTTTGAAGATTTTAAAAATGCAGCAGAAAATACATATTTGTTCGAAAAGTAGCACAATGCTATTGATTATATCGTCCCCAATAGTCAATTATTTTTCATTTTATCGACCCTTAAAGGATGGAAAGCAAAGTGACCTCGGCTGAACTTGAACTAAGCATTTTGTCCGGCGCGTTAAATTATCTGCCATTAGCGATAATAATAATATTGGTTTCAAATTTTGTCACAAAGCTAGCAATTTCGGGAGAAGGGGTCTGCCAATCTATCGGCCCCAGTGTTCGTCTGTATTCATCTAGTACTTATTTTATCGACCCCCGAAAGAATGAAGGACAATATCGACCTCAGCAGAATTTAAAATCAAAACGTACAGGCGCGAACGAAATGCACCTCGGCACTTTTCCTGTCATACTAATGTTTCTGACAGCTAGACGCCTTAGCGATATATCAAATCTATAGGCTTCAAATTTTGGTATGAACCAGCATGCCTCCTGTAAGCTGTAAGGTAATCACATCGACACTCGTGATCAATCGATACTTATTTCAAAGACACCGAAAAGATAGAGAGCAATGTCAACATCCAGAGAATTTGAACTGCTAAACAATGTTCGCTGCAAGCTCACACACACATATGCACATACACACCTACATACATATGCATAACACACACATAGGTGTGTGCATGTGTGTGGTGTTTGTGCTTGTTTACTCTGGTTGGGTATAAATGTAAGATATTTCAAGTGAAGCACTCAACATGTGTTCGGGGATATGAACACTGCCGGATTCTGGAACAAAAGCAAAAATTCTTTAAGAGTAAAATAATTATGGTTTCACTACTTCCACACCTTTTTTGTGGGAGTGTGACGAAGAGAGAAATTAGGATCCAAATAATAAGAAGAGAAGCAAATTCGTGTTTAATGATTCATTTCAATTGTTTCTCTACCAATTTGCTGGCAACGACAGTTTACCGATAATATGGAAGTGGAAATTTTCCATATGTTTATGTATTTAGACGTTAAAATGGCACTTCATCAGACGTGCGCCCTACACTGTGAGTATTTTCGACGTTGCTTTATGCGTTATATAAGGAGGAACCAAAAGTAACAAAATGTGTGTTAGGGCTGAATAATAGTATAGAGATCATTGGGAAGGAAGAAGAAAAAGAAGAAGAAAGGAGGGATGAAAAGAAAATAATAGGAAAACGAAGAGATAGAAAAAAGGAGGAGAGGAGAAAGAGGGAGACAAGAAAAGGAGAAAGAGGAAGAAATGAGAAGAAAGAGAGGAGAAGAAGGGAGAGGAGAGGGAAGGAAAGGAAAAAGAGAGGGGAGAAAGAAGAAGGAGAGAGAGAGAAGAAGACGAAGTGAAGAAGAAGATAGAAGAGGAAGAAGAAGGGAGAAGGAGAAGAAGAAGAAGAGAGAGAAGAAGAGAGAAGAAGAAGAGAAGAAAGAAGAAGAAGAAGAAGAAGAAGAAGAAGAAGAGAAGAAGATAGAAGAAGAAGTAAGAAGAAGAAGAAGAAGAAGAAGAAGAAGAAGAAGGGAAGAGAAAAAGAGAGAAGAAGAAGAGAAGAAGAAGAAAGAAGAAGAAGAAGAAAGAGAAGAAGAAGAAGAAGAAAAGAAGAGAAAGAAATATTAGGACATTATAGCCAGTGGTCGGTGAGCAGAATATTGTAAGTTGTACCAATTTTTTTTTTGATGGGTGTAAATTTATCTTAGCTGACCACAAGCGACACCATTCACTAGTGACGTCATTATGTAGAGAAGAGTGAAAGGCGATGAAATTGATTACAATGACAATTGCCCGAATACATAAAGCGATCCCTGCACCTTAGCTACAGCAAAAGGATAGAGATTCTGCATCCGGGCAGGTATATTACAAGTACTCCTGGTTCCAGCTAACCACATCGAACAATAGGAAACTTCGGGAAATTGCTTAAGGTTAACGTTTAGTGAGTTCAATTCTTGGAATTTTATACTGTGTACCGTCTGTTAAGATTGAGGGCATCACCGTCAATGGATGCCCTTGGAGGTGCAACGTGATCAGAGACAGGACCCGGCAAAGCAGGGGCTGGACCTACATCCGCAGGTATACCATTAGGTCTGGTTCCCTGGTGCAGTTAATTGTAAATTCCATAATCTTTTCAAATGGCTAATAATGTGTGCCCGCTCCACTACTACAACATTGGAAAACATTGTACAACCAAGTACTAAAGAAGATCTTTCCTCCTCCATGAAACAAAGCTGTTCCCGCAGGACGTCAACCCAGTATTTTTAAGCTACGGACCGAGTGATTTGTTGTAAGGTTGTCTCCCTAGACAGATTGCCTTCACTACAGCTAAGGAGCCCTTTCTACCCCACTGACACAGGTTGTACTGGTTTACAGTTTACCAGTAGTAGGATCCGATGCTGCATACATCAGACCTGACCTGCATACATCAGACGGGTATCACCTGATGGAAAAGAGTCAGCTCCTAACCAAACAAATCCAGACAAACACCTCATCAGCTGTAAAAATCATACGATACTCAGCACCTTCAATGCACGCACCCTCGGTTCTCTCGGCCGTCTAGAAGAACTTGGTGTAAATACAGAATCACATGGCATTGATATAATAGCTGTCCAAGAACACCGATTTTACCACCCTGACAACATCCTGAAATACCATCAAGTCGGTTCTTATCAACTTGTAACCTCCTCAGCATCAAAGAATACTGTTAATTCAACAGTTGGAGGTATCTGAATTCCACTTTCTTCAAAAGCCAGTGATTCTCTCTTGAGTAGAGAGTCAATCTCACCTAGAATTATGGTGCTTGAGATAGATGGAAACCCGAAAACAACATTGGTATGTGTGTATGGCCCTAATATTTCGTCTGTGGCAGACGAGATTGAGAATTTTTATACAAAGCTTCGTTCAACTATTGAGCAAATACCTCTCCATAATTTTCTTGTTATAGCTGGTGATCTGAATGCTAGACTAGGACCCGATGAGACCAAGTTTACTTTCAACTCTAAAACTATTGGGAACGGAGAAATGCTCAAAGACAACTTGGAGGAATTTAATCTCTACAACTCTAACAATTATTTTATGATAATTCTTGCAACCATTCAATAATACAAAAATAAATTCACAAATAGTCGCGCCGTTTTCGATCTCCTCTCTCACATGCTTCTAATTTACATAGTCTGAAATTAGACAGTGGGCCAATTTACATACAACTCAGAGTTTTATGTTAATTTTTTTATTTGCCTCTGGCCTCTACATGTCAGACATTCTTATTATTATCATTCACTCATTATTACAAGTGAATTATCTTGCTTTTCGTTCGGAATTATGCTTGCGAAATATATTGTTCTCCCTCTCTCTATCTCTCCTCAATATCTCTCCTTTTCTTCCTATCTAATCAATCTCCCTCTGTGGCTCCAGGCAATAACTAAATGGAGTTAACATCTTCGGTTGTGTTTTTGAATGACTAAAATATATCTAGCACACTTGGTCACAGACAAATACAACTTCCAAAGAAAATGAATGCGTTAGTATGACACAGCTCTAAATATAAACTATGTACTATTACAGAACACATATGATGGCGAGCAATCAGGAAATATTTGAGGATGATAAATAGTATTTATTCGAACTTCATTTTTCAAAATATGCATAAAACTCTAAGAAATAAATTTCAGACCCAGACAGTAAGTATTAATAATAGAAATTATGTAAATTTAGAAAATGTAACTGCGGAAATCACATTGTTAAGTTATAAAACTAGATTTCTATGACTATCATGGTTGTCAGTAAGAATTAATTTCTACTTAATTATTAGGTAAATCAATGTAAAAAAAATAAGAATGATAAAGAGTAATCTCAACACAGTAGTTTTCAAATAAATACACACAATTATCAGGTATGTTTTCCCAACTAAAGAAATATAATTAGGAAAAATATTGCCTGTGGCAATTAAAAATTAACAAAAGTATTTCATTTAAGGAAGTATTAGAAAACTATATTATTTTCAGTTTTAATTCTATAAATAGGAAGCATTTCATAACACACTCCATAAGAAATAGAAATATATTATTATACTAAAAATCTACTAAAATATTCATATTTAAACTGGTATAACCTATTTTCACACAGTTACACGAAAGCACCGGTATAAATATAGCATAGATGCTGGCAAAGTTATGAGAGCACAGTGTGGTTGCTTCACAACTAAATGTTTCTGGGTTCAATCAAACTGCATGAAATTTTGGTCCATCATCTACCATAGCAAACAAAATAGCAAATCCTTGTTCGTTAGATTAGGTAAACGGAATACGATAAATGCTCGTATGACGATCGTTTTAACACATCCTGCAACTAACCGTTAGGGGTAGGATGTAGCACATCTAGTTGTGTTGCATCAATCTGTCGAGTTACCGTTACATCAGGTAATTGCATAAAGGTGGATACGTCCATCTACGTATGTTGGGTTCTGACTGGCATGTTTTTTATACACGCTGTATAATACGTGTATTATTATAATTGTAAAAAACAAAAAAATGAAGAAATTGGTGTGGGAAGGAAAATAATTTATTGAAAATAAAGTTCCTTTGGTACCCGAAAGATTACTGAATCATTTGATGCCCCACATGCCAAAATACGCAGACACGCATACAAACTATCTTATATATGCTTAAACACCCATAAATAAATACAGAATGTAGAAAGATATGTCGGTAGGCAGGAATGAATGTAGGTAAGTATGTATGTAGGTAGCTAGCTAGGTAGATAGATAGAGAGATAGATAGATTGATAGATAGATAGATAGATAGATAGATAGATAGATAGATAGATATATAGATAGATAGATAGATAGATAGATAGATAGATAGATAGACAGATAGACAGACAGATTTACATGCTTTGAGTATGGCTAGACATCGTGAAGTGAAGAGAAATAGTGTTAAAATATATATTTAATTAGACATTGTTACGGCATACAAATGAGGTATGAAATCTTTATTGGAAGAAGGGCGTATCATGAAATTACTTCAGAAGACTGAGATCAAAGAGAAAATCAGAGCTATAAAACTTCTCCGATAAGGTAAAAAAAAAAAGAGATATTTCCTATATCACATGATGAGAAGGGTTTAAATCATTGAAACACACTCCAAATTGCAAACTTCTAAAATATTTCGTCTCCAATTAATTATCAAATGCGCTTCCGATTTGCTAGTGTCGATATTTACACAGACATGTGGAAAGTAAATAGACAGCTTTAATTTTCAAATCTATTTTGCACGCAAAGCGAATAATTAAAATGTTATCGAAACGTAGGACTACATACTTTAGTACTTATTTGATATTCCCTTTGTAGATTTTAATTCAGCAGCTTTTTGGCATTGAACTGATTAGCTTTCAGATTTTCTCTTGTGGAATTTCTGCCAACTTTTCACACCACATTCGAAACAACTCTTTATATTTAGGTTTCTGTCGAGCTTTTCGTATAGCTCTATCAAATATGCTCCAAATATTTTCAATTGGATTCATGTCAGGCCAAGGAAGATTTCGTTATGTTATCGTGTGAATACATCGGAAGTTGTCCTACTTAAGTATTTCGATGCATTTTTCAGAGTTTATGTTTCCAATAAATTTGATCAGCTCAGAACGACCATTGCTGGGGACAGCTCCCCATACCATTTCAGAGATACCACAATGTTTCACAGTTGGTTGGATTCGTTTCAAATTAAATTCTTGATTGGGAAAACATATTAAGGCGCTTAGATAAGAAATTTTGAAAATTAAAGATATCTATTTAATTCCTGCATGTCTGTGTTTGTGTCTATATATATATATATATATATATATATATATATATTTATGAACTTCTTTCATTTTATCAAACTAAAAATTAATAACAAAACGCTATGATGCAGCATTATGCAGGGAATTGTAGACACTTAGTGGGTTTCAAGAATTAAGGATCATTGGGAAGGATCCTTAACTCAAGTAAATTTATTACACTGAAATTTACGATGTATGCAAACAATTCTGTTAGTAAGATTCTTAGTTAATGCATAACCGATTATACAGAAAGACAAGTCTATATCACATTTGTGGGTAGAATGCAATTAAGATAATAATAAATTACAAAATATAAAAATATCTCCTGTCAGGATTCCTAAAGTAGTATGTATGTGTATATATAATATCATTTGTGCAATATTGATGGAATATTTTCCACATTGCACAAATGACGTAACTCTCCCGGCGGCATTAGAAGGAATAGATATTGAGTTCTTAGTTGACTCCAAAAATCAGTTCCTCTCATGCTGTCTATCTTTCTTGTTTTTAACCTCTGGAATGCTTCCCTTTTCATAATGAGTTGTTTCCTAGATAGACAGATAATAGATAGATAAATAGATAGAAAGATTGACAGACAGACAGATAGATATATATATATATATATATATATATATATATATATATATATATATATATATATATATATATAGAGAGAGAGAGAGAGAGAGAGAGAGAGAGATGTGTTTCTATATATGTAAGTAAGTATAAATCTCAGACATATCCACACCATGTCTGTCTACATACGTGTTTTATTTTCCCGCAGACTTACAACTATAAATTGCCTCAGCGTGACGAATGTAATGATGAGTTTATTTCGATTTCCTCAATCTACATATACATTCACCAATTTCATAAGGTGTAAAATGGCTGCGACAACTCGTAAAATTGAAATTAAAGCCTTGTGTAAATTTTCACAAGTAAGTAAAGGAACAAATATCGATTGAGCTGCTGTTAAAGCATTATTGTAAAAAAAAAAAAATTATCTAAACGATTCAGATGCACATTTCTTAGTTAAAATTTGAAGAGTTGATATTAATTCGTTCTTGGATTTCTTTGTTGCGTTTCGAATCACACGGATCTCACTCATTGTCGAAAACATTTTCGCTAGCAATTTGCACAATGGTTGCCATTAATAACTGAATCGATGAGTAGAAGTTAACTGTTCGCTATGTCAACATGCACGTGCTAAGTTTGAGGTGCCTTGGGTTATAACCGTTTCATGGCGAAATGTTGCCCAGCTGTACACAGTACACCATCCATCAGATTCCTAACAGCTTCCCTTCGATCGTATATGTTTTGTTTCGATAGACATTTACTACTTGAAACCTCCTGTACTTTGTGACGTTCGGTGAATGAAGGAGTCTGGTTTTGCTTCCCTATTCGGCGAGTATTTCCAGTTTCATCTGAAACTCATAGCTCCATCCGGATCATCGGTTTCATGAAAACATGTCGTTTCTATAGAAACAATTATTCTAAATCATAAGTCGGTGTTAATGGCACAGCTACACATTGAACCACGTTGAGTAATGATAATTTCTGTTGATATACTTGAAGTATACTCGCTTCAGTTAAACGTGTCATTGCGTAATTGCATGGATTAGAAGCCTCTGACTGTATATTGGGCCGTTTTGTATTCAAAGCAGAATATTAAAATGCTTATTCATTTTATGTTTACAAGTATATTTGAAGTCGATGTTGAGAAACACGAATTTGAAGGCTTTTTATATGCATTAAATCAGAGCAACATTTTAGTTATAGTAGTTGCTTTTCTTAATTAATTCTAATTAGTAAAATAAGTCCTTGATTGCTGGTCTTTCTGTTTTATGGAGTTATTTGATGGTATATACAATGTATAATTAATTTGCTCATTTCAATATTGCTCTTTTATTCGTTTATTTAGATGTTTATGATCGTGATAACACCTTCAGTTTTCACCGACATATTCAGTGCTTAGGGCTGTTCCTTTGCACACTCTATCAAGGACAGAATTTGTTGTGAAGATAATGAAAATCCTTTCAAGTTAAATTCATTATAGATGTATGTTTGTATCCATCAATCGACGTCTTTTTCTCCTTTTTTTTTTTGGACGGGATGTTTGCACAAAAGTTTTCTTTCTCAATGGTAAAGGAGCAAGATACATATAGGACAAACAAAAATCATTATTCTCTGTTTCAGAGTCACTTTCGACAGTTTTCTAAGCGCCAACATATTCGGAAGTTGTTCGAGTTTCACACTGCTGGTGTTGATTGCTATAACCTGAATGGTAATGCAGGTTTCGGCATGCAGAGGTAGTATTATGTATATATATATATATACATAATTAGACAGAGAGCGTGAGAGCGAGAGAGAGAGCGAGCAAGAGGGGAATATGGAGCAAAAAGAGAGGGGATATGGACCGAGAAAGAGGGGGAGATGAGGTAGAGAGGAGGAGATTCAGTGTTCTTTAACCTGTTATCGTCCTCTGTCTTTATTAGATTTGAACTGTATATATATATATATATATATATATATATATATATATATATATATATATATATATATATATATATATATATGCCTTTGTGAGTGTATATGTATATATATATATATATATTTACATATATATAGAGAGAGACACACATATATATATGTGTGTGTTTGTATCTACATATATACATTCATGTTTGTCTACATACATACATGCATGCATACATCAGTGCGCTTTAGGATATTTATGATTTTACGTGTGTGCGTATTTATTCATGTATGTGAGTTTTAAAACGTAATAGTTTCTATTTACGAGGACAAAATAACACATTTACAAACGTATGAACGTGTACGTACACACATATTTAGACACTAATTATGAATTTGATACAAATGTGTTGATGGTGTGCACTCTATGTAAATATTGAAATATTGCTTTTGCAAATACGACACGGAAACATAAATCAATTTCCTTTTTAAATCTTCATACACTTCCTGAAAATCGTTTGAACCTGCCATCTAAATTAGTTGATGGCTTTTGAAAACAGTATGGAGAAACACGTGTTACATAGTTTTAGTTTATATATGACAGAATCGTGTTTAATTTGCAATTAAACAATCATTGATTTGAACGTGAATATCGACGATGAAGCTGTTAGTAATTCTATCGTTCCTCATCGTTGGTAAGTAAGCTTTTACTGATATTGTTTGTTTCACCATTGCATCTCTGTGGAAGAAATAATATCCTATTTAAGATGTTAAGATCTAAGATGTTAAGCCTTTCTTTATCATCTGTCCATGGATCCCATCTCAGGATCTTACATACACACCCACACATACGTACTTATGTATTTATACATTCTTGTATTCTTTTACTTGTTTCAGTCATTTGAGTGCGGCCATACAGGAGCACTGCCTGATATTTTTCTCAGGCCACATGTAACTTCCTTCCAATCCATGTTGCAGGTAAACAACAACTCCGGGGGTTTATATAATCTGCAAAGCTAATCATGGGGGCTATCTCACCAGCTGAAGCCATTAGTAGAGCTAGAGGAATTTTCTCGCTCGCATCAGTTCCCCCAGCCTAGTCATCAACTACATGTTTTTTTTTAAACAAAGACACAAACAAACCCAAGAAAGTTGAGATTACGTCTCGTGAAATCAGGGTGGGAGGGGATATTGTATGACCGCTGCTATTTAGTGCTGGGCTTTCTAAATTATCTAAATTGTCCCCTTCCAATATATGACAGGATCTCAAAATTATGTTCACTTCTGCTCTCTTCCAAATTCCAGACGTTTTCAATGTGGTTGTCGGCTGTTTCCGCTTCAATAGATATGATATGTCCCGGTGGCGATATTGCCCGAACGTGCGTCGCCAGTGATATATCCCATGATGACAACATATTTCATCGTCTCCACGTAATAAGTAGTGGACAAGCCCAGTTCTCGCCTTGAGGGTCCGCCACAACAATATATTCAGAGATATCGATGCGGAGTGAACTAAATTCGTGTAAGACGGAAAAAAGGCGAACATTTGTATTGTACAATCTGTGAACCTACGAGTTAGAGAGAAAGAAAGGAAAAAGTGAAAACCTAAGATTGTATAAATTGCGAAGATCTATGTGTGAATATACGTATATGCGAAGCGCGTAGAAGGATCTTTATATGCAGGTCTCAATATATAATCATTAATCTTTCAACACATACATACATACATATATACATATACATATATATATATATATATATATATATATATATATATATATATATATATATATATATATGTATATATACATATATATATATATATATATATATATATATATATATATGTGTGTATGTATATATACATACATATATATATATATATATATATATGTATATATATACATATATATATATATATATATCTATATCTATATATCTATCTATATATATATTATATAATATATATATATATATATATATATATATGTATGTATGTATACATATATATATATATATACATATATAAATATATGCATATATATATAATTACGTGTATATGAGTTAGAGTTTAGACAACCATCTAAAGGATAATAAATATCCAATATACTATTAGAGGGATACCTATTTATAATCAAAGGTTTATTGTTGCAAGGCAATAGTACAATTGAATAATAGGTATATTTGGAGCTAAACAAATGTTTATCCAGAATTTATATAAGGCAAGGAAGAAAATGGAGAAGAGGCTCAAACGTCAGCAAGATCTACTTATTACCATAACCATATGTATAAGTAAATAAATAAGTAAATAAATAAAAATAAATGATAACATCTCTACTCCTACAGCTGTTTCTATATTGGTGGTCCAGCATGTCAAAGTTGAAACATAAATTATACAAATATTATATAAAAATAATATAAAAATTGTACAAAAATTGAACAAAATTTGAACTCCAAAGCTTCATCAGAGATTCCATAATGGTAAGAACTAAACAAATAAAAAATTAAAACAAAAGATAGTAAAAAAATAGCAAAAGTATTAATGGGGGCGATAGTAAAGATAAATATTATAGGGTGGGGGTTAATGGGATGATCCATATAACAGGGGCCATTGGTTAGAAACAAAAAGTATGCAATAGAATATACAATAAAATATAATTATGCAAAACAGAGTTCAGGAAATCATTACGTAATTATATCAATAAAGAAATAATTTCGGTATAAATTAAGTGTGATGTCCTTATTTGGAATTTGTTAGTAAATAATAATTATATATATATATATATATATATATATATATATATATATATATATATATATATATATATATATATATATATATATATATATATATATATATATATATTATATATATATATATATATATCTATATATATATATATATATATATATATATATAGTATATTATATATATATATATATATATATATATATATATATATATATATATATATATATATATATATACATATATATATATATGTATGCATGCATGCAGGGAGAAAACTGATACCTGCACAGACGTTTTAAGGATATGCAAATAGTAAATTGCAACATAAATCAATTTTATAATTGAAAATTACTTGGGTATGATATGTACATCAGATGATAATGCTTGAATAAGGTATGGACAAACATGTGTTACACAAATCAACATTATATTTGACAAAATGGCACCTAACGTTGCAACAAAAAATACAATTGTTGAAGCGAACATGAATGGGCACGATGGAACGGTTCATAATATTTTTCTTCTTTATTTTTGGTAAGATTATACAGTTATTTATTCATTACCGACGTACATCTATGTAAGATATAATACGACGTTGCATCTCTCAATCACCTTTTCATGTGTTCCATCTCAGTCTCTTTCATACCAAATATATATATATATATATATATATATATATATATATATATATATAATAAATATATAATAAAAATAATAATAATAATAAAAGGGTAAAAAATCATAATGATTTATACTAATTGGTCAGCGTCAAAATAAAACCTCAAAGGTACATTTTATAAATAATTATAACAAGGGTTTGGTTTGTGCCTCACCACGCACTCAAATATAGACGTCGAGAGACACAGTTACCACCATATGTTCTTCGCGCGAAACGCACTACATAGTGTAATGTATTCTTCTCAGAGAACCGATGGTGAAGATAGTGCCTCTTGATAGTGTCTGCTAATTGATGAGACTTCTTCATGGTATCTATTTACAATCAATCAGACTACCCATCTCGACTTTAGGCCTTAAATGGACAGGCAAGGAAGAATAAATTTAGGCCTAATTTGCCCTTAAGCATAGCGGTAACGGGAGTTGCTTGAGCTGACGAGAAAACTCGAACAATCCCCGAGCCTGTACTGTAGAGAATAGTTCGATACCGTCTCAACAAACCGGTCAATTCTGGTCACCCATAATTCAATCTTATTAAAGCAGAACAAAAACAGAGACCATCGATCTATCTAAACAGCAGAATGGTGATGCATCGATTCTGCGAATAGTTTTTAGTCGCAATGCAGTGAGTACGTATACGTATGTATATGTATATGTAAATGCAATTTGATCTGATACTTATTTTATCACCCGCTATTCTTCTAACCACATTACAATGCGAAATTTAACGCAATCTGACAGAAGCTATATAATTGTCTTCACGAAATATTCATTTTGAAAATAGAGGAAACAAATCTGGAAAAGAATTCGCAAACACATTTTGTTAACATTCTTTCTTCACTTAATTCTATTACTCAGTTTGTTTGTTAATTGTTTTGTAACACTCTCTTTGTCTCTTTGTTTGTAAATTTATTTTTAAAAATATACTTTCCTCCTGGTCTTTTAATTTCGAGCGTATTTACAACATAAAAGTTAATATAGTTCTTAGAACAACGTCTCCTTGATGAATCGGTAGACAAGAATCATGAGTAGGATTTTGGCTATTAATAGCGCTGCATTCCCCAATGTCATCACGAGTGTCGAAATGTAAATGCCGTGTTTGAATAAACGTTCACATTAAAACAACGAATGAAAGAGTCCAAATTCTTGAGAAAATTGTATAAACTTTACCTGAAAACAAATTTTCGATTACAAGTTGGAAAGATCACCATTGGACCTTTTCAAATTGAATGAATATGCGCATGTCAAAATAATATAAATTATGAAATTTATAGCGTAGCTAAAAGAATTCCAGAAATTCAAATAGAACATCTGATGCCATTAAAATATTTTGGCACCTTCATATTAAATTTAAATTTAAACAACTTTAATTGCATTAAAAGTATTCTATAACTCATCACCTGCTAGAAAAATATGATTCGAATATTACTTGATATCATCATTAAATCGAAAACACGCAATTCCGTCTACAACACAATTATGTCGGTAAGGTATTTCGATATTATCATCTTGCCTATCATGGGATACTACGTTCACATATTAATCTCAATACTACAATAATTTTATAATTATTTCTATATTTGATATAACCAATTACATAGAAGGGTTTTTTCAATTTACACCTATATTCGAATAATCAATTTTTAGAAAAAAGAATAATATCTATCCTCATAATCATTTGGAACTGGAGATTCGGCGGTATGTATGAATGAGGGCGGCGAGCCGGCAGACACGTTAGCACGCCGGGCGAAAGGCATAGCAGTATTTTGTCTGCCGCTAAGTTCTGAGTTCAAATTCCGCCGAGGTCGACTTTGCCTTTCATCCTTTTGGGATCGATTAAATAAGTACCAGTTATGCACTGCGATCCATATAATAGGCTTAATCCGTTTGTTTGTCCTCTCTGTGCTTGACACCTTGTGTGGGTAGTAAAGAAATAGGTAGGTATAATAAATGTGTGTTTCTTTCTTTTTTTTTTGTACGAAAATAGTTTTCGTAAAATTTTGTTCTATATTCTTCAAGTCTTGAAATGAGATAATCCTTTCAAACGGAAACAAAACATGTAGGTACGAAACAATGCAAGCAATGAGTCGTACTGATTGCTCCTCCAAATTATTCAAAACTACCAAAAAGATATGGTTTATAACGCTTGCATTTGTTGGTAAATATATTAAGTCTATGTTTGCATATATGTGTATGGTGTATGTGTGTGGTGAGTGCGTATGTGTGTGTGTGTGTCGGTTCCATTAAGAATGCATACTACAGTTAGTAATTCCATGACACATATAAGGATTTGAAAAAAAAACCAAACCATTTTTGGTTTTCGTAGGTGTTGCAAGCATATTAACGATTGTTTCAAATTTAGCGAAAGAACGTTGCCCGGTTCCTTTTAATATTTCAAAGAGAGCGGGGTCTTACTTCTGCAGGTATATATGAGATCTTCTTCTTCTTCTTCTTCTTCTTCTTCTTCTTCTTCTTCTTCTTCTTTTTCTTCTTCTTCTTCTTTCTTCTCTTCTCTTCTTATTTCTTCTTCTTCTTTCACTACTACTACTACTTTTACTACATACTACTACTACTACTATACTACTTACTAAAAAAATGTTAATACTAATAATAATTATTATAATAATAATAATAATAATAATAATAATAATAATAAATGATAATGAAAATGAAATAGAGAACACCGGGGGGAGAGAGAGAACACCGGGGGACGTTTAACATGTGAGAGCGAAATGCAGTGATCCGAAATCTATCCCACAAACATCGGAACAAAGACACATCGCATGAGCTAAAAAATAACTGACAAAGGATTGGACTATATCCGAGTAGGTAATACTCATTGAAATTTATTGCTACTCTCCAAACGAAATTGTGTATTTTAACACGATATCATCTCCACACCTCAAACACAGCACATGTAAACATGCTTTTATAAGAACGATCCTCAACACCAGATCAGACTCCGGCCCCACCCCAAACACCATGTACAAAGGAACACGAATTAATTAAATAATACGCGGTATTATTCAACCCGAAGAATAAACAATCGGGGAAGGACGTACGTTAAACTATATAACATAAAATGCACGAAAAACTACACGTGCAAAACAATGTGACAACAGAAATGAACGGACCGGTACCCTACGAAAATGACGACCGTCAAAATAATGGGTCGGGACGTTGTTCCTCATGTCCCGCAAATAAAACCAAAAAGGCATAAATGGACACGTGAGGAATACATTCAATCCTACACGCTTACTTTACAGCAGTGCTCTAACAAAAGAGCGAAAAACAACATATATATATAAAATATGGAAGCAAAATAACATAAATAAAGACCTGGATACAGCAATGAACCCAAAGAAACTAGCAAATATAGGGAGATATATTTCAACGCAAAAGAAATATCATTAATAGAAATAGAACATTTAAAAGGAAAAATACCTCAGGAAAATATAGATAGAAGCCACACAACAATGCCAAATAATATAAACACTGAAACAGACAAACAAGAAAACAAACGTAACATTTCAAACAAATAAGATGTAAAAAAAAAACAACAAACCCAGACTGTAAGGATACATAATAATACACGACAAACAGCAAGCCAAAAGACGACAAACAAACATACGAATGAGAAAGAAAGCGACACAAATCGAAAACCTGGAAACAACGAAGGGGAGCCTAATAATTATGATAATATAAAAAGTAGAATAATCAAAAAACTGAAAACACAGAGCTCAAAATGGACCACCGACCATACCTCCCAAAAATCAAAATAGACGAAACAACAAACACAATTATAAACAGCATAAATCTAGGCGTCACGGAACTAATAGCCACTGAAACAAAAGCGATATCACTGTGCTAAATGACTTAGTATACGCAGCAGCCACTGCAGCCACAAAATAAGCTGGATAATCACTCAAACCCATCCAAACAGCAGTACCACCACCCAAACAAGCCCTGTGGATAAATAAGATCCAAAACAAAATACAAAAAATGAGAAAAGATCTGTCGATTCTTAATGAAATCAGTAGACAATCAACGCTACTAAGCAACAAAAAGAAAACAAAAATACTCCGAAAATACAACATCACAGAAAAAGATTTACCTGATATAAAAGAAAAGCTAAAGCAAAATATCCTTGCCAAAACACAAATGATCCGCCGGTACAAAAACGCCAACATTTCTTTGAACAAAACAAAAAGTTCCACTCCAACCCAAAAACGTTCTACCAAGACCATGGCAAAAATAAAATAGAAATCACTGCAGGTCACCTAAAGCCATAACTGAAGATAGCCAAAGAAAGAAGAAAGGCCTCAGTATGGCCTGGATCGACGACAAAAAGGCGTTTGATAGCATCCCCCACACATGGGTCCTCGAAACACTAGCCATTAACAAACTTACACCAACAATTATAAAATACATAGGACACTCTATGAATAAATAGCAGACAGTGCTACAGCTCCAATCAAAAGAAGTCCTCGTGAAAACCAAAGGCATCCCGATAAGAAGAGGAATATTTCATGGAGACACGCTCTCTCCACTCCTTTTCGGCTTGGCACTGTCACCTCTATCTGATATGCTAAACAGAACTGGATGCGGATATAAATGTTACGGCAAAACGATCAGCCACCGTTTATATATGGATGACCTAAAACTATACTCTGCAAATGACAAACAGCTGGAAAATCTATTAAAGACAGTTCATGGATTTACCAAAGAAATAGATATGAAATTTGGATTAGAAAAATGCGCCAAAGTAACCATGAAAAGAGGAAAACTAGTTAAGAGTAACAACATCACACAGATTAAACCAATGAAATAAAAGATTTAGAAAAAAGCCAAACTTACACATATTTAGGAATCCATTTACTAGTTAAGACACAACAAACACAAATGAAAGAGAAATTAAAAAAAGAATATTACAGACGAGTTAGATCAATACTGAAAACAGAGCTCAATGCTAAAAACAAGATAATAGGTATCAACACTTTAGCTCTCCCAGTTATAAATTACAGCTACAATATCCTTAACTGGACACTAAATGAACTGACCAAAATAGATAGGAAAACAAGAAAAATAATGACATGATCTATGATGCATCACCCAAACTCTGACATAGAAAGACTATATATACAACGTATAGAAGGTGGTAGAGGCCTTATACAGCTGGAAAACTACTATAAAATAACCACCATATCTACTTCAGAAGGACGGAAAAGTGATACAAATAGCGGCAAAACACAAGCAAAGCAAAAAACTGTTCTCAGTATTTGAGGAAGCTGACAAATACAAACAAGAAATCAAACCACCTAACAAATATGAAGAAGAAGAAGATGAAGAAACAACAAAAGCTATAAAACAAACGAAATCCAAACTAAAACTATAAGAGCAAAGAACCATGATAAAACGATGGCAAGAAAAGACCCTTCAAGGTAAATATTGGACTTAAACTAAATGCAAAAGAATTAGACAAAGAAAAATTCCAACAATGGTTGAGAAGCTCAGGACTCAAGGCAAAACTAAATGCAAAAGAAATAGACAAAGAAAAATCCCAACAATGGTTGAGAAGCTCAGGACTCAAAGCAGAAACAGAGGGATTTTTAATTGCAGCACAAGACCAAAGCCTCCTCACCAGAAATTACCAAAAACATGTAATGAAAAGAAATATAACAAGTAA
Source organism: Octopus sinensis (assembly GCF_006345805.1). NCBI lineage: Eukaryota > Metazoa > Mollusca > Cephalopoda > Octopoda > Octopodidae > Octopus > Octopus sinensis. The sequence goes on along the minus strand of NC_043011.1, from coordinate 63,972,211 downwards.
CTGCAGAATATGTGGAGATGGACAAGAAACAATAAATCATATTATCTCTGGCTGCCCTGTCTTGGTAAAGAAGGAATATATTCACAGACACGACAACGTTGGGACCTATATACACTGGAAGCTATGCCAACATTATGAAATAACAACAGAAAAAATGGTAGAGGCACACACCAGAAAATGTCACAGAAAACGAGAAAGCAACAATACTCTGGGATATGCCAATACACACAGATAGAGAAATTAAGGCCAACGGACCAGATATAGTTGTCAGAGATCATGAAGAAAAAAATGCTTTCTAATTGATGTATCAATAACATCAGATGACAACGCGTCTCTAAAAGAAATGGAGAAACTTTCAAAATAAAAAGACCTGGAAATAGAGGTAACCAGAATGTGGAATCTAAAAACAGAAACAATTTCTATCATAATAGGTGCATTAGGTATGATAAAAAAATATTTAGACAAATACATAGCAAAAACACCAGGACTTCCAAACACATATAACATACAGAAAATTGCACTACTAGGCACTGTACACATCCTACGCAGAACACTTTCTATACAATAACCATCAGAGCATCACAACAAATCACAGCACATACCCAAGACACACAGAGCTGCGCTCGGTAGTGAAGTGAAAGCACGCTATAAAAATAAAACTACTGAATGATAATAATTATGATAATAATAATAATAATAATAATAAAAATAATAATAATAAAAATAAAAATAATGATAATAATAATAATAATAATAATAATAATAATAATAATAATAATAATAATAATAATAATATATTACTATTTTCGAAACGAAATGATGTATTTTGACTCGATATTAACTCCTCCTCTAACACAACACATGTAAACATGCGTGGAACAACACGATCATCCCCGACCTCAAACACCATGTACAAAGGAACAACGAAGAAATTAAATGCCACCGATAATATTGAACCCAAGAATAACAATCGAGCGGTACGTACATTAAACCTACAACAAAAAATGTACGAAAAACTACACGTGCGAAATAATGTGACAACAGAAATAAACGGACCGGTACCCTACGAAATGACGACCGTCAAATAATGGGCCGGACGTTGTACCTCATGTCCCGCAATTAAAACCCAAAAGACGTAAATGGACACGTGAGGAATACATTTCTATCTTACACGCATACTTCACAGCAATGCTCTACCCACAAAATGAAAATACAACAACACATACATATAAAATATGGAAGGAAAATAATAGAGATATAGACTTGGATACAGCAATGAACCCTAATAAATTAGCTAACGAACGACAATACATTCTCAAAGCCAAAAAAATATCATAAATAGACATAGGACATTTAAAAGAAAAAATACACCAGGAAAATGTAGATAGAAGCCACACAACAATGCCCAATAATATAAACACTGAAACTGTAAAACACGAAGACAAACGCAACATTCCCAACAAACACGATGTAAACAACGAAGGGGAGCCTAATGAATATGATAATATAAAAAATAAAATAATCAAAGAACTAAAAACCACAGAGCTCAAAATGGACCACCGACCATACCTCCCAAGAATAAAAATAAACGCAATAACAACACCAATTATAAATAACATAAACCTAGCCATCACTGAAATAGCCACTGAAACAAAAAGAAGTGATATCACTGAACTAAATGACTTGATATACGCAGCAGCCACTGCAGCCAGAAAAGAAGCTGGATACTCACCCAAACCCGCCCAAACAGGAGTACCACCACCCAAACAAACCCTGTGGATAAATAACATCCAAAACAAAATAAAAAAAAATTAGAAAAGACCTGTCGATTCTTAATGAAATCAGCAAACAAGCAACGCTACTGAGCAACAAAAAGAGAACAAAAATGCTCCGCAAATATAACATCACAGAAAAAGATTTGCCGGAGATAAAAGAAAAGCTGAAGCAAGATATCCTTGACAAAGCTCAAAGGATCCGCCGGTACGAGAAACGCCAACGCTTCTTTGAACAGAACAAAAAGTTCAACTCCGACCCCAAAAAGTTCTACCAAGAACTGGGCAAAGATAAAATAGATGTCACTGCAGCACCAACGGCAGAAGAATTGGAAGAATTCTGGAAGGAAATATGGTCGGCGAACGAACAGCCAAAAAAAAGGAGTATGAAAATAACAAACTCGGCATCTGAACAAATTTGGACCCCCATAACAACTGAAGAGGTCACCCAGGCACTGCAAAAACTAAGCAACTGGAAGGCCCCTGGGCATGACAAGATCCCCAACTTCTGGTTGAAATATCTAACAGGAATGCACAAAAAGCTGTCTGAAAAATTTAACAGCATATTAGCAGAGCCAGAGACAATGCCTGAATGGCTCACGAAGGGGAAAACCATCTTAATTCCCAAATCAAATGAAACAACAAAACCAGAAAACTACAGACCAATAACCTGCCTCCCTACTATGTTCAAGGCATTTACTGCAGTGATATCGCAAAGGCTGAACAAGCACCTGGACGAAAACAAACTGTTCCCAGAAGAGCAGAATGGATGCCGCCTAGGGCTCATATGGCTGTAAAGATCAACTAATGATTAATAAAGCCGTAACTGAAGACAGCCACAGAAAGAAGAAAGGCCTCAGTATGGCCTGGATTGACTACAAAAATGCGTTTGATAGCATCCCCCACACATGGATCCTCGAAACACTAACCATTAACAAAGTAGCACCAACAATCATAAAATTCATAGAGCACTCTATGAATAAATGGCAAACAGTCCTACACCTCCAAACAAAAGAGGGACTCATGAAAACCAAAGACATCCCCATTAGAAGAGGAATATTCCAGGGAGACACGCTCTCTCCACTCCTTTTCTGCTTGGCACTGTCACCTCTATCTGATATGCTAAATAGAACTGGATGCGGATATAAATGTTACGGCAAAACGATCTGCCACCTTTTATATATGGATGACCTAAAACTATACGCTGCAAATGACAAACAGCTGGAAACACTATTAAAGACAGTGCATTGATTTACCAAAGAAATAGATATGAAATTTGGATTAGAAAAATGCGCCAAAGTAACCATGAAAACAGAAAAACTAGTAAAGAGTAACAACATCACACTAGATAAAACCAATGAAATAAAAGAATTAGACCAAAGACAAACTCACAAATACTTAGGAATCCATGAACTAGATAAGACACAACACACACAAATGAAAGAGAAAATAAAAAAAGAATATTATAGACGAGTTAGATCAATACTAAAACAGAGCTCAATGCTAAAAACAAGATAATAGGTATCAACACTTTAGCTGTCCCAGTTATAAGTTACAGCTACAATATCCTTAACTGGACACGAAATGAACTGTCCAAAATAGATAGGAAAACAAGAAAAAAACTGACAGTATCTAGGATGCATCACCCAAAATCTGACATAGAAAGACTATATATACAACGTATAGAAGGTGGTAGAGGCCTTATACAGCTGGAAAACTACTATAAAATAACCACCATAGGACTGCAAAAATACCTACTTCAGAAGGAAGGAAAACTGATCCAGATAGCAGCAAAACACGAGCAAAACAAAAAAACTGTTCTCAGTATTTAAGGAAGCTGACAAATACAAACAAGAAATCATACCACCTAATAAACACAAAGAAGAAGAATAAGATGAAGAAGAAACAACAAAAGCTTTAAAACAAATGAAATCCAAACTAAAAATAGAACAGCAACGAGCCATGATAAAACGATGGCAAGAAAAGCCCCTTCATGTTAAATACTGCACTAAGCTAAACGCAAAAGAAATAGACAAAGAAATATCCCAGCAATGGTTGAGAAGCTCAGGACTCAAAGCAGAAACAGAGGGATTTTTAATTGCAGCACAAGACCAAAGCCTCCCCACCAGAAATTACCAAGAACATGTAATGAAAAGAAATATAACAAGTAACTGCAGAATATGTGGAGATGGACAAGAAACAATAAATCATATTATCTCTAGCTGCCCAGTCCTGGCTAAGAAGGAATATATTCACAGACATGACAGAGTTGGAACCTACATACATTGGAAGCTATGCCAACATTATGGAATAACAACAGAAAAAAGATGGTATAGGCACACACCAGAAAAGGTCACAGAAAACGAGAAAGATAGTTGTCAGAGATCATGAAGAAAAAAAATGCTTTCTAATTGATGTATCAATACCGGCAGATGACAACGTGACTCTAAAAGAAATGGAGAAACTCTCAAAAAATACAAAGACCTGGAAATAGAGGTAACTAGAATGTGGAATCTAAAAACAGAAACAATTCCTATCATAGTAGGTGCATTAGGCATGATAAAAAAATATTCAGACAAATACATAACAAAAACACCAGGACTTACAAACACATATAACATACAGAAAATTGCACTAGTAGGCACTGCACAAATCCTACGCATAACACTTTCCATACAATAACCATCAGAGCATCACAACAAATCACAGCACATACCCAAGTCACACAGAGCTGCGCTCGGTAGTGAAGTGAAAGCACGCTTAAAAAATAAAACTACTGAATGATAATAATAATAATAATAATAATAATAATAATAATAATAATAATAATAATGATAATGATAATAATAATAATAATAATAATAAGAAGAAGAAGAAGAAGAAGAAGAAGAAGAAGAAGAAGAAGAAAGTTCTCTATTTTCCACGAATGGACGATACAACACAAGGGTCACGTGGGACAAATCCTCCAGAAATGTCCAACTAACCGATCGCTCCCGACACCCAGATTTTCCCCAAAGAGATTGCCAATCTTAACCCGCCTCTAATCCCTTATAGAACTCCAATGTTGGACTTCAATCGATCCTATTTCTCAACTAGTAGGGGGTTGTGAGCGCTTGCCCACACACTAGGTGCTGAGCAACCATTCCCTGTCTACCCTTGATCCTTTAGTGAGATTAACTGTGGAAATTCTTTTTCACAAAAGCGGACCGAGAAAACGTTGGAGATAGCGCATCCTCAACCTACATCTGCACATCATTAGCCACGACATGCGTAGTCATCCACTCAAACGACTGCAGATGGACTGTCTGATGAGAAGAACACGTCCTTCCACACAACACGTAAGAGCAAGGGCTGTAGCTTCGTCAGTCACAAAGCATGGCAACGGTCGACGGTTAGATGTTAGTAGATGATGGAAGCGTTGTTTCGTTTTCCGACCTCACCCGATTATTCAGGGACAGCTCTTCTCTGCTCGTTTCTGGGTGACGAAGTCCACACTGCGTGTCGCCTGTTCCAGTTCTCACCCACCTGGAGGACTTTACAAAACTAGTAATAGATCCATTTAACCGGACCTGCTGTCCAGGCACCTACGATACTGAGGCTTGGTCTGGACCTGCATTTCCAGGTGCCGATCTGCAAGGCCACTGACATCTTCTGAATAATCTTTGCACCTGTCACCGCTACGCATTTCCTTAAATAAGTACGGATCACCTCGATTTCTAAGCTGTCCGAATTATTGCGGTGACGTTATCCGTATAAGCAGACACAAACATTGTTCATCCTACTCCAGGTAGGAAACACCTAGAAATAGCCATCTTCCTTAGTAATAGATTCAGAACAACCACGTACAAAAGGGGGTGGGTGGGAATTCTTGAAGGACCCAACGTGTGATGCGAAGCGATCCGATATCTGGTTGTTTACTTCGAAAATCATAAAGATGTCGCTCTACATTGCAGCAATCTAGTTTCTGAGAACGGGACCGACACAGGCCAAGGTGAGGGCAGCCTCAAAGTACTAATGGTTGACACTATCACAAGCTTATAACTGATCCAAATTGATCGGGTTCCTACCATACTAAGCCACTTACGTACCATCTCTATAATGTAATGCGTGGCGTGGAGTGTGTCGTGGGTAGATGTGACTGAGTTAGCACACATCTCTACCTCTCCTACCAGCTTAGGCCTAATATATTGGCCAAAATCTTATAATCTGTGTTCAGTAAGTTATGAGCCTAAAATTGTCTGTTTGGTCTCCTGTGTTCCGCTTGTTCGGAACCATGCATACCTGGCTGAGAAACGTCGAATACTGCCGAGGTAAGAAGTTAAGTCCACACCAATCGCACACTCAATACGCGATTTCTACAGCACCTCAAAATGCCTGTGAAATTCGGCACGCATTTGCTTGCCTTGGTTTTGCATGTAATCTTGCATATAATAATGTGAGGGACCGGTGAATAAACAAGAGGGGCATAAATACGACATGAACCCGGGATACCCGCGCTTATGAGTCGGTAATTTCACGTTTCTTTTCACATACATAGACTTACATTCATCCATACATCTATATATACATGTATGCATGCCTGCATGCGTGTGCATGCATTTTGTGTTTATATTTGACACCCCACCCAGCAGGTGACACCTGGTGTTGGTTTGTTTATGTTGTCTTTGTTGCAGCCGTGTCCCTCTGTGGCCCGCGAGCATGGAACGGCTTCCTTGCCTTCATGACATTACAACCTTCAAAGTTGAAGAATTGATCAAGAATTAAGAATTAATCAAGAGTCAATCTCACCACCAGCCACCTCTAGCTTTCTAACTAGGTCTCCTTCAATACAAGAATCCCCTAACAGTATTTCTGTACTAAAACCTACCTCTTCTAGTCTAATAGGCCTTTTCAGGTGTACTCACCATCGGTTGCTGTCAGTTGCACCCGACAGCTTCGATAGAGTAACTTGCAAACCCGGTATCTAAATGTTTGTCACGCAAGGAAGGACGCATTGAGCTTTCAGTGTCCGGGACCTTACTTATGGATTCTATCTATGTCGACCGTACAGACACCAAATTTGTGATGTTTTCACCTGCCAACTTCGAGTTCTTGGATATGATATTTATTTTGGTTACATTTTGCTGTATTTGGTTTCTCTGTTTCACTCGTTTTAACTCCGTGTAGAATCGGGATGTGCATCCTTAAAATGTATTTGGATTTAGACAAGACAAAGAGATGGATGTGGTGATAGAGTTTCATTTGGAGAGCCCCTAGATGATATGTATGCCTCTAAATTTTATTATTCTTTCTGTTGTTGAAGGAAGTGTTGGTGGCGCATGTGTTGCTGTCGTTGTTGGTGTTGGTGATCTTCCACCATTCACTGATTTTGTTTTACTGGTATTGATGATGCCGTTGTTGCTGGGTTTTGGGCTGATTTATTACTGATCGTTACTGGTTTGTTGTGTCTTTGGGGGGACTGCTGTTCGCAGTAAGCAGTTTCCATGGCTGTATTCTAAAATAGTGCATTCAAATTCCACCATAAAGCCCGCTAAAGTCCACCATAAATTTACCTGCGATGGAATTCCTGAGATCTGTACAACGGGTGAAGCACATGTTTTGTGCCTGGACCTGGAACAACAGAGTGCTTGACGAGCAGAGCTTCAGACTAAAAGAGCACTGAAATACCCGCGAACTGTTTCTCCCTGGAGATACGTTGAATGCCAGCCATTATGTCTTGCAGTGCATCTTACACACCTGTCTGTCTGGCCGTCTCCGGCTGCTTTGTGCTAATAGAAACACATAAATAACTGTCTATTTTTATTTTTGGTACTGCCAACACCTGGGGAGTGGTGATGACAACGTCAGCCCGTGCTTTTCTCTTAGCTGCCTCAGCTAAACAAATATGTGACAATCTATTTCAAATAGCTGTGAGTTTTTCGCAGCCTTGGCTTGGAATGTATTGTCGTTATTGTTGACGATTAAGTTGTTTTTGTTTAGTTACTCTATCGTAGTTTTATTCGTTTTAGTGTTGGTGGTGGGGATGTTCGTAGGCTTGTTACTGCTGGTGAAGTAATGTCCAATTAATCGTAGGGAATACATTGTCATTATTTGAATTGGTTCTTTGTTTTGTGATACTACTCTATCTGCTGCTGTTATTTCTTTTCGGAGTAATCTGGTCCAATGAGCTTTGAGTTTGTTGGATATTTGCTTCTGCTTCCACTTGTGTAGAAGGTGAAGGGCAGCGTCTCGTCTCGCACCCCTCAATCAGAGCTACCTTCTTTTTACCCTTCCATGTCTTTCAGTAAAGTTGGCTTCACTATGTTTGTTTTAAAATTAATTGATTTTCGAAACAAAATGTATATTTTCTTTTCGGATTTGAGCCCCACCAAAGTGCCATAAACAGCGAATCCAACCGGCCCTATGCAGAAGTGATGGTTTTAACAAGCATATTGAAAAAAATAAGCAATGAACCACTTTGGAAGACAAAATTAAGAGCAAAAGAATTTACGAGTAAACAAGAACATGCATTCCGTTACAATAAACAACAATACTTTGTACTAAAGGCACAAGGCTTGGAAGTTTAGGGGAAGAGACTGTCAATTACAGCGGCGTCGGGGTTTCATGGTACTTAATTTATCGACCCGAAAGGACAAAAGGCAACGTGGATCTCAGCGGAATTTTATATCTGAAGGTGGAAACTGACGAAATTCTGCAAAGTAATTTGCCCGGCATGCAAGCGATTCTACCCACTAACAGCCTACTAATTCTATATCTATCTATGTCTCTGTCTGTCTCTCTTTCTCTTTCTCTCTCTCTCTCTCATATATATATATATATATATATATATATATATATATATATATATATATATATATATATATATATATATATATATATATATATATATATATATATATATATATATATATATATATATATATATATATATATATATATATATATATATATATATATATATATATGCTTATGTGGGCACAGGGACATCACGAAACGTGTACAAAGAAAATACGAAGCACGAGTACATGGAACATGAACTATTCTTTCGAACAACGAAAGACAGAAATGGAAGCAAACCAAACAACACAAAGCGCGACTTCTCATCAGTTGTTGCCTGGTTTTCTAGTCTCGTATTTCGAGCGTTCAATTATAACATACACTTTCGATTAAACAGTTGCTCCCGCAAAGCAACTTACATAAAATCTGGTATATATATATATATATATATATATATATATATATGTGTGTATGTGTGTGTGTGTGTGTGTGTGTGTGTGTGTGTGTGTGTGTGTATGTGTGTGTGTGTGTGTATGTGTGTGTGTATATATTCGCACTCAATTTGCTGCATAATATCTAAAGTGAACATTCCAAAGTATTACCAAATTTAAAACTATCTTTGTTATTACATTTTTTTTTATTTCTTGCTCCATCGCCTTCAATGTTTTTATTCTCTCTCATTTCATTAACTTTTCAATTGTAATAAATCAATTTTTATCTTGCCATCGCCTCTCCCAATCTGAAATGATTTTCGTTTACTATAGAAGTGCATGAGTCAAATATCACCCATTTTATGTGAGTCAGTCCGCGTGCATCAATTATACAATTTTTACCGTTTCTTTGTTTCCTTTTCCCTTATTCCTTATTTCTTTTCCCACCATTCTTCCATTTCCTGCTTTTCTTTTACTCAGCAATTCCAACAATTTTGAATGTCTTTCATTTTGTTTTGTTTTATCTTCCCACTTTCCTCCTTTTCTGCTTTTTTCTCCTTTATTTCATAACCACTCCTGCCTCTGTATTTTTCTTTCTATCCATATTTCTCTTGTTTTTCCACTGTTTACTTCTATAACTCTTTCTTTGCAGCTCCTTTCTTTCCTGCTTTTTTTCCTCATTCTTTCCTGTCCTTCATTGCAGTTTTATCTCTGCTTCTTCCACCCGGTGAGCATTCAGCGCTATTCGTATATGAATAAACCAACTTTCTAACTACATGCTGTGCTTTATCTATTACGGCAAACTCAACACCGTAATAACTGCATTCCAAATCTTTTAATACCTTAGGGAAGCTTCATACCTATTTAAATACCTATGTTAAACATTACAATTATAGCTCTCAAAAAATTTCGTTGCCGTCAAATGTTAGCACGGAAATTTTATTGCACTTGGATGTAACACAATTATCTTCTAATGTTCCTATTAGAAGTAACTAAAATCAGTTGAAGTCGATTTTGCCTTTCGTAATTTCGGGTTCGGTAAAATAAATACTAGTTGGGTTGCAGTGTCAGTGTGAAGGACATTCTGACAACCAAAAATCGCTGACCTTGGACCATAATTAGAAACCAATATTAGAAATACCTAGGACAGCAAGCTGGTGGGGTATTTATGACATCTGCGAAAATGCTTAGCGGCATGTCCGTCTTCACATACTTATTACAAATTCTTGCGAGGTTGGCTTTGAATTTACTCCCATCTGAGGGTAAATTAGGTATCATCTATGTACTGGGGACAATGCAATTGAATTGACACCTTACCTAATCTCCCTGGACACGTGACAAAATTTTAAATCCATGTTACAATACGTTTCACGGTGAGTTTGCAGAATAGTTAGCACACCGGATAAAGTGGTTAGCGTAATTTTATCCGTATCTAGGTTCTGGTATCAAAATCTATCGAGATTGACATTCATCGTTGCGGGGTCGATAAAATAAATACCAGAATAGCAACGAAGTTAATGCAATCCATTCACTGTGTCCCTCGAAATTTGCTGGCTTCCCCCAAATTTGAAATGAGCATAACAAGTACCTAATATTTGTTTTCGGTGTCCTCTCCTGTACCTCTTTTGTAATCCATGCCTAAGTGGTATTGTTGTTGCATACACTCAATACTCGACGAATATTTTCACCGTGTATTTACTATTTACCAGTCATGTGATTGCCATGCAACATACTATCCTCGCCAGGACTTAGGAGCCGTGTAGAAAACCAGAAGAATTATAAAGAATAGTAAAAATGTATAGGAATCACGAGCGTCTAATACGAAATGTTGAGGCGCATGCTATACTCTTTTACTCTTTTACTTGTTTCAGTCATTTGACTGCGGCCATGCTGGAGCGCCGCCTTTAGTCGAGCAAATCGACCCCAGGACTTATTCTTTGTAAGCCTAATACTTATCCTATCGGTCAAAAAGTGAAGGTTGGTTGTTTGATCTGGACCCATATTTTCTGTAGGTATGACAGACGTTCTACCATTGTACCAAAGCAATCTTTTGATAACTATAAAATGCGCAGACTGTGCCAAATACTCGGTAGATTTTGTAAACAACAATATATTTGAATCGTTAAGTAAGGGAAAACCTTATCCTCACCGGATTGCTTGATCTGAACGACCACAAAATGACACGAGAATATGAAACACAGAAAATATTGCGCACTCTCTTGAAATTTACTATTATCCGGATATATTTCTCCTAGGCTTGTGCCTAATAACATTCCAAGCATAATTAAAAGGAGAAAGAAATTTACCCAAACAGGCAGTCATCATTAGAAGAAAGAAAACTAAACGTTAGTATGGAAGACTAAACGTTAGTACAGGTGTAAATCACATAGCTTATCAAATTATGGACGCTTTCCCGTGGTTTAAGAACCCCATAGATCACGTATAGGCTGCTTCGAATGCAGATTTACCAACCTAGGAAATAGGCTGGCAAGAAGAGCGTACGCCATTACTACCATCTCAAGTCACAATTTTAATTTATGGAAAACGAGTGCTCGTATAATTTAATTGTTTTCACCAGCTAAATTAACAGATAATACCATAAATATATATAATTTTATTTATTTGGGTTCTACGACTTTCTTCATAGAGCGAAAAATACTTTGTTTGTGTTAGCTACCTGGCAACTGATACCATGATCCACGGAAGAAGGCTTATATTACTATATGATACATTATTTGAATAACAGATAATAGTGACAAGCTATATACATTATGCCATTACTATGGCTTTTTTATGATGCAACCTACATTTCTGAAGATGCTAGAAGTACAGTACCAGTTTCATGAGAAGGCAATCGCATGAACGTTCAGCGCTACACTTCGTGATTTGTAAATTTTTGGCTTTTTGCAGTCGCCGACAATTAGGTATATTTACGAATATACATTTGCTAATACTTTCCAAATATGATTTATAGAGATTGTCAAAATAAATATAGAGATAACCTAAGGACAGGATAGTATTATATTAGAAAGTCGTCCACCAAATTTGGCCCTGAAAACTCTGTACGGCACATTTCATCCGATAAAAATATATTTCTCACCGAATTCAGAAGAAATATACCCATAAAAGCAAAGGTTTACTCGGAAACATGCTGTATACCAGCTAAGAACACCTTGTAATGACAGGAAGAGTACTGCAAACGCAACATCATGGGCCTCTATAAGGTGGCGAACTGGCTTAATCGTTAGTACACCACGGAAAATGCTTAGCAATATTTCGTCACTCTTTACGTTTTGTGTTCATATTACACTGATGTTGACTTTGCCTTGGGTCGATAAAACAAGTGCCAATTGTGGACTGGGTTCGATGTAATCAATTTATCCCCTACATTGAACTTGCTGGCCTTCTGCCAAAATTTGAAACTGATGCTATAAGCAACTTTTTTCCTCACACTATGAAACGCTATTAATTTTGTCTAAATTCTATGAAGAGGGTTCTAATATGCATTGCCATAATTTCAATAAGATATAACCACGAGAGTTATACGTTCATATACGTTCAATATTATATATATATATTACTTGTTCCAGTTATTGAACTACAGAACCTTGGGGCCCGGTGGGGGTTTTCAGACGTGTGCGTAACGTTTGTAGAAATGCTTAGTGTAATTCGTATTTTATAATTTCAGTAAAATATAAGCACGAGAGTTAGCTATACGTTCATATTTTAGTGAAGAAATTCTATATTAATCTTAATTGAACGAGTTATAGTAATCCTCACAAAATATATTTTAATGCTCACTAACTTATTTCTGCGTTTATATAAAGAAAACTAAAAATACACGTACAGACTCCAAATAGAATAATTTGTTTGACGCACCGTTTTGCCAAACAGAAAACGTCAGCCAAAAAATCATTGAATAAGATGCTGTAAGGGCAAAATTCCCACCGGAGGATTATTGAGAGTTCTCCGTCAAGGACTGGTGGAGATAACAGTCGTATGGCATGTAAAGGCAACAGCATCAGCAAATATTTAGGCAGAGACTCTTATATCTAAGTTAAAAGACTATTTCCCTTCAAAATAAATGTTGATATGAACGGCAAAATAGAGAACTTCCTCTGTTGCCAGGTCTGCTCCAATTGCAATGAAAATCTTAACAACAATGTAAGACAAATGACAATACAATGACTAAAACAGAAATGACATCTCGAATTGTCATCGACTTCAAGTAACCAAGACAAAGATACTTTTTTCACGGGGGAGGGGGTAACTTCACAACTGCATTTAACAAAACAATGCCGTTTCATCGATTCCAGAAACAACCACTTTCTCACCCCACTTCTTTCTTTCTTCCTTTCTTTTTCCTTTCTTTCTCGATTTGTATGCTTCTTTCACTTTCCATGTTTTCTCCATGTCTTTCACATTTTCTTTTCCTCTTATTTTCCCTCTCATCAAATTTTTTTTAAAGTCGCCACACACGCGTGCATACGCAATGACGTACACCATATCCTCTCACAGATATATACGCATTTCAACATAGCAAAAGAACGTCTAAACTAACTGAAATATATATCGATATATAAAGCATAAAATTTCTGTAAAGAAGCGCTAAATAAGTAAGTATCCAAAGTTACGAAAGCAGTAATCACTCGACTATCGAGGGTTTTACGTTCCATAACTTCGCACAGAAATAATTAAAATCTAAAAGAAATAATAAATGCTAATCGATCGCAGAATCCTTCGATATTCTGAGGAGACCGCCATATAAACTTACATATCTTAGTCACAAAAATCCGTGATGCACTCAGTACGCGATAGTGAACTGCGAAGTACTGAGTGCGCGATAAGTGAACCGCGCGTTAGGTGGACCGCGATATGGCGAGATATTATTGTACCTTCTTTTTCCTAATATATGTATATTTTATACCACGTCAAAGATTCTATACAAACACGTGTTGTAGTTCAATTCGAAGATACAGTTGACACTATGTATGCTCTGTTAGTACGACCTAAAACTTGAGGCGTCCCAGCTTCCAAGACATGAGTGGAATGTGTATTTTTTATATCAAATTCGAAATTCTACATTTATCTTACAGTAGCTACAAAGTCTACCACTCCTGTTTTAACGATATAAACGATTTTTGTACTGGATACTTCAAGTTCATCCATCACCAATTGTGTGTGGTAAGATATATTTATCATTTTATTCGCTGAAATATGTGTTTACTGAGGAATGAACTCAATTGTATGAAATATAACTACTTATCAATTTCTATCGAGTAGCATTAAATATAAGATAACGATTTTATAAACAAGATGTGTAAGTTTTAAACTTCTTCTTAACCTTCAGATTTGTCATAGCAATAGACTAACCAAACACGATGATCCATACTTTTTGCTCATTAATAAAATATTACTATTAATGTATTAGGAGACTTAATGCATGATGCATTACAAAATTAATAACAACGTGATATACAAGTCTGCGTAGTAAATAAATGCATTCGTTAATTTAATCAACTTTTACAATCGGGATTTTAACGGTACATTCCATATTGGACATTATGTGATGTCTAACCAATTTGGATCTATTTAATGCAGGAATGTTAATAAAACCCGACTAAGTTTATGAATTTTCTTTCAATTTTTCAATATTTTCTTTCCTTATTTTCAGGTTGTTCCTCATAGCACTAGCATCCAAGATGCGGTATGTAAACCATTGGAATATTCCTATATTGTATCAGATTCAGCTAAAAGAGTTGTTAGCAAACCCAGTAAAATGTTTAGCTTAATTGTGTTCGTTAGAATCTTCTGATTACAATTTCTGCCATGGCTAACATTGCCTTTCGTCATTTTGGTGACGATAAAAGAAGCAACCTAAAACTTATCGTTTTTGCATAACACAGATACCGTGTTAATGCTAGTCAATCCCTCTCCATTCACTCCGCAATAACACTGAAATTGTACAGAGACTGTAAAATATTCATGGGTACAATCAGGCAATTACAACTATTAAGTTTTAGTCACTTCCATACTGTATTTCAGTTTAGCATTTCTGAAAACATTACGCAAACGTCTGAATAACCCCCTCTAGGTAGGGCCCCAAGGTTCTGCAATTCAATAACTGGAACAAGTTAAATGTAATGTATATATATATATATATATATATATATATATATATCAGGCTTCATTTCCACACACGCCAGCTGAATTCAATTCGTCCCCAGTCGAAAGACGCCTGTTGCTATGTCCTGTTATTATTATTATTATTATTATTATTATTATTATTATTATTATTATTATTATTATTATTATTAATATTATTATTATTATAATTGTTGTTGTTATTATTATTATTATTATTATTATTATTATTAATATTTTTATTTTATTTTTGTATCTATATTCGTGTAACATCGTCTGTTTTTCCGTCCTTATTTTCGTATACATTCGATGCTTTTTTCCAAGGAATCTAATGGTCTTAGCTTAGTCTTTCCTTCGGGCTGGCCAGATTGGAGCAATCACAAGATTAATCAGCCGAAATTGTGAGGATGATCCGGTTCTTGACTGATAAAAGGCTTCGAATGACACGTCTTTTTTTTTGTGTATCGTCTATCTGGTTGTTTTGCTGTCCATTTTTGTATCACATAGTTGTCCGGATGGTTTGCGTTCTTATCCCATTTTGTATTTTATTTTATATATATATATATATATGTGTGTGTGTGTGTGTGTGTGTGTGTGTGTCTGTGTGTGTGTGCGTGTGCGTGTGTGTGTGTGTGTGTGTGTGTGTTTGTTCCTTCTGGAGCCACGCCTGGCTCCACAATTCTGATTGTCTATTTTGTTACCTTCAGTTCTTTGGTGATTGCCCTCGTTAATTTTCTAGCCTTATCATCGATAACTTTTGAATATGATTTAGATAATTTTTTTGTCGCTTTGATAGAATTAAAACTTACCCGCAAACGACCTCTATTTCCAACCGAACTTTGCGTATAAAAGTTCGTCAAACATTTAGAGGGTCGACAAAATCTAAATCTCAATATTCCAGCTAATATGATTGCATGTTGTTTCATTTCACTATCACATTTTCATTTGCCGTGCAGGAAAAAGTCTCTGAAAGGAAAAGAAACCTGTAATTGGTTTGATAAGAATAATATACTTATATCTAAATATTATCAAACATTTGCCCACATCAACTTAAAATTCTTCCCTATGAATACATTCGTCCTGGCAGAATCGTTAGCATGCCAGGCGAAATGCTTAGCGCCATTGCGTCTGTCTTTACGTTCTGAGTTCAAATTCCGCCGAGTTCGACCTTGCCTTTCATCATTTCAGGGTCGATATATTAAGTACTAGTTGCGTACTGAGGTCGATCTATTCGACTGGCACCCTCCCACCAAATCTCGTCTCTTGTGTCTAGAGTAGAAAAAATATTCTTCCTTATGGAACGAAAAGCACATCGAACTATGAAAGATTCTACGCTCCATTTGCTTCTGAGTGCTGTTGTCTTTTGCTTCTATGTACTTATGTTCTGCATAAATATATAAGCACGCATAAACAGAAAGGAAAAGAAAGAGAGAGAGAGAGACCTATATAAAAGCACAAAAGATCACATGAACTTATATATGTAAGCTTGGATTAGTGATTCCAACATAAAGTTGCAGGCAAATCCTTGTGACTTCGTTTGTAGATCTCTCGTAACTTATTCAGTTATTTTATTTGTCCAGGTCATCTCATGATATTTCGTATCTGATTATGTCTAGTGTAAACTACGGTAGGGTCGAAGATGACAAACGGGCAATAGATGCATAGACAATTATTCAAGAGAATTTGCCCCTTCATCAGCACCCATTCATATAGGTGTAAACACGCATATATGTATATATACGCGCATACCCACACATACACACAGATGTATACGGACATAAAATAACGGAGGTAAACGAGAAGAGTAAGTCGTAATCTACGCAAATATTCAATCCCACTTTCATGCACGAACATGATGGTAGGATAGAACACTATTGTGGAAACCCGGTACTACTATTCGGATGTAACAGAACACTCATAATGTCTCCTTAAATCTACTGCAGTCTCATATCATCTCTTTATTGATACGTTTAAAGAATGTAATAGAATCATGGTAACAATTAATAAATAGCAATTACAATACCTTTGACTTCCGTATTGGAAATATGTCAAGCAATAAAGAATTTTATACAGTATCGTCGCTTAATTTACACAAAACGTCTATTAATGCCGATGCCTCAATCAATATTTATCTCTTCTTTTACAGAACTTTCTCTATCCTCTAATTATCACTGCAGCTGTGATTATTGTATTCGCACGTATGTAAATAAAAATCATGCTTCCTAATCTCTTGTTACTGTTTTAATTTTTGTAATTTGTGTCTAAAATAACAAGACGAAAATTCAAGTCCTGATGTAATAGACTTTGAGACGAAAAATTGGTGAAATGCATTCAAATAATATAATATTGTTTACATAATTTAGCGCATGCTGTAACACCCGATTAAATACGAAATCTGCAAAATTTCAAATATATCTATGAATGGCAATTCGGATTATAATGCGTCCATTGAATATATGTAATACAATAAAACACAATATCGTACGCACATACACATACACACATGCGTGCGCACAAATATATATGTATACATATATGCATGTATGCATATATATATATATATATATATGTGTGTGTGTATGCGCGTGTGTGTTTTATATATATATATATATATATATATATATATATATATATGATCAAAATAAACAACAAGGATATCCAGAGGTAATGCAGTACGATCGTTTCATGTAACTCCATTTAATTGAACAATGCAATCATTACGTCAATTTAAAATGAAGATGCATCTCCAGCTGCATAAAACCATAGAATTTAATTAAATTAGAACAGATGCACAAATTAGTTGAATTATACCTAAAATTTCTAAGAGGTTAAGGAGATAGACAAAGAACTTCTTGTCTCTACTTCAGCATAGAAGTTACTAAAATTATCACGTATGTACCACGCTAGTGGTAAATAAATAAATTTTATTTACAAAGTTTGCCGAAACTATGCATAGTCCAGAAAGGAGAGGGTAAACGTTTTTATTTCTCTTTCCATTAGTGGTTTGGAGTTTAGTTGCTCCTCTAGTGAGTCGGATGTCCTATTATGGCCATCCCTTATATGTTTGAATATATATATATATATATATATATATATATATATATATATATATATATATATATATATATATATATATATATATATATATATATATATATATATATATATATATATATATATATATATATATATATATATATATATATATATATATATATATATATGTATATATATGTATGTATGTATGTATGTATGTATGTATATATATATGCATACAAATAAGGAAAGAACGTATGATGCTATCGAGAACAAGTAACATAAAAATAATAACGATAGAAATCAGTAATAATAATCTAAGTTTGGCAGAAGGACAGCAAGTTCATGGCTGATGATAATTCTGCTAGACTGACTCCAGCGTTCATCTAGTATTTCGCATATACCCCCAAAAAACAAAATATGCGAAGCAACTTCGACTTGGGTGCAATTTGAACTCAGAATGCAAAAACGGACAAAATGCTGCTATGCATATTTAACCCGGCGTGCTAAACTTTTTGCCATCTTGTTGCACTACTACTACTACTACTACTACTACTACTACTACTACTACTACTACTACTACTACTACTACTACTAGATAATAATAGTGTTATTATTATTATTTCATTTTTTTTGCCATATGGGCGAAAGAAGAGGTGAACAGTACAGAGGCATACATAAGAGTAAGGGTTTTGTATATATAATAATTAAATGGCATATAAGGAAGAAGTATACACGGTATACACTGGAAAAAAAAAGAAACATCCATAGAATAGAAAGGTAAATCAAAAGTGGGGCATGAGAGAGCTGTGGCCCTCCTGATACAGGAAGACTCCTAGGGATAATCTAAGAACCTCACTGTCCGAGATTTGCCTGAAACCCTATGCGCAAGTGCGCTCTCCAATTCCTACTTCCCGACTCACAGGTCTACATTTAGAAAGGTACCATCCACTCTGCCTATTTTCGCAGCTTTCATCCACCTTTCAATAAACCCACCCTAGGGCAGCAATTCCGTCTCCAGTCTCAAATTCCTTTTCACCTGAAACTTGAAAAACTCAATGAAAGATATACCTGCCTTCATGCTTTTCAGCCTTGTCCATCAAACAACTGCTCTTGCCACAGCCGTCAGGCAAAGGAAAACGATTGAAGGAGAGTAGCGAAGCAATCATCACTACAGACTCGGCCGAACAATGGATCCTTCCCACACATGACAGCAACTCTTCAACGTAAACGTACAAGTCAGCAATACCCGAACACTCAATAAGGGCGTGCAGAACGTTTCCGTCACACTGCATGCAACACGGACAATTCCCTCTGACAGCACATCCATACTTGCAGAGCTTGTCTCAAACCAGTAGCACCTCACCATAGCACTACCAGACCTACGACATCATGAAATTATTCATGATAGATCCGGACCAGAAAGTCCTCCAGAACAGATTAGCCAATTCATTCTCGTCGGCGCCCAGACATACCCGAGAACGTCGTCGCACATCCCCACCACTCATCTTCTATAAATTTCAAAAGCGGAACGCTTCAACGATCCCATTACACGCATGGTAGAGCGTTGTGCGCGCCTGATGTCATTCTAGGTGCCAGGCGCATAGTCTAGTTTCTTCCTTCAGAACTGCAGCTCTGTCGGCTTCTCATCTTAAATGATTGGAAGTGTTGTCATGTACATTGTCTTGTCTTTGTATAAAATATGTGCTATAGTAAAATTCACAGACTTGCTTGTCAGTTATTTGACCTTAATCAGTTGAGCATGTCCCGTAGTTAATGACGATATGTGTATCCCTGATCAGAA
>NC_043011.1:63864747-63949747 GCF_006345805.1 Octopus sinensis | reverse complement strand
ATGCTCAAATGAAAGAAAATTTTAATGAAATGATAAATTGATAAAATATATAAATATACATTTATTCAACCGGTTTTCGTCATTGTATGACTTGTCAATAATACTTAAGTGAAAAAGTTTTATTTAAAAAATTAGAATGGGGAAAAAAGAAAAATGCATTGTTTTTTGAAAAAGAATAATAATAAATATGTATATTTATTATTATTCTTTTGCAAAAAACAATGCATTTTTCTTTTTTCCCCCTTCTAATTTTTAAAAAAACTTTTTCACATAAATATTCTTGATAAGTCATACAATGACGAAAACCGGTTGAATAAATATATATTTATATATTTTATCAACTTCTTATTTCATTAAAATTTGACCTCAATTGGCCCCGCTCTCTTTAACATTACACCAAAACACATTAAAACAGATACAGACCCTATAGGGTTCAAGAAGTCTTTGGACAGATTCCTTCAAGAAATCCCGGATAAACCTCCTACACCCGGATATATCTCTGTAAACAATAACTCTCTACTTGAGTGGGCCATAGTGCCCAAATTCTGACTTGAAAGATTTAAGTTAGACATGGCCTGGGCCAATAATGGCCGAAACCTGTCAAAGTATGAAAGTATGAAAGTATATATATATATATATATATAAGCAAGAAAAAATTGTAAAAATGCAGAATGCTCAAATGAAAGAAAATTTTTGATGAGGGTCTTCATGCATTGTTGGAGGTTATATTTTTTGGATTCAAGCAGTGCGATAGCCGTCGAATGTGTGTGTTGTTGTTGGCAGTATTTTAGTTTCTTAATTTTTTTGGTTGTTCTTTTATATTTTTCTGATAATAGTTTTTATGATAATAGGGGATTCTGCCCTTTTTGTTCACAGGTCTTGGTGGGGAGTGTTTTGCACATATGTTTGTGACGGTGTCTAGAAAGATCTGCCAAGATGTTTTATTGTCGGTGGAGATGTGTGTATGTGTAAAGGACCAGTCAACATGTGATAGCTCGTTCCTGATTGCATCCCAGTTGGCATTATGGAGATCATGTTATCAAATGGATGGGCTGGAGAGATGTCACTAGGATTAGCTTTAGGCTGGTGGAATTTCATGTTACAGAGAACCATGTCATGGTCTAAAAGAAGGTTTTTTTAATACTGTAATGTTATGTATAGTGTTAGTGTGGTTACTAAACACTAGGTCCAAAATGTTCTGATAACTTGTTGGTGCAAGGACAAGTTGGGACAAGAAAAAAGTCGAAAAGTGATTCTACTGCTTCTTTGTAAGCGGTTGAGGCGGGAGTGCTTGGTTTCAAACAGTTTGTAGTCCAGTCAACACAGGGTAGATTGAAGTCTCCCATCATGAGTAGGTTTCTAGAATGACACTGTTGAATAAAGCACTTAATGCTGTTGAGGCATTCTTTAAAGCGCAGTATGGGTGTTTGGGGTGGCCTATAGAGCCCAACTAATGTCAGGTCATTGGCTTTGTTGTGCACGGTGACTGATTCACCGTAGCCGTTGGGGAATATTCTATTTCCATCTGCCGTAAACGAATCATGCAGGAAAATGGCAGTTCGACCCTTCCTTCTGCCGACACGATCCGCGCGGATGGTTGTGAAATTATTCACTCTCACTTCGGCTTCCAAGTGGGAGTTGTCAAGGTGGGTCTCTGTGAGAATGAAGAAAGGAATGTGGTGTGGATGGTTACCAACCCAGACTTCAATGAATTGGACCTTCTCTTTTTGTGCATTGATGGAATGGCTGACACCTTGTGCATTGAGTAGAAAGGTGGAGGTTTGTGTAGTGGCTGGTTTTGACTGTTGCAAGGGGCTTGGATTTTTTTTGTGTGTTAGTGACAGCAATGTGGGGAGTTGGTGCACAGGGGTAATAGCATATGATGGTGTTGAGTGATGGCTAGAATGTTTTTGTGTATCTCTTTTGCCATGTTCAACATGGCTAAAAAAGAATTTTCCTGCTTAGGGAGGGGTTTTTGGCTGGAGGTGTGGTTGCACTGTTGGATAGGGTTGTAGTTTACACTTTTGTTGTTGTTATTTTTGTGTCTTCGTGAAAAGACTTGACCAGCATTACTGCAGCATGGGGTGTTTTTATTTTTATTTTTACTCTGGTTTGTGTGTTGGCTTGAAGCCCCGTTTCTGTTTGTGCATCGGGTCCCTGGAAGATGAGTGAAGGGACAGTCACTCAGCAGACATATTCTCTCAGGTTGGGAATACCGGCAGATTTTGGGACTCCGAATTGTGTGTGTTTTGACTTTCGATTTACTATTTGGTGGTGTTGATGTTATTGTGGGATGCGTGCTTTGGCCTTGGCCGGTAGTGCGTCTAGTGCCAGGTAGATGTGTGAAGATGCAGTCACTATTTGTGCAGAGACTCTGACGCAGTGAATAACGGCATATTTTGGGGTTTCTTGTTTGTGCCGTGGGGGGCGCGCATTCTGCTTCATATGTTTTTTTAGGTTTTTGTTACTGCAGGTGGTGATGTGGGGGAAGAGAGCTGTGGTTTCTTATTTGGTATTTTCTTAGTAGTCTTTTTGGTGATAGAAGACGATAGCGGCAGCAGTGGTGATGATGATGATGGAAATTGTGGTGGTTGCTGTGGGCGAGCTGGCAGAAACTTTAGCACGCCGGGCGAAATGGTTAGCGGTATTTCGTCTGCGTTACGTTGTGAGTTCAAATTCCGCCGAGGTCGACTTTGCCTTTCATCTTTTCGGGGTCGATAAATTAAGTACCAGTTACGCACTGGGGTCGATGTAATCGACTTAAAACCTATGTATGTCCTTGTTTGTCCCCTCTGTGTTTAGCCCCTTGTGGGTAATAAAGAAATAGGTTGCTGTGAGAGCGGTGAATAGATACTGGCATTGAGTAAATCATCTAATATGCTAGAGTTTAGGAGTGGCTGTTGTTGTTGTTGTTGTTGTTGTTGTTGCTGCGGCTGTTGTTGTTTCTGTGGCTGTTGTTGTTGTTGTTGAGCTTGACCGATGTTAGGTGAAAGGATACTATCATTTCGTAGGTCAGCTATTGTGCAGGGAAGTAGGAGTGGCTCATTCTGTTGTTGTTGTTGTTGTTGTGGCTGTTGTTGATTTTCTAGCTGTTGTTGTTCTTGTTGTTGTTGGGCTTGAACAGTGAAAATATAAAGAAGTTTTTCAAAATGGCTTTTAGTTAGAGACTTGGATATGCTTCAGTTTGCTACGAATCTGTTTGACGGATCGTGTGTTGATTATTTGCGATGTTTTTTCGGCAATCTCATTCAAACACAAAGCATTTAAATTTTCTGTTTGGGAAAGAGAGAACCAAGTGTTAATTAAGACATTAATTTCATTATCAGACCAATTTCGTCTGTTGCAGGCCTGCAGGTTACTCGTCATGTTTGTTTTTTTTTATTTTTTATATATATATATTCTTTCTTGTGAGTTAAAGAAGTGTATATATATAGATATTCTCTCTTAAGGGTGTGAGTTTTTGATTATTTGGTTGTTTGAAGATATTAAAAGAAAAACAAGTGTATATAACAATTTGCAGTTAAATAAAAACGTAATTACGGGTTTGTAGGCAAACACGTGGTTACAAATATATGTAAGGTCAGTTAAGTTTCGAAGCTGTGTAGCTTGCTACTGACTAGGGAGAGAGAAATAAAGACACGTCCGTACAGTTCAACAGAGAGGGCACATATGATGATCAGATCAGATATATATATATATATATATATATATATATATATATGAAAAAACAAGTCAAAATAGAAAATGCTAAAATAATTTTATAAAGAACATTTCAGGTGTTGTATGACTTGAAGTTGGCATGTTATGGATTATAGCTGTGATTGGGGCTGATAGGTAATGGATTCTTTGGAATGTAATATTTGTGTGTGTATTTCTTTTATTCTAAAGTTGAGGTATATTAATCGTTTGTCGTAGACCCGTTAAGAAGTGGCCTGTATTTTGTAATAAAGAGAGTTTCTTTACTTATTCGTTGTCTCGGGGTTGTATCGTCCCTAAATTGGTAGAGGGGGAAAATCCTGAAGCCTGGTGTTTTGTTGTTGGCGCAAGTATCTGTGTGTTGGCTGAAAGCTATTTTTCTGTTTTGGGGAATTTTTATCTGGGATCTGTGCAGGGCCATTCTTTTACGCAAACTATTTTTTGTTTCGCCTATGTACTGCTCTTGACACCCGGAGCAGGTTAGTGAGTATATTAGATTCTCCGAAGCACATGTGAAGTTGCTTTTCACTGTAAACCGTTGTCCCTGTTTGAAGGAGAACTCTGATCCCTCAATTAGATAGTCGCATATCCCGCAATTGGGTCTTCCACATTTTTTTACTGTCGGCTTCTGTGTTGAAGAGTGAATTCGGGCTTGTGTTAGGAGACTTTTCATGGATTTAGGCTGTCTCTTGCTTTTTATGATCGTGTGTGTTTGGAGGATTGTGTTCATTTTGTGGTCTTTTTTTAGGAGGGGTATGTTGTGGAGGATGGTGCCGAAGGCTTCGTTATTGAGAGGGTTGTGTGTGGAGATGTATGGTAAGGCTTTTGGTGGTAAGTTTTTCTTTGATTTGGGATGACTCAGTTCCTTGATGTTAAGTTGAAGGGCACGTTGAATGCACTTGTCAATAAGTGAAGTTGGATAGTTCCTGGTGATAAGGGTATCTTTTAGTTCTTGTAGTCGTGTGTCTCTGGTGTTTGCATTAGAGACTATAGTGCATATCCTTTTTGCTAGATTGAAGGGGATATTCATCCTGGTGTGTCTGGGGTGGCATGAATTGAATGGAAGATATTGCTTACAGTCTGTAGGCTTATAATATATGTCTGTTTCTATTACATTATTAGCTTTCTTAATGAGGATATCGAGGAAGGGGAGTTGTTGCTGGCTATATTCCATCGTGAATTGGATATTTACGTCCAGTCCGTTTAAAATTTCTTGGAAGTCTATGAGTTTCTCAATATTTTCATGCCAAAGGATGGAACAGTCATCTAGATATCTCTTCTAGTTGTTTTCTATGTAGATGGAGAAAGGGCTGCCATATCTTTCTAGAACCTTACGATACAGACTGATCTCTAGATATCCTATGACTAGGTTGGCAAAGGAGGGGGCCATTCCTGTACCCATCGCAGTCCCTGATTTTTGTCGGTAGAAGTTGTCATTGAAGACGAAGAAGTTATTTTCCAGGATGAATTTAACCCCTTCTATCACGAATTCTTTTTTGATGCGATGTGGTAGTTCGTTGGCGTGATTCTCTAGCCATAATTGGTTTGCCTCTAGTCCTAGGTTGTGGGGGATATTGGAGCAGAGGTTGACTACATCGAAGGATACCAGTTTGGTGTTTTTGTTTATAGTATTCGGTAGGTGATTGAGTATATATATGTATATATATATATATATATATATATATATATATATATATATATATATATATATATATATATATATATATATATATATATATATATGTATATATATATATATATATTGTATGTATATATATACATATATAATGGCAGAGATTCCGACGTTGCCCGGTTACAATTGAAGAATTAGAATTTTCTGTTATATTTTCTAAATGAACTAGAATATCTATGTTTTGAATTTAATCAAAATTGCAGATGAGGGTTATTTCCCTCTTTACACACCCTAAAAAAATTGTAATCGTGCCACATGGAAACCAAAAGACGAATGATCACAATAAGCAATCAGTTACTCTACCATAGTCGTTGCCACTCCCTATGTAGGATTCCTCACCATCCAGGTGACAGGCACACCCGTAAGATGCATTACGAATCTATAGCAATTGGAAGAGCATGACCCAACTGAAATCAACATTAACAACTGTGTGACGTGAGGGCTTAGGGAAATTAAAGTGTCACCTCTGGAGTTTTCAAATGACCACTATACTGATACGTAACGGGACAGAATGAATTTAAATCTATAAATATCTTTGAATAACCAGTCACTCATCTGGGAAGGCCTTGTAATCAATGTTACCATCTGGGGACTAAGTGTGACCGAGTGATAATAAAAAGACTGAAAGGAGATCTGCAATCAAATAAATTTACTTAGCACTCTGCAACTGAATCAGTGGAGGCAAAGATGTCTCACATTTACTTAACAATATATGCACCACATTGCAGAAATCACAATGTAAGTGTATGTCAAAACAAACTGTTACACTGTTGTAGCATTGAATTAGAAATAATATCCAACTTTTATGCTCGGGTAACCGTACAGCTTCCAAGAGCACAACTGTGTTCATTTTTGCTTAGATAAAATGACAAAATTGAGGATGTTAAGTCCCCCCTAACTTTGTAAAAAGATGAAATTTTATAAATATTACTTCATTTGTGTCTAATATCTATGGTTAAAATTTCATCAACAGCAAAAATATATGAATTATCATGGGGCTTATGGCCCTTATGCTTAGAATTAAAAAAAATATTAAAATTATATAAATTTAATTTAAATAATTTAAATAGTTTTTAAAATTTTAACTTTATGTTAAATATTTTAAATTTTAAATTTTAAATTTTATATATTTTTTATTAATTACTTTTATTTCTATGTATTGGTTTATGATTTTCACTGTTTGATTTGCCTAACAGTGGTTTTACCTCTAATTTAATATAATATATATAAATATATATATATATATATATTGATAAAACGGTAAGATAACAAAAGAAAGAAAGAGACCTCAATATTATGTAAATAGAGGAAATTTATCTATACAATATGTTACATTACTCGGTAGTCAAGATAAAACTCTGAGTTTCAGATGCCGAAGTGGAAATCCACAACACCATCTCTTCGGTTATCTGGCTATTTGAAAACGTTATGAAAAAATGCCGTGAAAAATGAAGGGAAATTACTCTGTTATAACTCTGCTTTGCCTGCGTACTTATACATCGCTCGCATTTTTCGTCATAAAAATTATATAAAAATACATAAAAATATATAAAAATATATAAAAATATATAAAATCTTCTTGGGACATAACACAGAAAGCATGTTCTATCCGTTTTCTTTAGGGGACCAAAAACGTAACAGAAATTTAGTCACATGTGGGCATGATCCGAAAAGCTCTGTCCTTGTATTTAGACATGTGGTAGGGTCTAAGCTGCTTTTCCAGATAAGCCATCTCTCCATGTCGCATAAACCGCACCTTCCGCTGCCGTTAGTGTAGGGCTTACATCTGGCCAAAATCTTCCATTGTATGTTATAATCGACACCTTTATCTCTTAAAGACCAAATATGATTGGATAATTGTGTCGCTTTTCTTTTGTTCCAGTGCCTAAAGCTCAAAGTGTGGTTATTGAACCTGGCCTTGAAATTACCCTCTGTCAGGCCCACGTATTTCTTCGTCGAAACGGTGTCTTTAGTGGTTATAGAGTTTACGGTAGCTTCATATATGATGGTCTTGGAATGGAAGATTTTGGCCAGATGTAAGCCCTACACTAACGGCAGCGGAAGGTGCGGTTTATGCGACATGGAGAGATGGCTTATCTGGAAAAGCAGCTTAGACCCTACCACATGTCTAAATACAAGGACAGAGCTTTTCGGATCATGCCCACATGTGATTAAATTTCTGTTACGTTTTTGGTCCCCTAAAGAAAACGGATAGAACATGCTTTCTGTGTTATGTCCCAAGAAGATTTTATATATTTTTATATATTTTTTATATATTTTTATGTATTTTTATATAATTTTTATGACGAAAAATGCGAGTGATGTATAAGTACGCAGGCAAAACAGAGTTATACCAGAGTAATTTCCCTTCATTTTTAACGGTATTTTTTCATAACGTTTTCAAATAGCCAGATAACCGAAGAGATGGTGTTGTGGATTTCCACTTCGGCATCTGAAACTCAGAGTTTTATCTTGACTACCGAGTAATGTAACATATTGTATAGATATATATATATATATATATATATATATATATATATATATATATATATAGATATATATAGATAGATAGATAGATAGATAGATAGATAGATAGATAGATAGATAGATAGATAGATAGATAGATAGATAGATAGATTGATAGATAGATAGATATATATATAGATAGATATATACATTAAGATAGATATAGATAGATATAGATATAGATATACTCACACACACATACATAAACACACACAAAGATAAATTGATAGATACAACTGAGTGGGCAAACAAAAATATGGGACACAACCTAGTGCTTTTTTATGTTGATAAGCCTAGTACATATTCTATTAGTTTGTTCTTGTGAAACCAGTAAGTTTTGTGGATGTAAATAAATGAACAGCAGATGTGAAGCAGTGATGAGGGCGAAACACAGACACAAAGACACACATATACACTTACATATATACATATATATACGATTGATTTGTTTCAGTCCCTGTCTAAGAAATCCGTATATAATGTTGTTGGCATCCTTTTTGTCTCGGGAGACAATGGAGTTGTGCAGAAAATAATCTAGTCCGGCTTTTACATTTCATATCCTAATAAATCTCCTGCTGTAGCTGTGTAGTCCTATCCCGGACAAACACTCCCCCTGGCAGGTGTCGCAAATATAGCGAAGACTGTTTCTGGCTGGTTGTAATGTCATAGTTTCTTGTTGACGTCTTTTCTTGTCTTTCCATTTCTCCTCTCCCTCTCTGTCACTCCTTTGTGTCCCCTCTATTACGGTACGTCGCCAATCCTTAGGGTGGCTGGCAACTGCTTCCCAGTTGGTAATATTGATGTTGCAGGCATTCATGTCCCTTTTGCAAACATCCTTGTATCGTAAGAACGGTCTTCCCACAGACCTAGTGCCCCTAGCAAGCTCTCCGTTGTATATGTCCTTGGGGATTCTGCCAGCTTTCATACGGCTAACATGCCCAAGCCATCTCATACGTCTTTGTGTGAGGAGTGCAAACATGCTTGGTATTCCTGCTTGCTTGAGGACATCTTTGTTGGGGACATGATTCTGCCATTTGTTGCGAAGGATTTTACGGAGGCAGCGCAGGTGAAATATATTTAGGCGACGCTCTTGGCATATGTATAGCGTCCAAGTCTCACTTCCATACAGTTGAGTGCTAAGTACACATGCCTGGTAAATCTTCATTTTTGTGGTCTTGGCCAGCTTATTGTTGTCCCATGCCCGTATGGAGAGTTGGGCTACCACAGCAGCTACTTTGCCAATGCGTATATTGAGCTCAGTATCAAGGGATAGGTTGTAGGTGACGGTAGAGCCCAGATAGGTAAACTTCTCCACATCATGTAGTCTGTGATCTCCAATTTGTATGTTTGGAATTGTCGATGTAGCCTGACCCATGATGCTGGTCTTCTTGAGGATGATAAATAAGCCAAAGTTGCCACATGCTTGCTCAAAACAGTTAATGAGCCTTTGGAGGGCTTCTTCTGTGTGTGATACCAGAGCAGCAGCATCAGCAAATAGCATCTCCTTGATCAGGACGTTTCTGATGTTGGTCTTGGGACGAGGACGCGAGTGATTGAACAGTTACCCATCATTTCCACAGTGCAGAAACACTCCATCATCTGATGTCACAAAGGCATGTGACAGCAGCAGCGAGCAGAAGATGCCAAATAATGTAGGAGCAATGACACGACCTTGTTTTAATCCATGTTTTATTTGGAAGGCTGCTGAGGTTGAACCATTGTACTCTATGCTGCCTTGCATATCATCATGGAAAGATGTGATGATCCTCAGCAGCTTTGGTGGACATCCGATTCTTTGGAGCAGCATGAAGGGGACTTTCCTACTTACCAAGTCAAAGGCCTTTGTCAGATCAATGAAGGCCATATATAATGGCATTTTCTGCTCTCTGGACTTCTCCTGAAGTTGGCGTATGGAGAATATCATATATATATATATATATATATATATATATATATATATATATATATATATATATATATATATATATATATATACACTCACAACCACATATATACACACACACACATACACACACACACGCACACACACACATATATATATATATACATATATATTAATACCTTAATTAGACTTACGTTTTATTTGTGATATACGGTTGTTTTGAATTTGCTGAAGGAAGAGGTGTATATTTATGCTGGGGTAGGGAGTGGCGCCAAGAATTGGGCCAGCGTGCCAGCGTGACATTAGTCTAAAACGGTTGACAACCACTGTGTTAAAAGAATGAAATTCAAAGATAGAACAATTTTGGTGAGAGTTAAGTGTATCAGAGGAGGGAATGGGGAATTATTCAGGTAAAGAATAGTAAGAGGGGGAAATAAATTCCAAGAGCAAGTGGTTAATAAGGAGCCCAGTAGGGAGATGTAGTAGTAGATTTGAATGTAAGTGGAAGAGGGGAGTTGATGATGGTTTATTGAGCTAGTTTCTATGAGGGGTAAATAATAATTGGTTGAGATATAGAGAAAGTGAATGGTCATTATTTGAGAGAAATATTTTGGCTGGTTCAGTGCATGAGGAAATTACTGAGTTTTGTTGACAACTGTGAGAATATGTAGATGGGACGATAGATAGAGTGGTGATAGGTAGGTAGTCGATATAGCAATGGTTAGTGGGACAAAAGTATGGGGTTGGTTTTGGAAGGGGAAGACAATGGTATGCAGGGATGCAAGAAACTGAATAGAGAGAAGTGAATAGGGAGGGGGCAGTGGTAAAAGGTTGCTATCTACTGCAGTGGAGAAGTAGTTGGTAATTAGTACTTCTCTATAATATTTGTGAAACATTTTGTAAGTGAATATATATATATATATTTTGCATTTCATGTATTTAACATAGATTATAAATTGATCTGTCTAACGTTTGTCTATACAGACACTTCCATACCTACTCACGTTTGTGTCTCTTGAACACTGCAAGTGTATCCTATACTGCGAACATCTGATTCACATCTATGAACAGTATATACGTATGTAAGTATATATCTATATGTGTGTGTATGTGTGTATGTATATATATATATATATATATATATATATATATATATATATATATATATATATATATATATATATATATAAATATATATATATATATATATATATATATATATATATATATATATATATCATATGTGTGTGTGTGTGTGTGTGTTGAGAGAGAGAGAGAGAATTTTGGTTCCTATGGACTATTTATAAAAACATATAAATATGAAACGGAAACATACATCAATTTTATGTGGGAAATTGCTTGAACAAGCCATCTTAATTAATTCCTGATATGTGAACGCAGTATGTGTAAACATGTGTTACACAACTTTAAATTATATATGACACAATCAGGAGTAAGTTGTTACAAAACAGTCGTTGATTTGAACATGAATATCCGCCATGAAACTTTTAATACTTTTTCCTTTCTTTATTGTTGGTAAGTTTCTACTCATATTTCATCAGTACCAATATATCTCTATGTAACATATTAATACAATGCTAAGTCTCCCTCAGTCATCTATACATAGGTGCCATCTCATTTTCTTATATACACTCACACATACATAGCTACATATCTGTGTGTATATATATATATATATATATATATATATATATATATATATATGTATATATATATACATATCTGTGTGTATACATGTATATATATATATATACTACTATATATATACTACTATATATACTACTATATATATGTACTACATATCTTTGTATGTATATATATATGCATATGTATGTGTATGCGTGTGTATTCATCTGAAGATATATGCGTGCGTGTATGTATATATAGGCACTAAAATAAAATTTTCGTCCGTTTCCTATTTTATTGGACCCTATTCCTCTTACCATATTAAAATGGAACACCGGACACCACTTAATCAAATCGGACACATTTTCCCCCAAATATTTTTGAAAATAAATTAAACACTCAATTTATTTACATTTTGCTTTGCTTAATTCTATTACACCGTTTCTGTTTTAATTATTTTCTTATTAACGTTGGTCTTCATTTGTGAATTTCTAGAATGAATTTATTGTGACAACCGATCTTTCATTTACTTGTGCATGACAATATTAATCGTCTCTCACTGTCGAAGTGATATGTGTTTGAGTATTTTGTTTGTTTTTTGGGCCACATGGTTATCATATTTACTTTAGGAGATCGTTATAGTATAAATGTCATAACCAGGACGGTTTTTCTTTCATATTTCTAGTTATTTCATCATTCACAGAATTCAGTAACAAAGCCTCCTTAGCCGCTAATAATTGTTTTGGTGTTAATAAAATGATTATAATATTACTACTAGGCTTTTTACTAAAGTAAAATTACCAGGCTTTCTTTTATATTATTATCATTTTAGATATGAGATAATGTACGTTTAGAATATTAGCCACAGCGCTACAAGTATATTTAATATAACGGAGTCCTCAAATAGCAAACACAGTTTTTTAAAATTAAACCTGTAGATTTCGAAACACATCTGTCGCTACATACTGTTTTACATTCGAATTCTGCATTGTTAAATTGGCAAACAGTATTGATCATATTTTTTCGAAACTTTATTTATTCGAAACTTTATTTATTCGAAACTTTATTTATTCGAAACTTTATTTATTCGAAACTTTATTTATTCGAAACTTTATTCATGCAAACATTCTTCAGTATTCTCCAAGCTTTTAATTCAGATCATGGTTTGAAAATGCGTAGAAATATGTATCTACCAAAAAAAAAAAAAAAAAAAAAAAAAAATTCGAATACTTGATAGCCCCAGAACACAAGTTGAAAATTGGAAAAAGAAACGTGACGATGTTGTCGCACGCCACTCAAAGTTTCGTTGGTTGATAAATCTAACTGCAAAATTCGTTAAATCCTCAAATTATTTAAAGTAATATTTCTCGCATACAAACGCTCCTATACCAGGCACACACACATACACACATATATACATACATATATATACAGATATAGAAAAGTTATTACAATCATATGCTTGCATGTATTCCTGAAAACTTTATTTCTCAGTCTGTTGTCCCAGTTTTCAAAAAGGAAAGCAAGACAATTGCAGGGATCTACCGGCCGATGTCGCTCACCTCTCATATCAAAGTATTTGAGAGGGTAGTGAGATCAGGGATAACCCACTTTCTTGAAAGCAAAAAACTCCTGAACCTCTAACAATAAGGGTTCTGTAATAGAAGGAACTGCCTAACGCAGCTCCTGCATCATTTTGATGGCATTTTGAGTGGTTCGGGAGAGGCCTCGAATACTGGTGACAGCTACCTTGATTTCAGCAGGATCTTTGATAACGAGGCCTTTTCCTCTTGAAAAAACTATCCAAAATTGGTGTCTCTGGGAAGATACTACAATGGATCAAGTGTTTCCTGACAGGCAGAACCCAACACGTTTTAGTCGAAGGAGTAAAATCAAGCCCAGCCAAAGTCAGTAATGGTGTTCCACAAGGCACTGTTTTGGACCCACTTGTTTTCATCATTTACATCAATGGCATTATTGACATTATCAAGCACAATAACATAAGAATCTCTGCAGATGATTTCAAACTCCAAAAGGTCATCAATGAAGTGGGTGACCGGGCATGCCTTCAGTCTGATCTACGGGCTGTTAGCCAATACTTTCATACATACTGTCAAATGTATTACATTTCCTCAGGGAAGAAAGGAGACATTAGGAATACTCAATTGGATATAAAAAGCCTGTAACTAAAAAAAGGATGAGTAGTAGAAGACTTTAGATCATGATGTTCATTACCAGTTAAAGGGGCAAGATGATAGCAAAGCAAATATGTTAATACAGAGGAAATTTTATTTTGGAGCACATTGGGGGATTGTTTATAAACACTATTGTTATGGTGTATCAAAAATAAAATTTGATTTTCAAAAATTATATCATAACCAAATTAGGTACAATGTGTGTATATATCAAATATAAACATTAAAAGGGAAAGATTACATAGACTCGGTTTAATATTCATTCATGTACTTAATTAATTATTTTAAATATATCCCATTTAAGGCTTAAATGGGATATAATACTGAGAACGCAGCCTTATAGTGATAGTCAATACGGGTGTGAGCTGTGATCTATGGAAACTCATGATATTGTTAAGTGTAGGGACAATAATAACCTGATTAATAACAGATTAGACCTGGGGTAATCATGCATGCTTAGCGTAAGCCTTACATTTAAATACTTTCGGAAATGACATTTATAGGTGCCATTTTTGAACTTTGATGGTGGAAATTAATTTTGGTGTCGTATCCGTTATAAATTTTCCTTCTAGTATTCAATATAATAAAATCATGGGATATTATGTGATATGGTGAATTAAATTGCATTGCATATGTTATAAGCTATATGTTATGAGATGTGGTGTGCTGTATACAATAGTGTCCTATGATAGTACGTATGGATGTACGAGTAACTGCTCATATAAAGCTTCTTCTCTGTCTTATATGAGCATCTGAAAAACAATAACAAATATATTTCACTTTTAGGTGGTGCAGGCTTTTATAATTGTAAATATGCGGCGAATGCAGGTTGTGATATGCCGTTTGCCCTTTCAAAGAAACCGGGTTCTCGCTTCTGCAGGTACGTATGTATACATGCTGTCAGTAGTCAAGCACTTATTACGACCGTGGAGTAAGATGTTGTAGAGAAGAGTGTAGAAAAGAAAGATGCATCCAGTGAATGAATGTTATCTATGTAATATTGTAGAGGCGCAGTTTGCCCAGTAATGTGGGCAGCAGACTTGCGGTCATAGGATCGCCGTTCAGATTCCCAGACCGGGTGGTGTCAATGTTCATTGAACGAAAAGACTTAAAGATCTATGAAGGCCCGGCGGGGTATGGGGAAACTTTCGTGGAGCTTTAGGCCTTTTCGGTCAATAAACATTCACACAGCCCGGTCTGGGAATCAAAACGGCGTTACTATGACCGTTTTGAACCCATTTGTACATTTATTTAGGTTTTCTTCCTCCTTCTACTGTATAATTTCCTTCTATGTATAGTTATAAAAAATGACTTTGCTGTTTAAGAGAACGGCCACTTAAAGCTTGAAACCAATATCTGATTAACTGACAATAAATAGTATTTTTATTATGATTAAATTAAAATGTTCCCCTCAAAAAGCCATCTCTACTCACTCTTTCATATATATATGTATATATATATATATATATATATATATATATATATATATATATATATATATATATATATATATATGTGTGTGTGTGTGTGTGTGTGTGTATGCGTGTGTGTGTATGTGTGTGTATGCATGTATGCAGATATATATATACTGTTGTTGCTGGGGAGTGTCATTTTCTTTTTGTGCTTTATAATGTAACACACACAACGGTAAAACTTCCACTTGTTTCTTATTCTTATTTTCCTAAAATTTTCGTTGCATCTTGCAACCTATTCAACAGTCTTGACTAAAAAGAAATATATATATATATGAGAGAGTAACCACTATGTGGTCGACTCTACTGCTAAAAATAGATCCGCTATGGTATAGCCACTAAAAATTGTTTCCAAGGAGAAATAACACAACATTTAACGTAGGCCAAGTGAAAAATAACGAAAAAATAGATTAACTCTGGACAATTGTTTCATTATTAATGTAATATGCAATTTTACTTACATAACATCTATAATCCATCAACAGAGGTTTGTCTAAAACACACTTTATTAAATCGCACGTTAAATTTTGAGGCAGCATCAAACACACGTGCGGTTCAATCGATTGTATTAGCAGCTATGATTCAAATTCCCCCGCCAAAAGTGTGATAAGTCTTCTGGTAACGAACACTGCATAAAATATTTATGCGTGTGTTTGACGCTGCGTTAAAATTTAACGTGCGATTTAATAAATTGTGTTTTAGACAAACCTCTGCTGATGGATTATACATGTTATGTAAGTAAAATTGCATATTACATAAATAACGAAACAATTGTTCAGAGTTAATCTATTTTTTCGTTATGTTTCACTTGCCCTACGTTAAATGTTGTGTTATTTCTCCTTGGAAACAATTTTTAGTGGCTATAGCATAGCGGATCTATTTTTAGCAGTAGAGTCGACCACATAGTGGTTACTCTCTCGTATTTATGTATAAATTTGTATTGTATCCCTGGCTTTTATGTGCTAAGCTACTTGGTGTTAAATTGATGGTATTACTAAATTAATATCAAATTTTTCACCCTCATCTGTAAAAAGCATATATATATATATATAGTAAGGAAATTTTTTTTTAAACTGCAGAATGCTCAAATGAAAGAAAATTTTAATAAAATGAGAAATTGATAAAATATATAAATATATATTTATTCAACCGGTTTTCGTCATTGTATAACTTGTCAAGAATATTTATGTTTTAAAAAAGTTTTTTTAAAAATTAGAAAGGGGAAAAAAAGAAAATTGCATTGTTTTTTGCAAAAGAATAATGATAAAAATGTACAAAAATTAAAAAATAAGCACTCCGATACATTGTGAGTTCGTTGTGTATCTTGAGTTTTATGATTGTTCAGGAAAAAAATTACCCTGAGGTATTAAGATCCAAAGGGATTAAGAGCATGTGTTGTGTGGTTTAATTCAGCATGTTGGCAGGACAGGAAGTAGTAGTAATTGTGGTTCTTCAGTTCCTGTGTTGTGAGTAAGGGGAGACAACTCTTTTGAGTTCTTCAATAAGGGCTGTTGGTAAAACCCAAATTATAAAATTATAATTTTGGCTTCATTTGCGTTATCTTTTTTATATAATTCCTTGTTAACTTAACTTTCAGATTTTAACACTTTATTTATATTATGTTCTAATTATATAAATCTGCATAGAGAATTGTATTTCAAATTGTCATATCATTTATAATAAAAATGATAGTAATAACAACAATAGTAAAAATGATATTTAAAGAATATAAGTTTTAGCTTGAAGTGATGAATGCATGGTATCTTTATATATTTGTGTTAGTCCATCCATGAAGAGTGAGGTAGAAAAAGGAAGTTTGATCAACGAGGAGTTTGCATATTAAGTTGTGTTTGGAATTTTTCAATAAAGAGATTCTCCTTGTTAATTCTCTCCTGTGTGGTGATCCCGTCTTTACATTGGTAGAAGGGGAATATATAGAATTTGGGGTTTAAGTCTTTAGCACATGAGTATAAGTGGTCACTCAGTGGAATTTGTCGGTATTCCGGGAGATTTATTTGTTCTTTATATATATATATATATATATATATATATATATATATATATATATATATATATATACGTATATATATATATAGAAAATAGTAAAAAGTGAAAAAAACTACAGAAGGCTTGTTTTACAAGGTTAAAAATATATATATTTGAGTTATTATGTCAGAAGAATGTTATAAATTTTTTTCATACATTGACATAGTTTTTGAAGAAATACATAGTTTTTGAAGAAAGACCGGTTTCGCGTTCAGCTTTTCAAATTTCTAACATCGTTATGTTTTCGTTGAGAAGTGTAAAGAAGAGTTCCAGATAAGGGGAGGTAATAAGTGATTTCTTCCGGTGTAAGGGAGATAATCGCTTAATATTTCTTGCCTTTTTATATATAATCCCGAGAATACGATAAAAATGTTTTAACAGGTCTTTAGTGATCAGCTACAATTGTGATAGCAACGCCATTTTACGCAGAAGATCTAATTGAAAATTTACGCAATACTTGCGGTTTCTACATATGTATACCAGAATAAGCATATAAATGCAAAACGGAAAAGTTTCATTGTCATCACATAGACTGTTACTGAGAGTTTTATCTTCCTGTTGAACGGGAACGAGAAACTCTGAGTTCCACTTTTGTTGATGACACAGCTTTATTAATAAAGTATATACATACATTTATATATGTATTGGATAATTATTGCGACTTATATTCAGCAAATTTTATTCGACAATAAAAATAACAACATGTAACAAAATCATCTTTAAATGATTATTCTGGAGCATATTCCCCATCTACTTCAATTACTGCTTCCTATTTGCTTCGCAGACGGTCGGAACGTCATTTAAAAATGTATTTTCCTAAATATTTATATTGTTTTTGGTGAATAAAATTTGTTGAAAAAAGTCGCATTAACTAAGAACTAACACAATTTACATATATATATATATATATATATATATATATATATATATATTTACATACACTGAAAGAACGTAATTAAACTTGCAGTAATCAACTGATTTTTCAGTATTACCTGTAAAGTATAAGAAAAGTAGGTTGGTTAACATTTTATATTTTGGGAGTTTTTTTTAACAAACGCTTGATATATCATTCTACATGCTATAAAATGATAGAATGCTTTGAATTATTAATCGTATTTTCGATGATGTGTGCGAAAAACACTTTGTGGGGAGGGATTAATTGGAAAAGATTATTATTAATATTATCGCCTAATTTGTAAAGGTGTTGCAGGCACGATCTCGAGATCCTGGCTTCAATTCCTAGATTTGAAGTGCGATGTGTTCTTGAGCAAAACACATCATCTGGCGTCGCTTTACAATAATCTCGACACCTCACGTGTTGTACACCGTGCAACTGTTCAGACAACGTCGGTTTGATGTGTGATGTGAGGTAATGCACATCACATAAATTTGATTACTCTAAACGAATCATCTATGCAGATCTTTCGGCGAAAGCTGAAGGCCCGTACTTCGTCTTCAACTGTAGAGTCCATTGTTATTACTGATCAGGATGACAACATTAATGTTAGTGATAATGATAATAATTATTTGTTTACGAAATGTGTTTAAGTTTCCATTGCTTATTCGTAGAATATTGCATTCAATTCAATTGTTTTCGAAATTATAAATTAATGCAACTAACTCATATATTGAATTCTGAATATAATACACAAAAATATTAAACTTTTTCGCAGTATTACACCTCCACTGCTGTTGTTAGTGAAGGATAAAAGGGATTTGATTATAACACATTTCCTATGATGCAAGGGAAACTATATCGTCAATAATGATCACAAAACTGCAATAACACACACATATCTCAGCTCTGTATTATATCATAGACATTGAGGAGGAAATATTGCATTGTCCATCATCATTAACTGTCCGCTAGTGTAGACACATTGAACATAATTCTTAGGAGTTTTATTAGGACATCACGATAGTATTAAACCCGTATTTTACCATAATGTTACGTACCTCATTTCTCACGCTAGAATTCTCCTTTGGCGGTTCATGCTGAAACAAAAATTCAATATAACATAAAACGAAATTTTAAAAGTTTAAATAAATATTTTAAAATATAAGGTCAATTCCTATTCGTCGAACAAAGATTATGTTACACCAAACATTTATATATGTGGAGCTGAAACAAAATATGTATAATGTCTTTGATCTTTCTGTAGTTCCATGATTTCCAAATAGTGTCCTGTTTTCTGAAAAGTAAGCAAACCATATGATACGCATTTATGTCAATGAACCCCAAGATGTCTTCGGGGAAGAAACCAATGTTCACATAAACAATGGTAGGCGAATTCCACAGCTAAAGTTTTCATTGTCCAACCGTTTTAACATAGGTGGAGACGATTGCAAAAATAAACTATGTGTCTGTGTTTTCTGTGTGTGTGTGCGTGTATGAGTGTGTATGTATTTGAGAGAATGTGGAGAGGAGATCGATGGAGTGGGGCCGCAACATTGCTTCAAATTCAGTAAAATGTGTAATTTATTTTGCTTGGAACAAGTAAAATTACCACTTATATTGTTGTTTGGTACATGGTATGTGTTTTGGAATGAAATATGAAATGTATATTACCGGACACCTTTTCTTGAAGTAGTACTCAAAATGTCCAGCACAGTAATCGCCTACCCACTTTAGACATGGTTCAAACTTCCAATAAAGCCTGGACAACAACAATTAAAAACAATGTTTAATACAGATAATGCATGTGTATTTCAGTGTTCATGTCATTGTATATACTTCTACGTTTGAAAATCGAATCTCTTATGGATTTTTAGGTTTGAGTAAGAGAAATGAAGAAACAGCCGAGAATATTATATTTAACACGTTCAAGTGCACTAAAACGAGGAAGATCTTTATTGCGTAAATGGCACGGAAGGGATGTCATCGTTATAGACAATGCGTGCACAAACACACCAACCCAAGCCACTAATAATGTCACCGAGCTGCAAAAGTCGGGGTGAAGCGGGTTACATATCAGTTACGGACACAGAAAACATCGGTCCTTCATAGCGCAAAAATACGCATTTTTCTTGTAGGGGAACTATTAAAAACATTGGGAGACATTTGGAGAATGTAGTGATGTAGCAATAAATCCACTAAAACCTCACGAATTAAAGATAATTAAATAGAACCAAATATAAGTATATTTTCCATACAAGTGTTAAATGAAATGGGGATATAAATTGATGCGGTAACTCACTTCGAAAAGAATTTCTCCTTAAAGAGAATGGCAAAAAAATCT
Source organism: Octopus sinensis (assembly GCF_006345805.1). Classification (NCBI taxonomy): domain Eukaryota; kingdom Metazoa; phylum Mollusca; class Cephalopoda; order Octopoda; family Octopodidae; genus Octopus; species Octopus sinensis. Next base: position 63,929,330 of record NC_043011.1, on the reverse strand, counting down.
AAGCTGGGTTATGGTTGACATAACCAAACACTATAAGTGATTTAACACGATTAGGCTTCATCAAGTACAGACAAAGAGTTCTTCATTAAAACTTTACAAAGAACTAACAGTGTTACTGGTAACCAGTAAAAACGTGTATTTACTGCTTATGTTCTTTTTGTTGAATTAAAATAATTGTTTAAAGCTACACCTATAGGCAGTCTAAGATAAATCTGAATGCGTTTATATTTAAAACATTCTTGTAAACGCAAACCTAGTAAAAACTCCATGTACACTAAGACGTGGAAAAAAGCTCACAAAGGTTAACATATTTATATTTTTCAATTATATTTTTATATATTAGAATTGAATGTCGTAGTGAGCTATAAACGACGGATTTGTAGTTTATATCTGATGAAGCATAACCATAAGGAACATGCTTCTTACGGGTCTATCGTGTCATTTGAGTCACATTCTGCGTCGCTTTTTAGACGCTGTTTTTACGAAGATTAAAAACGTCTTAGACTATTACGACACTGAAAGTTTCTTCACATTTAAGCTGCTTTTATTTCCGTTTCGAATCTATTAAAGATAAAATACATTCTTAAGTTTGGGGTACGGTAAGGACACAACATTTCAACCAAATAGTTAAACGCATTGTTGATGTTATTGGAAAATCAACAGACTCCGTCACCAAAGAGCTTCAGGTATTGGGGAAGAGTATTAGAATATGGCTCACATACGGTAAAATTTGTATATAGAGTAGGACGTCCAGTTCATGAAAGCAAAACGAAAAGCGTCGCGCCGACGATTACCTACAATGTTAAGTACCTCACATTCATGTTATACGTTGGTTCGTTTTTGATAAGGAAAATAAATATGTCTGCTAAGATCAAAAGATGAGTAAATACAGTTCATTCTGAAGCATACTGAATGATGTAGATAAACTTTTCAGGAAATATACTGCTTTTAAGAGGGGTGAATAACGACGGTCTTGTAACAACAGGTTGCTTCTTTCCACAGGATCTGAGAATTGATGTTGCTAGATATTGCTGGGCGCTCAAGACTTTCTTCGAAACTTGGGTCGATGAAGTACGCAGTGACGGGATATTATAAGACACTTGTCTCTCAAAGCCAACATAACCCCTAATCAATATCAGACAAGATTTACCCTTATGCCCAACCACCATAGGGGCCTGAAATCTGGTCCCTTTTACTGAAACATTACAGAAATGGAAATTCATTGATAATCCTAAAATACCGTAAATCCACTAAGAGATACAGCCGTAAATAAATTAACCGCAATTTGAAAAAGCTATATTTTTTCTATTGACGCAAGTCAAAAATTCCGGTGCTGCTTTGAAGCAGTCATCGAAAATGGAGGCGGAGTCATGGAATAATTCTATGAGGAAAAACTTCAAGGATTCTCGAAAATTCTTCATAGGGTACATTTAGACCTAATTCATTATAATTGCAATATGTCCACAGATCTCTTCCCCCCTCTCTCTCTATCTCCCTTTCTCTCACACACACACTCAAACACACTATATATGTATATATATATATATACATAAATAGTGAGAATTTACAAAAAAGCAAAAGACGAAGATGGGCGTATAGACAACAAACAGATGTGTTAGTTTAACGCTCGGGAAGTGGGAAAGTATTTAACGTTTCGAGCCTGCGCTCTTCGACAGAATTCAACGCAGAAATAAACAGGAGGTGCATGCGTGGTTCTATGGTATGAATTTTGCTTTCCAAACACGCATTTCCATGTTCAGTCCAACTGCATGTGAAGTTGTGGAAGTGTCTTCTACTATAGCCACGTGCCGACCTAAGCCTTGAGGGTGGTTTTCACAGACGGAAACTTAAAGAAGCCTGTCATTTATATGTCTGTGTGTGCGTGCGTTAAAAAATAATTATAGAATTGAATTCGTAATACTTGCAGAACTCAGTCGATAACACCATTTCATTATAAGACATCTTCGCCTCCTTGCAATAAGCGTCTGCTTTTTCAGTGCACGTCGAAACTCCATCAGGACCTAAAATTTTAGATTAATGTTAGTAGCTCATAGATATAAAATATAGCATAAAAACGCAATCCTCAGTGGAATATATTTTGTGTAATTAGTGATAAGAAAACTGATGAATTTATATAATTGCCTAGATTGGTATATCAAGATCTAGTTACGCACTAATTTTCAAGATTATAGGCACGACTATTTAGAATGCAAGAAATTATCAAACATTTTCGAAGTTCAATTATGCAAGTTGTTTAGTCCTTTATTTCATCCTGATATGGAAACCTTTTTGACAAAAGCGATCCCTTGATGATTGGTTACTTCGCCAGATAGTTATTATTCCGTGGTTGATTTTAACGATTAATTTAATTTCTGGTTTTGCAACTCGTTAATATTTAGGTTCAACATTAAATATTGCATTATTCAAAATTTATGTGAATAAATAGATATCGTTTACTGAATGTAACCAGAAATAATATAAACGACGTCAGAGTTCCTTTTCTCCCCATTGGTCAGGTAGTATAACGAAAGATTCAATCCACACAGCCAACTAAAGGCTGGAATTGAAATAACCCTGTAACTAATATCATTGTAATTTCTTTTACTTGAATACTTTAAAACATATGAATAGTCTGATATGCTGAATTACTTTTAACGATACATTTACAAAAATAAGATAATATACATACATTCATTCATTCTTTCATACATACATACAAAATAAGATAACATACATACATACATGGCCTCTCGTCAGACCCCAAAACCTGTTGGCCTAGGACTTATTCAAAAGATGGAAGGTTAAAGCTTCCCTACAAAGTAAACAACATGATTATCTCCCTTTCCCATTGGCTATCGACTTCCGGTTGTGCTGGCATGTTTCGGGCTCCAAAATGCTGGCAGGAATATCTTGAAATGTAAGCATGGCTTGAAAATCTCTGTTCTGGAGGTAAGGATGCTCCCTGGTTCGAGCGAGTCATTTAGGATTCCCGCACGTTCAGCTATGCATAACTTGTAATGCTTCGTCACGTTGATGTAGGGCGTATAAGGTGGAAACACGTTATCCCAGAGAAGGTCCGGTATATCCGATGTATCTCCGTGGGGGCATGTTTTGTAGTGTATGTGATGCTTCTGTCTATTTTGGAACTTTGAAAGTTAAACCTAGTTAATTATACGTATGCAAAAATCATACTTTTTTTTACTCTTACATTGCAATATAAAAAGATATGTTTTGGCAAATTCCTATCCTCGAATATCTCTCGTAACTTTATATAAAATAATGTTCAAAAGTACACGTTAATGTTGGTAATCTTGTTATTTAATATGAGTGCACCTGAAGCGGATGCTGTGAAAAACGTCGTTACTTATGAATCGTTTTCTGTCTGCAGATATATTTGTAGCTTCAGGGTGAGATTCATAAAGCGAAAGAAGGTCAGTTTAAAAAATTGAGTGTCTGTTTACAAGTCGATAGAAGTAAAAATTGAGAACATAGTTTGTGAGATTGGCATGTGGATCAACAAATAATGTAAGGGATAGTTCAATAGAGGTGATTAAATAACGAGATATATTGACAAATGAATATATGGTTATTTTTGGCATTGAATCTCGAAGGCATACTAGTTAAATAAGCCATAGACCTTTCATTGAAATTAGATATTTGGTTACGTACCAACAATAAGAAGCGACATAAAGATGAAAACCTTCATTCCGAGCAGTTTTGTTAATGTCAAGCTGCTTGTAGGATATTGTCTCATAAACATAATTATCTCTGATATTCACGAAGCGGATATAAACAGATGTTTTCTCTCGCAACCACAATATACACATTTTATATATATATGAGGTTGTAAAGAAAATGAATTTGACATGTTCTTTACAACTAAGCCATGGATATCATAAATATTTTTACAGTAGATTATAATTTAGTTGAAAATTGTAATAAAATATAGCCAAAACGCCAAAAAATACTATACATCATACTAAAAATCTATTTCAGTGAAAACATTATGTTACCTGACTCAAAATAATCACTTTTCCTTTGTATACCAATGGAATTTGCTTTTACCTACGTTCAGCATAACAAACTGAATATTTTTTATGAATTCCAGTCTATGCGTCAGCATCATTCTTCAACAGGCTGAAGTGTCAAGTGATAAAAATGTGTTCACACTTAAACATATTCACAACCCTTTCTCCAAGATGGCTGGTTGAACTTAAAATCTTTACTGTTTCTTAACGTCCTTACTGTTTGTGTGTCTGTGTGTCTAGCTTTAAATTTCATCATTAGCAATTTGTCAATCATTCTACAAAGCAAACTTTGGAACAAAGCTTCATTGGATGCTGTGATATCTGGCGGTTTGCGACTTCTATTATAAAACAGATTACTACAAACATGCTAATCCATATACACACCAGTTCAATAAAAGCACTGTTGTAGCTGTAGTGAAACAAAGGCGGTGGTTCTGACTGAATTGTTACCGTGACGGGCAACATGCTTGCAGGCGTTTCTTCCGACTTCACTCCAACATCGACTTTAGTTTCGAGTCTGTAAAATTTATAATTGGCCTGAAGTAAGCGACTGATCCTCTCCTTTCAAATTGATGGTTCTGTACCAAAATTTGAAATGAAAATTTGTTGTTAAGTAACTGACATTATATTACTAACAAAAAATGATAGACGGGAAGTTAGAGAGAATAAATTCAACCAAACAGAATACGAATAAAAAATAATCCTTCTTTAGGGTGTGTACGCTGGTGTGTATGCTGACTTAGAGTGAAGAAAGATGTGACAGAGAATTTTGTCTAACGTTTTAATAACATTATATCTTATAGACCTGATATGAGATTATGGCTGAATTTGGCCACGGTCGACGACCAATATTCCTGTGCTTACCATTAAAATGAGAGTACTTATGACCATTTAAATTAATTTTTCGTAACACACTCTGACGACATGAACGACCGAGTGAAATTGTGACTGAATAGAGGACATGGCTACCACACCAATCTTATGCTTGCTAAACGAGTTGACATCATATATTCTGTCTTTTAATGTATAACTGCAGATTATCCTGGGAAGACGACTAATTGGGTAATGTGACACCAATAACGTATCCAGGACAGCAAGTCATATAGGAGAGTAATAAGTATGGCAGATTTATAGAGCTGTACTTAAGGCTGAAAAGTGACGGTGATGAAAAACACAAACACAAGCATGTCACTTATGCATACACAGGTGGGTAAAGGAAAATGTATTATTATACTTTAACATGAATATTTTCGATAGGGATTTCGAAATGATGGCCACAATCATTGGACTGAAACTTCATATCAAAAATACACACACACATACACACACAGACATAAATACATACATATATATATATATATATATATATATATATATATATATATATATATATATATATATATGTATATATTTGTAAAAAAGAAGTTTGAAAATGCCACTATATTAAATAAATTTTAATTTTTACATGTTTCGGTTCTTGAAATAACGAACCTTATCAAAAAGAATTTTTTTATAATAAGAGTACAATGGAATAGTTCATAATTGTTTCATACATTCAATAGAGTCCATGCTATATGCATAAAAAATATAATGGAACAGTTCATAATTGTTACATACTTTCAATAAATTCCATGCTATATACATTCAACAGAATCCATGTTCTTGAAAAGGCGAAAAATATATTATAAGGAGTTTTGTCAAGTGTAGTGCAGGAGTTCATTATAGATTTTACCTTGTGTTCCGATGGGAGCAACAGTAGTGATTCTTGGTCGTCGTAATTTTGGTCAATTTGTGATCGTTGGGTTTATATCAGTTAAGTCAGTAGTAGCTGTGGTCTCTGGCACTGTTCACTGACGTCATATAATTCCAAACCAATCAAAGCCAAGCTTCAACGATTATAAGGAAAAGACCCCCAACTGTATACTGTTTAGGAAACCAGCCAAGCAAAACGACAAGTTTGACCACGGAAGGAAAACGTCATCAATTTTTTAGCGAATCAAAATTAGATCTTACCCATAATTGTATCCTGTTAGGTGGCTAGTTTGACCACGGAAGAAAAACGTCATCAATATTTTAGCGAATCAAAGTCAGATCTGACCCATAATTGTATTCTGGTTAGTTTGACCCCGGAATAAAAACGTCATCAATTTTTAACGAATCAGAATTAGAGCTGATCCATAACTGTATCTTGTAGGAAAACCAATCAAGCATGGCGACAAGCTTGACTACTGAGGGAAAACGTCATCAATTTTTTGACTATTCAAAATCAGATCTGTTCGCAGAGAAAAATAATTATTTTTATAAATTTTTCCTTCCCTAAGACATACCCCTCCCAGCGGGAGTGTCTGTTTAAGGATCTGAGTAATTGTAATTGCCCCCACCTCCACTATTTTAATTCTCTCACTGTGGCTGTAGTAACAGTGACCACGGTGGTTGTAGTAGTGGTAGTGTTAGTGGGGGCAGTCGTAGTGGTTGTGGTAGAGTTTCGTTTTTTTCTTTTTCGGAAGACCAATGTTTTGTTTTAATATTCCTGGCCCAGGGTGTTCAAACTTGGTCTAAATTTTTTGATGAAATAAAGTCCTTTATTTCGGCGTTGCGTGAAGGTTACGCTGTCACTGAATTTGTAAAGTGGGTAAGTTGTAAATTTCGGATTTTCATTTGCAGCACATCTATCTATGTGTCCGCTTACCGGTATTTTCCGGTATTCAGGGTTTCTAATTTGTGATTTATGCACCGCCATCCTGTTACGTAAGCTATTTTTTGTATGGCCTATATATTGCCTATTGCAGCGTGTGCATGTTAAATCGTAAATTAAGTTTTCTGATGCACAGGTGAAGTTTGTTCTAATAGTGAACAGAAGGCCTTGTTCTAGCATAAATTCTGAACCTTCTACTAAGATGACACAGATTCCGCAGTTGGGCCTTCCACATTTTCTAACTGCTGGTTTTATGTTTGATGTTGGGTGCAGTTTAGCTTGGGTTAAAATCCATTCCAAGGATTTTGGTTGCCGTTTACTTTTAATGATGGTGTGTGTTTCGAGGATCCGGTTCATCTTTGGGTCTCCCTTGAGTAGGGCTGTGCTTTGTAGTATGGTGCTGAAGGCCTCATTGTTAAGTGGGTGTGTATATATATATATATATATATATATATATATATATATATATATATATATATATATATATATATATATATATATATATATATATATGTATATATATATGTTGATTCGTTAGTTACTGCACGCATTTTTTTTCTCTCCTTCTTTCTGTGTTTTTTTTCTCTCTGTGTATCTTTCTGTTGAAGAGCGTAGGCTCGAAACGTTAAAGACTTGTTTTATTTATATTTCCTGAGCGCCATACTAATACAATTGTTTGTTTGTTTTCCACCTGCCTTCGTCTTTTGTCTATTTTCATAAAGCTTCCCGTTATATATATATATATATATATATATATATATATATATATATATATATATATATATATATACATATTTAACATAAACAGCAGCTTGCAATGGTTCTCCAAAATGGAGAATTACAAGTATCACTAATTATTACTGGGGTGTTACAAAACACTTCCATAGCCAGAGATGCGACCTAAAATGCTCTCATACTGTAACTGACGTACAACAATAAAAAGACATACAGGAACAGAGACCTGAATTGTCCGAAAACAGTCGTGTTCCCGGACAAGATATTTCTGATAAAAAAAAAACATTTTACCTACGTTTTAACACCATCGTCAAGCAATACACCGTTCCCAGCGTTCCTGACAGTTTTCTAAACGTGTTGAGGAACTTCTGAGATTCTTTCTTGTTCTCGACAGCAAGTATAATGCAGCGACTTTTGAACTGCATTTTCTTCTTTTGGGGGAAACAGATACAAGTCCACTGGTGCTAAATCTGGCAAATAGGGCGGGTGCAGAATCGAGGTGAGAAACACACAGGGAAAGAAAGTTTGGTGACATGGTACATTGCCATTGTAAATAATTCAATTCTTTCTGCTCCACAGACCCGGTTTTCTTTCGTGTGTCGTCCTCCCTCATACACTTCCAAATGTTTCAGTAGAATTCGCGATTGAGGGTTTGGTCCTGGGGGACGAATTCGCGATGCCCAATACCGAGGATGTCGTAAAGACGATGAGCATGCACTTGATTGAACAGCGACTCTGGCTTGCCTTCTTCGGTCGAACAGATCAAGTGCCCTTCCATTGTGACGACATTTGCTTCGTCTCAGAGTCGTACCAGTAGACACAACCATCATCATCAGGTGCCACCTACACAAAATTTCTCGTTGGCTTTTGTTCCAACATCTAGGTCCACGATAAAATTGAAGACTGTAACAAAAACACAAATTTAACCACTTGCGAAGTAAACAAAGTGATGTAACTCGATGTGGTGCTTCAAGAAGGTGGCTGCCAGCTCACCGATCACGCAACCGTGTGCTGCCATCTACCGGTGTGCAACAAAACTAGTTCAGGAACATTTTGATACCACCTCGTGAACATTCAATTTATAGTCATCTAAAACTGCACTAAATGAAAAAAGAAACAATTTTTTCTCAAAGCTTTTACAGGCCCATTTTAACCATTTTACAAATTGTAAATAGTAGATAGTTCATTATTTAACGATTCTATTTTGTACATAAATTATTGAAGACCATAAAAAAATGTAGTTACAATATGTAACATGTATAACTTTCAGGTCGGCATCCATCTGTCACAGCATCTTTACATACTGGGCATTATTCCATCACCAAGGATTAACGTAGAATTGAGTATTCGCCATGAAATTGGTCCTGTTTCATTTGCTTGTCACTGTAGGTGAGTATCCCAGTGATAATTGCTCCTCAAGTTTTAGATATATTCTACCAAAGTCCATGTAATTGGAATCGGCTAGATATATTTCCTCTCATTACTTCCATGCATTTCTTAAACTTTATATTTCTCTCCCTATACCTATGTATTTGTCAGTCTGTCTGTCAGTCTCTCTCACTCTCTCTTCCAATTTCTCCCTGTCACCATACGGTGTGTATGTGTGTGTGTATGTATATATATATATATATGTGTGTGTGTGTGTGTGTGTATTTTACCTTCTGTCATGGGTAAATTATCTGCATTTTAAATTTTTTAATTTCACGCATGCGAAATAATTGCTTTTGATTTTATCGACTACACCGTGGAGTAGGATTAGTTGGGCACAGTCTGTTAGATCTGCAGCAATATGACGTAATTCACTCTGCCAGAAATTTCGAAACGACATTCCGTACTGCTCAGCATTCGCGCCGAAAGCTCCAATACGAGGTCTTCAAAACGTCTGTAAAATATTAAAAGTTTTGTTGACCGCTTGGACAGAGGGCACCGAGTGAACGTAAGTTATGCCCTAGCTGTCTAAGTAGTTGATTTTAATGGGCTTTCCAGTGGATGTGCTTCACCTGGGGTTTTTGGGTCTGCAAAAGAGCCTGCACAATTCCATTGTTTACGCTGTCATTAGATTTCAGGATCATAAATGTAAATCGAGCCTTCCTGACAGGTCATTTACTCTCGATTTGAAAGTAATGAGGTTAACAACCTCCCTTCTGTCGCCAACACGTCTCTTTTTCACTGAGCAGTCTAATAACAGACTTTGTACACATTCTCCTTATGGGTCCCACTTCATGAATAATTCTGTTTAGAATTTCTACAACAACTCCAATCTGTATGTTTATTGATTTTATACACACATGACTGTCTTTATCGAGAAAATTGCTGGTGTTCTCAACTAGCTCTGATGCTCCGAATTCGTTGTCTATATCAACGTGGCGCCTCATGTGCCTGGCCGTAGAAGATGCTCATCTCATACATGTTAGTCAATAAGTAGTCTGGAGGAGATCATAAGTTTCTGTTTACATATACTAGACTGCACACTTCCAAACTGCCTTCATCCCTGACTGCTTTCTACAAGTTTATCAGCTCTGACAAGCAGTGTTCATCAGAGTGGTTTCAAATTAATATTACGGCCTTTTCCTTCAATCTGGAATAAAAACATGCATGGCGGGTCAGTTAAATAGACGTCTGGTAATGATATATTAAATTGCATTTATCCAGGTGACATAGTTATCTTTGTGAAAAAGTAGCAAACCTTTTGGAATATAACTCAAAATTATACATACTAGTGAAAATTTCCAACACTGAAAATTCCACATTTTATTCAGAGCAATAACAAGCATGCTTACATAAAATAATTTACGAATATGTTCATAAATGTGTTATTTATGAAATTTCTCGTTATCCAAGATTATTATGAAAAAGATTCATAGAAATGTTCTTATTGGAATATCTCGTATTATCTCATTGTTTAGGCTGTAAAGCTCTACACAACAAATATATTATGGTAAATATTCTTCATGCATGCATAATATGCACCAACGCACAATTAATATGAATTTACCTGTGGTTCTCTGTTATGGAAATAACAAAATGCGCAAATACTTTTAACTATCCTCTGGGGGATATTTGTATTGTTAAAAAGAATACTGAAAAATCTTTATTAATGCAAATATTTAGTCATATGAAATGCCCTAAAATTAAACGGCTGCTGTACATTAACAGCTACATATATATGTGCATACTGATGAAAGATCCTTATGTAACACAATATTATATCAGATTAGATCGAGGTAGAATAACTAAACATCATATAAATACCATTGAAAATTGTTATAAAATGAAATATACCATGTCAGACTTGAGGCAATGATAACAATAACATACAAAACAGTCGTATAACAAAGAAATTAGCAAATGTGTATATTTTCTATTATTTACAGCGAAATATTTGCTCTTTGAACAGTAAACATAACCTTCTCCGTCCAGTGCAGGGAGCACAAATTCAAACATAACATGAACCCATTATAACTATATATATATATATATATATATATATATATATATATATATATATATATATATATATCCCTTGTCATTATACTACATAAAATTCCATAGTTCATTTCACTTATATATATTTATATTCTTCAAAATGTGACAGAATTAAACAAACTAGGACAGCAAAATGTATTTCTATGATCCTCTCATGATTCTATTTCATAGTCAATAAATTAAAACCATTCTTCTGGTATACACGAGGCAGTGCTGAAATGTTTCTGGCTTTGGTCAAAGGAAAATAGGGGGTGATGGGTTAATTAGGATTTTATTCAACCTATTCTACTCTTAGATTCACAAACATATTGCAGGCAAATTTCAATGCTTCCAAGTCCAATAAAAATACACGGAACATTGGTCTCGAATCAGGCCTTTCGCGACACGCATAAACCTGGGGATATATCAGAAGCCCCTCCTATATTTAGTTAAAAAATGAAATATAACGTTTCATACTTCAAGGCAAAATAATAGGTTTCATCATTCATTGATTTCTATTCGATTACCGTTGTTATGTTACAATATATGATATCAACAGATGATAGCTTTCGATCAAGTAATAACTATGATGGCGATAATAGAAACAGCAAATATGTTACTAAACTTTTTTTCTGATTAACACCAAATTGAATATATTGTGATTTATTCTTAACCAATACACATTGCAAAAATCCGTGAGTATTAGGACATACAGATATTCCCGCATATAGCCAGATCTCAATATATAAACAGGTCCACATATAACATCCGAAGTGACATCTAGTTTTCTCTGACGAAATTATACACAGGTCACGTAAATGCAATTTTAATATAAATTTCTTATTAAATTATTGATTATTAATGAAACCATCTGTAAGAAACGAGGACGACACAATTATTATATATACAATTTCGAAGTAAGTTGATTACAATCAAAATAAGCAACAAGGATATCCAGAGGTAATGCAGTACGACCGTTTCATACAACTCCATTTAAGTGAACAATGCAATCATTACATCAATTTAAAATGCAAAGCAATCTTTAGCGACACAAAAATATAGAATTTAATTAACTTAGAACAGATGGAGACATTAATATAACTATACCTAAAATCTCCAAGAAGTTAAGGAGATACACAAAGAACATGCTGTCTCACTCCAGTTTAGAAGTTACTGAAACTTCCAACAATATATACATTGTTACAGACTCTGCCTGTCACTGATATTTTTTTTTATGTGGTCAGTTTTAATTTATAGACTAGTTTATCAAATCCCTTGTATATCTAAGGCTAAGAGAAGAGAGGGCTGTATATGTTAGGGGTAGGACTGAGGGTGAAGACAGACATCATAGTTTCTATAGTCATAAAAATCAAGATTTATCGGAAGCAATATTATGAGGTTTGGTCAAAGGAAATCTTAATACAAGACTTTAGCTGAAACTTAAGGGGGTCTCCTAATGGCAGACCATTGATAATGAAACATGGGAAGACTCATCATGTAGTACTCCAGTCAAATACTATAAAACAATGCTGCTATATTGTATACAGATAAAGTTTAAGGTTATTCAGAGCATTATTAAGAAGACTAGTATAATAAAAGGATAGAAATTTATGAATACTTTTGAGTATATAAGAAACTTTTACCACAATAGGGGTAGGAAAAGAAATCATCCAGAAATAGTTTAATATTCATACATATTGTACACGTAAATACTAGCTCATTAGATGGTTTCTGTAAATATTGATTAATTGGTATATACTTGTATTAATAAAAGATTATTGTGGTTAAGGGGCATGCTAATTATATATTAATAGAATTAAAATATCAGCAGTGTTTTTTTATAAGTAGTGAATATATCAGTATAGTTTTATATACGCTAAGTATGAATTTATAGAGATATAAAAATTAGATTAATTTTATAAATAAACAAAGGCTAATTATAAAATAATAAAGGAATAAAATAATCAAGTAGGGTAGAACACCATAGAAAAGGAAATAACATGGTTTAATTACTAATACTATGTTAAAGTATATATATAGCTTATAAATATATTATATATATATATATATATATATGCATATTTGTGTGCGTGTGTGAGTGAGTGTATTACATATGTGTGTATTCATGTTTGTGTTAATAGTTTTCAAGCAACATACCTGACGATTGAGTTTATTCGTCATTATCGAACACTTTCATACACACTCAGACAACGCGACGCAAACATGTATATAAAACTATATCTGTTGCACTGAGCGTACTTCCGTCACTAACGTATTTTCTCTTTCACAATTCCGCGTCTCAACATAATTTCTGTTCTCACCATGCAGTTTATGTGTTAGAACATATCTTGCCCATATTGCAATGTGTTGCGTAGATACCGGTTGCGAATCTCTAAGCTTCGGAGAACCTAATGTCTCTTTGGAGACATAACAAACAAAATTAGACACACACAAGCACACACACACACAGACTAACATACACAGACACACACAAACACACACACAGACACACACAGAGACACACACACATTCACACGTTCACACACAGCCACACACACATACACACACACACACACACACACACACACACACACACACACATATATATATATCAAAAGTATGCGTAGGATAAAATAAGGTAGAGTTTGTAATTTTATGTTGAAAGGCGTGCTCAGCACCGTGATAGAAGATAGGATCACTTCTGGTTGGGTATCTATGTTATCAAAACATGATTGCTACATCAATCTATTCGTATAGTTCATAAAGCTAAATTATGTAAATGCGTAAAATAAACTTCTAAAGAACGTAGCAAAAAGACGTGGAACATACGTGTATATAGAGTCACACAAAGAAATGAATTTTGTATAGGATTAATATCATAATGAAAATATCTACATGAGACCGGCATACATAAGTTTTAATTATACATCGCAACATGTGTTTTCACACCGTGCAGCTTCAATTGTTGCATATGTTTTATAAAATATGAATATGAAAAGCATGGTGTGCGATGAACAAGCATTTGTTGCTATGAATAATAAACGCCTTTGTATTTCCAACTGCATGTTCTTATATATTTATATGAATTAAATATCATTGAATAAAATCTCGTTTTTTGTTTGAAATATTTTTTACTTCAGTAACTTCAAGAATTTTCCCGGGTGTTTTGATGGAGTAAACAATTATTGCACATCTTTCTTTAGTTTCCAATTTGAACATTTGTGTCTCGTAAGTGAATTTATATTCGTTGATATGCTTTTATTTCAAACCCGAAATTGTAAAGATTTCGACGAGATACGAAATGAATATTTTACAAACTGAAATTAGTAGTTTCAGCTATAGAAGCAAAAGTAATTGTTTATCCATGAAAACCACTAAAAAAATCAGGTTATTGTGTATCTACGATATTGATAATTAAATGGTGTTTCCTAACTAACACACGTCAAAATCTGGCGACAGCGACACATGAGGATAAATCATCCTCTATCTTACATCACTGATGTCTTTCGTTAAACTTCATGATGGCAAAACCAATATTATATTGACACTGTGATATAAAACATCGTGTGATAGACGACGATTGATCTAATAAAAATAACTTGACGCGAGAGAATTTATGAAACACAGACAATAGACTTTGTTGTGTACAGGGTGAGACATTATGCCAAGATTATTGTCAAAGCTTCTGCTTCAGTTTCACTACATCATTATTGTTTGTTTAACTTGGTTAAACATTAATAGAAGACATTTTGATGACTCTCCCTAAATACAACAAGACTTGTTTCAACACACGAATTCACATAAAGAATCCTTCAATCCAGATAGAGAAAAAAAATGATCTATTTATTTCTTCGTGAACATTTGCGCTATGCAAAGATACAAAGATTCGACGATTCATGTTTATGTCGACGTGAATATATTTCACATGATAATACATCAATGACGTTACAGGAGGGAGCACTTTGATTTATTAATTCATATTAACGTTATATCAACTCTTTGCTGTCAGGGACACGACGAGGTTCTACACAGCAGCGGTATTATATATAAGGTATGTAATTCCATTGCAACACTAACTCATTCAGTAATAGCATATATATATATATATATATATATATATATATATATATATATATATATATATATATATATATTAATAAGGGTATATATATATATATAAGATACTAATTTAATAGTATATCTATTCTACACCAAGTGGCCTAGCGCTCCGAGAAATCTGGATTATTATAATATTTTATAATATATTATAATATTTTTACAAAATAAATATAAGAGAGTTGTCACTATATGGCTCACTCTAGCACCAGTTAATCCAAAAGGTTTCAACCACAAAAATACATGTTTCCCATGAAAGTCAGTACGATTGTTAGCTCACACGGACAGGGCAAATAAAAAATAACAAAAATACAGATTATTTTGGGACAATTGTTTCGCTATTAATGAATTAAATGTAATTTTACTTACAAAAAATTCACTTGTAGCTCCTCAGCCAAAACTATCTAGATGAAATCCACTCAATCACACGCCAGATTTTACCATAACGATAAATACGCGTGTGGTTCAATTGATTACATCCGACGTTATAATTCAAATGCCCCAACTAACAGCGCGCCAAATTTTCACGGAAAACAAATACAGCATATAGAAATAAATGCAGCATAATTATAATTAATTAATTAATACGGGTGAGAGAATTAGATACTAATTTAATAGTATATCTATTCTACACCAAGTGGCCTAGTGCTCCGAGAAACCTGGATTATTATAATATTTTATAATATATTATAATATTTTTACAAAATAAATATAAGAGAGTGGTCACTATATGGCTCACTCTAGCACCAGTTAATCCAAAAGGTTTCAACCACAAAAATACATGTTTCCCATGAAAGTTAGTACGATTGTTAGCTCACACGGACAGGGCAAATAAAAAATAACAAAAATACAGATTATTTTGGGACAATTGTTTCGCTATTAATGAACTAAATGTAATTTTACTTACAAAAAAATCCACTTGTAGCTCCTCAGCCAAAACTATCTGGATGAAATCCACTCAATCACACGCCAGATTTTACCATAACGATAAATACGCGTGTGGTTCAATTGATTACATCCGACGTTATATTTCAAATGCCCCAACTAACAGCGCGCCAAATTTCCACGGAAAACAAATACAGCATTTAGAAATAAATGCAGCATAATTATAATTAATTAATTAATAAGGGTGAGAGAATTAGATACTAATTTAATAGTATATCTATTATACACCAAGTGGCCTAGTGCTCCGAGAAACCTGGATTATTATAATATTTTATAATATATTATAATATTTTTACAAAATAAATATAAGAGAGTGGTCACTATATGGCTCACTCTAGCACCAGTTAATCCAAAAGGTTTCAACCACAAAAATACATGTTTCCCATGAAAGTCAGTACGATTGTTAGCTCACACGGACAGGGCAAATAAAAAATAACAAAAATACAGATTATTTTGGGAAAATTGTTTCGCTATTAATGAATTAAATGTAATTTTACTTACAAAAACATCCACTTGTAGCTCCTCAGCCAAAACTATCTCGATGAAATCCACTCAATCACACGCCAGATTTTACCATAACGATAAATACGCGTGTGGTTCAATTGATTACATCGGACGTTGTAATTCAAATGCCCCAACTAACAGCGCGCCAAATTTTCATTTATTTCTAAATGCTGTATTTGTTTTCCGTGAAAATTTGGCGCGCTGTTAGTTGGGGCATTTGAATTATAACGTCGGATGTAATCAATTGAACCGCACGCGTATTTATCGTTATGGTAAAATCTGGCGTGTGATTGAGTGTATTTCACCCAGATAGTTTTGGCTGAGGAGCTACAAGTGGATTGTTTTGTAAGTAAAATTACATTTAATTCATTAATAGCGAAACAATTGTCCCAAAATAATCTGTATTTTTGTTATTTTTTATTTGCCCGTCCGTGTGAGCTAAAATCGTACTGACTTTTGGGAAACATGTTTTTTGTGGTTGAAACCTTTTGGATTAACTGGTACAAGAGTGAGCCATATAGTGACCACACTCTTATATTTATTATTAATATATATATATTATATATATATATATATATATATATATATTGTAGATAATTACATATATATACATATATATATATAAATTACAGATAGATAGATAGATAGATAGACATATATATAGATAGATAAACATACGTAATATATATTATATATATATATATATATATAAATTATATAATATACATATATATATATATAAATTTAGATTAGATAGATAGATAGATAGATATACATAGATATAGATAGATATACATACGTAATATATATATACATATATAATATATACACACATATATGCATGTATATATGTATGTATATGTAAATATGTAAGTCTATCTATACGTTATATATATATATATATATAATTACATATGTATATCTATCTAAATATATATATATATATATATATATATATATATGTATACAACCAACTTTCTTATCTATATATACATATATATATAAATATATATATATATATATATATACATATATATATATAAATAGATAGATATATAGATAGATATAGATATAGATAGATATACATACGTAATATATATATATATATTATATATATAGAGAGAGGAGAGAGAGAGGACGTATAGATAGACATACGCATTACATTACATACATAATATATATATTATATATATATATATAAAATTATTAAGTTAGACATGGCCTGGGCAACAAATACTGGCCAAAACCTTTCTAAGTTATTCTAAGTTATATATAACCCGGCGTTGCGTGCGTGTTGTGATCTGCAGCACATTGTATAATGTCCCTTCTTGAGAAATCGTTAAACGATGTCTATGAAGCAATGAACTCTCTTCATAAGCATTATTTCCGGTCATTTGTGATGAACAATGCTTAAATTGTTGACATGAAAAACATGTACAGTGGCAGTTGGATTAAAATGCAATTCTAACATAGCCCCGAAAACGATATAAATATTGTGCGAGTGAGTTTCGTTTTGGAATTAACTTTTCTAGTGAAGAATGCAAACTTACTTTACGTTATTAGGTGAAAGATTGCTCAATGTTTTGATATCTGATATCAATATTGGCAATTAATTTTCCTGGTTACAAATCGGGTAAAGTAGAAGCTGTATCAGGTGTTAATCTACCCATAATATTTGTTGATAACTGTGAGTTACACCGATATACATTAGTATCCAAAGCGAAAAGGCTATGTTCAAAAGTATCATGGTTTCCTCCAAGCTTATTTGGCATCAGTTTGTATGCGTTTAAGCCAATAGAATAAAGAAAAGACATTCGAGGCTGTTATATGTGCATATATAAGGATATGAGTTAACAATGATAACGATGTGGGCAGTTTGGGAAAAGGTTGAAGAATAGTTTTTGTAGAATGGTAGTTGAGTCGTGATCGTGAAGGTGTAAATAAGTGTGTGCACATATTTTCAGGGTTATGCGCCCGAGAGACATGCATGAATTATCTATAGAATTGATGTCAAAGTGGGTAAAATGTGGAATGGAATCAAGATTTCGTGATATATCAAGGAAGCTAGTGAAGTTCTTAATGTTGTTGACAGCATAGTGTCTCCATACATTATAATGAAACATGCGTGAAATATTAGGAGAAAATCGAAATACTGCCGGAAAATCACAGCAAAATTGTGCGCTCCGACGTCATTTCCGAGGATACACAGACACACACACACATATATATATATACACACAAAACACACACACAAACACACACACACACACACACACACACATACATATATATATATATATATATATATATATAATATATATATATATATATATATATATATATATATATATAAGTAGTGAAAATTTACCAAAAAACAAAAGACGAAGACGGATGAGTAAACAACAAACAGATGTATTAGTTTAAGGCTCGAGAAATGAGGAAGTCTTTTACGTTTCGAGCCTACGCTCTTCGACAGAATGGAACATCCATATGTGTATCAGAAAAGAAAACTACAATTGTTTTTTTGTTCAAATTAATTTCAAATTCCAAATGAATAATTAAATCAGTAATTAAATATGCATTTTGAATATAGTTAATTGAATATTTCTTCAGGGTTAGAAACCGGATTAAAAAGGAATCACATTTCAATGGATTGAGTGATCACTGACAGCTCAGTATTAAATTCAGATATGTGCGCGTGTGCTTGTTCATGTTTTCTTAAAACAAACGTTACTTGTGTAAATCCAATTTTGCATCCAATGACGTAAACTAGAAATCTTTCCAAGCGAAATGTAAACGTTGATTACGAAGTGAGATTTTCCCTGTGCGAGAGACTTTCTCAATTTAAATAGCTTCGGGGAGAGGTGGCATTTTAATTTCTAATATCCTTGGTAAGTATTGCACATATTCTTGTCCGAAGTGAAAAGAGGCTCAGAACACAACGTAAAATTTATGAAGGAATAAAAAGAATAGGTCAGCAACAAGGGTCAGCGCAGCTGATATTGGAACGCAAAACTGCTGCAGGAGAAGCGCTTCCCGTCGTTGCACTAGAGGTGTTTATGCAGTTCTATACACTCACTGAGACTATCCAGCACTATTAACCGGTAAAAGCGACTACGGTTCCTCCCTTTGATCTTATATCCCTACCTATAAAATTTCGGAAATCTATTTATATACTTATATATATGCGTGTGAATGTGTGTGTGTGTCTGTCTGCGTGCGTGTGTGTATATATTGTGTTTAAAGAATTAAAGAAATAGTAACAGTCTTTACCTTAAATTTAGATAAAATGTTTGATAATATGCGTTTCAACAAATATTTTTCATTTGATTCACAGGAATTCATCTCTCCTCTATTCTTTGGAATCACAGTTTTTTATTGCCTATGAATAAATAAATGAAAACATGTTGACTGAAAATTACGTGTGATATTTTTGAAGATTTTAAAAAATGCAGAAAATACATATTTGTTCGAAAAGTAGCACAATGCTATTGATTATATCGTCCCCAATAGTCAATTATTTTTCATTTTATCGACCCTTAAAGGATGGAAAGCAAAGTGACCTCGGCTGAACTTGAACTAAGCATTTTGTCCGGCGCGTTAAATTATCTGCCATTAGCGATAATAATAATATTGGTTTCAAATTTTGTCACAAAGCTAGCAATTTCGGGAGAAGGGGTCTGCCAATCTATCGGCCCCAGTGTTCGTCTGTATTCATCTAGTACTTATTTTATCGACCCCCGAAAGAATGAAGGACAATATCGACCTCAGCAGAATTTAAAATCAAAACGTACAGGCGAACGAAATGCACCTCGGCACTTTTCCCTGTCATACTAATGTTTCTGACAGCTAGACGCCTTAGCGATATATCAAATCTATAGGCTTCAAATTTTGGTATGAACCAGCATGCCTCCTGTAAGCTGTAAGGTAATCACATCGACACTCGTGATCAATCGATACTTATTTCAAAGACACCGAAAAGATAGAGAGCAATGTCAACATCCAGAGAATTTGAACTGCTAAACAATGTTCGCTGCAAGCTCACACACACATATGCACATACACACACTACATACATATGCATACACACACATAGGTGTGTGCATGTGTGTGTGTGTGTTTGTGCTTGTTTACTCTGGTTGGGTATAAATGTAAGATATTTCAAGTGAAGCACTCAACATGTGTTCGGGGATATGAACACTGCCGGATTCTGGAACAAAAGCAAAAATTCTTTAAGAGTAAAATAATTATGGTTTCACTACTTCCACACCTTTGTGGGAGTGTGACGAAGAGAAAATTAGGATCCAAATAATAAGAAGAGAAGCAAATTCGTGTTTAATGATTCATTTCAATTGTTTCTCTACCAAATTTGCTGGCAAC
The DNA here is from genome assembly GCF_006345805.1 of Octopus sinensis. Taxonomy (NCBI): domain Eukaryota; kingdom Metazoa; phylum Mollusca; class Cephalopoda; order Octopoda; family Octopodidae; genus Octopus; species Octopus sinensis. The sequence continues at coordinate 63,908,462 of NC_043011.1, read as the reverse complement.
GACAGTTTACCGATAATATGGAAGTGGAAATTTTCCATATGTTTATGTATTTAGACGTTAAAATGGCACTTCATCAGACGTGCGCCCCTACACTGTGAGTATTTTCGACGTTGCTTTATGCGTTATATAACGAAGGAACCAAAAAGTAACAAAATGTGTGGTAAGGGGCTGAATAAATAGTATAGAGATCATGTGGGAAGGAAGAAGAAAAAGAAGAAGAAAGGAGGGGATGAAAAGAAAATAATAGGAAAAACGAAGAAGAGAAAAGGGGGAGGAGAGGAGGAGAGGGAGAGGGGGAGACAAGAAAAAGGAGATTAAGAGGAAGAAGACGCGTGAGAAAAAGATAAAACGAGGAGGTAGAAGATGACGAAGCGGAAGAAATGGGAAGAAGAAGGAGAAGAAGGAGAAGAAGAAGAAGGAGAAGAAGAAGAAATGAGAAGAAGAAGAAGTGGGAGAAAAATTAGAAGAAGAAGAAGAAGAAAAAGAAGAAGAAAGGACAATATATAGTATATAGCCAGTGGTCGGTGAGCAGAATATTGTAAGTTGTACCAATTTTTTTTTTGATGGGTGTAAATTTATCTTAGCTGACCACAAGCGACACCATTCACTAGTGACGTCATTATGTAGAGAAGAGTGAAAGGCGATGAAATTGATTACAATGACAATTGCCCGAATACATAAAGCGATCCCTGCACCTTAGCTACAGCAAAAGGATAGAGATTCTGCATCCGGGCAGGTATATTACAAGTACTTCCTGGTTCCAGCTAACCACATCGAACAATAGGAAACTTCGGGAAATTGCTTAAGGTTAACGTTTAGTGAGTTCAATTCTTGGAATTTTATACTGTGTACCGTCTGTTAAGATTGAGGGCATCACCGTCAATGGATGCCCTTGGAGGTGCAACGTGATCAGAGACAGGACCCGGCAAAGCAGGGGCTGGACCTACATCCGCAGGTATACCATTAGGTCTGGTTCCCTGGTGCAGTTAATTGTAAATTCCATAATCTTTTCAAATGGCTAATAATGTGTGCCCGCTCCACTACTACACACATTGGAAAACATTGTACAACCAAGTACTAAAGAAGATCTTTCCTCCTCCATGAAACAAAGCTGTTCCCGCAGGACGTCAACCCAGTATTTTTAAGCTACGGACCGAGTGATTTGTTGTAAGGTTGTCTCCCTAGACAGATTGCCTTCACTACAGCTAAGGAGCCCTTTCTACCCCACTGACACAGGTTGTACTGGTTTACAGTTTACCAGTAGTAGGATCCGATGCTGCATACATCAGACCTGACCTGCATACGTCAGACGGGTATCACCTGATGGAAAAGAGTCAGCTCCTAACCAAACAATCCAGACAAACACCTCATCAGCTGTAAAATCATACGATACTCAGCACCTTCAATGCACGCACCCTCGGTTCTCTCGGCCGTCTAGAAGAACTTGGTGTAAATACAGAATCACATGGCATTGATATAATAGCTGTCCAAGAACACCGATTTTACCACCCTGACAACATCCTGAAATACCATCAAGTCGGTTCTTATCAACTTGTAACCTCCTCAGCATCAAAGAATACTGTTAATTCAACAGTTGGAGGTATCTGAATTCCACTTTCTTCAAAAGCCAGTGATTCTCTCTTGAGTAGAGAGTCAATCTCACCTAGAATTATGGTGCTTGAGATAGATGGAAACCCGAAAACAACATTGGTATGTGTGTATGGCCCTAATATTTCGTCTGTAGCAGACGAGATTGAGAATTTTTATACAAAGCTTCGTTCAACTATTGAGCAAATACCTCTCCATAATTTTCTTGTTATAGCTGGTGATCTGAATGCTAGACTAGGACCCGATGAGACCAAGTTTACTTTCAACTCTAAAACTATTCGGAACGGAGAAATGCTCAAAGACAACTTGGAGGAATTTAATCTCTACAACTCTAACAATTATTTTATGATAATTCTTGCAACCATTCAATAATACAAAAATAAATTCACAAATAGTCGCGCCGTTTTCGATCTCCTCTCTCACATGCTTCTAATTTACATAGTCTGAAATTAGACAGTGGGCCAATTTACATACAACTCAGAGTTTTATGTTAATTTTTTTATTTGCCTCTGGCCTCTACATGTCAGACATTCTTATTATTATCATTCACTCATTATTACAAGTAAATTATCTTGCTTTTCGTTCGGAATTATGCTTGCGAAATATATTGTTCTCCCTCTCTCTATCTCTCCTCCATATCTCTCCTTTTCTTCCTATCTAATCAATCTCCCTCTGTGGCTCCAGGCAATAACTAAATGGAGTTAACATCTTCGGTTGTGTTTTTGAATGACTAAAATATATCTAGCACACTTGGTCACAGACAAATACAACTTCCAAAGAAAATGAATGCGTTAGTATGACACAGCTCTAAATATAAACTATGTACTATTACAGAACACATATGATGGCGAGCAATCAGGAAATATTTGAGGATGATAAATAGTATTTATTCGAACTTCATTTTTCAAAATATGAATAAAACTCTAAGAAATAAATTTCAGACCCAGACAGTAAGTATTAATAATAGAAATTATGTAAATTTAGAAAATGTAACTGCGGAAATCACATTGTTAAGTTATAAAACTAGATTTCTATGACTATCATGGTTGTCAGTAAGAATTAATTTCTACTTAATTATTAGGTAAATCAATGTAAAAAAAAAAGAATGATAAAGAGTAATCTCAACACAGTAGTTTTCAAATAAATACACACAATTATCAGGTATGTTTTCCCAACTAAAGAAATATAATTAGGAAAAATATTGCCTGTGGCAATTAAAAATTAACAAAAGTATTTCATTTAAGGAAGTATTAGAAAACTATATTATTTTCAGTTTTAATTCTATAAATAGGAAGCATTTCATAACACACTCCATAAGAAATAGAAATATATTATTATACTAAAAATCTACTAAAATATTCATATTTAAACTGGTATAACCTATTTTCACACAGTTACACGAAAAGCACCGGTATAAATATAGCATAGATGCTGGCAAAGTTATGAGAGCACAGTGTGGTTGCTTCACAACTAAATGTTTCTGGGTTCAATCAAACTGCATGAAATTTTGGTCCATCATCTACCATAGCAAACAAAATAGCAAATCCTTGTTCGTTAGATTAGGTAAACGGAATACGATAAATGCTCGTATGACGATCGTTTTAACACATCCTGCAACTAACCGTTAGGGGTAGGATGTAGCACATCTAGTTGTGTTGCATCAATCTGTCGAGTTACCGTTACATCAGGTAATTGCATAAAGGTGGATACGTCCATCTACGTATGTTGGGTTCTGACTGGCATGTTTTTTATACACGCTGTATAATACGTGTATTATTATAATTGTAAAAAACAAAAAATGAAGAAATTGGTGGGGGAAGGAAAATAATTTATTGAAAATAAAGTTCCTTTGGTACCCGAAAGATTACTGAATCATTTGATGCCCCACATGCCAAAATACGCAGACACGCATACAAACTATCTTATATATGCTTAAACACCCATAAATAAATACAGAATGTAGAAAGATATGTCGGTAGGCAGGAATGAATGTAGGTAAGTATGTATGTAGGTAGCTAGCTAGGTAGATAGATAGAGAGATAGATAGATTGATAGATAGATAGATAGATAGATAGATAGATAGATAGATAGATATATAGATAGATAGATAGATAGATAGATAGATAGATAGACAGATAGACAGACAGATTTACATGCTTTGAGTATGGCTAGACATCGTGAAGTGAAGAGAAATAGTGTTAAAATATATATTTAATTAGACATTGTTACGGCATACAAATGAGGTATGAAATCTTTATTGGAAGAAGGGCGTATCATGAAATTACTTCAGAAGACTGAGATCAAAGAGAAAATCAGAGCTATAAAACTTCTCCGATAAGGTAAAAAAAAAAAGAGATATTTCCTATATCACATGATGAGAAGGGTTTAAATCATTGAAACACACTCCAAATTGCAAACTTCTAAAATATTTCGTCTCCAATTAATTATCAAATGCGCTTCCGATTTGCTAGTGTCGATATTTACACAGACATGTAGGAAGTAAATAGACAGCTTTAAATTTTCAAATCTATTTTGCACGCAAAGCGAATAATTAAAATGTTATCGAAACGTAGGACTACATACTTTAGTACTTATTTGATATTCCCTTTGTAGATTTTAATTCAGCAGCTTTTTGGCATTGAACTGATTAGCTTTCAGATTTTCTCTTGTGGAATTTCTGCCAACTTTTCACACCACATTCGAAACAACTCTTTATATTTAGGTTTCTGTCGAGCTTTTCGTATAGCTCTATCAAATATGCTCCAAATATTTTCAATTGGATTCATGTCAGGCCAAGGAAGATTTCGTTATGTTATCGTGTGAATACATCGGAAGTTGTCCTACTTAAGTATTTCGATGCATTTTTCAGAGTTTATGTTTCCAATAAATTTGATCAGCTCAGAACGACCATTGCTGGGGACAGCTCCCCATACCATTTCAGAGATACCACAATGTTTCACAGTTGGTTGGATTCGTTTCAAATTAAATTCTTGATTGGGAAAACATATTAAGGCGCTTAGATAAGAAATTTTGAAAATTAAAGATATCTATTTAATTCCTGCATGTCTGTGTTTGTGTCTATATATATATATATATATATATATATATATATATATATATATTTATGAACTTCTTTCATTTTATCAAACTAAAAATTAATAACAAAACGCTATGATGCAGCATTATGCAGGGTATTGTAGACACTTAGTGGGTTTCAAGTATTAAGGACCATTGGAAAGGATCATTAACTCAAGTAAATTTATTACACTGAAATTTACGATGTATGCAAAAAATTCTGTTAGTAAGATTCTTAGTTAATGCATAACCGATTATACAGAAAGACAAGTCTATATCACATTTGTGGGTAGAATGCAATTAAGATAATAATAAATTACAAAATATAAAAATATCTCCTGTCAGGATTCCTAAAGTAGTATGTATGTGTATATATAATATCATTTGTGCAATATTGATGGAATATTTTCCACATTGCACAAATGACGTAACTCTCCCGGCGGCATTAGAAGGAATAGATATTGAGTTCTTAGTTGACTCCAAAAATCAGTTCCTCTCATGCTGTCTATCTTTCTTGTTTTTAACCTCTGGAATGCTTCCCTTTTCATAATGAGTTCTTTCCTAGATAGACAGATAGATAGATAGATAAATAGATAGAAAGATTGACAGACAGACAGATAGAAATATATATATATATATATATATATATATATATATATATATATATATATATATATATAGAGAGAGAGAGAGAGAGAGAGAGAGAGAGAGATGTGTTTCTATATATGTAAGTAAGTATAAATCTCAGACATATCCACACCATGTCTGTCTACATACGTGTTTTATTTTCCCGCAGACTTACAGCTATAAATTGCCTCAGCGTGACGAATGTAATGATGAGTTTATTTCGATTTCCTCAATCTACATATACATTCACCAATTTCATATGGTGTAAAATGGCTGCGACAACTCGTAAAATTGAAATTAAAGCCTTGTGTAAATTTTCACAAGTAAGTAAAGGAACAAATATCGATTGAGCTGCTGTTAAAGCATTATTGTAAAAAAAAAAAAAATTATCTAAACGATTCAGATGCACATTTCTTAGTTAAAATTTGAAGAGTTGATATTAATTCGTTCTTGGATTTCTGTGTTGCGTTTCGAATCGCACGTGTTCGGCGGACGAGGATCTCTCCAAGAATTCTAACAGGAATCACACGGATCTCATTCATTTTCGGAAACATTTTCGCTAGCAATTTGCACAATTGTTGCCATTAATAACTGAATCGATGAGTAGAAGTTAACTGTTCGCTATGTCAACATGCACGTGCTAAGTTTGAGGTGCCTTGGGTTATAACCGTTTCATGGCGAAATGTTGCCCAGCTGTACACAGTACACCATCCATCAGATTCCTAACAGCTTCCCTTCGATCGTATATGTTTTGTTTCGATAGACATTTACTACTTGAAACCTCCTGTACTTTGTGACGTTCGGTGAATGAAGGAGTCTGGTTTTGCTTCCCTATTCGGCGAGTATTTCCAGTTTCATCTGAAACTCATAGCTCCATCCGGATCATCGGTTTCATGAAAACATGTCGTTTCTATAGAAACAATTATTCTAAATCATAAGTCGGTGTTAATGGCACAGCTACACATTGAACCACGTTGACTAATGATAATTTCTGTTGATATACTTGAAGTATACTCGCTTCAGTTAAACGTGTCATTGCGTAATTGCATGGATTAGAAGCCTCTGACTGTATATTGGGCCGTTTTGTATTCAAAGCAGAATATTAAAATGCTTATTCATTTTATGTTTACAAGTATATTTGAAGTCGATGTTGAGAAACACGAATTTGAAGGCTTTTTATATGCATTAAATCAGAGCAACATTTTAATTATAGTAGTTGCTTTTCTTAATTAATTCTAATTAGTAAAATAAGTCCTTGATTGCTGGTCTTTCTGTTTTATGGAGTTATTTGATGGTATATACAATGTATAATTAACTTGCTCATTTCAATATTGCTCTTTTATTCGTTCATTTAGATGTTTATGATCGTGATAACACCTTCAGTTTTCACCGACATATTCAGTGCTTAGGGCTGTTCCTTTGCACACTCTATCAAGGACAGAATTTGTTGTGAAGATAATGAAAATCCTTTCAAGTTAAATTCATGATAGATGTATGTTTGTATCCATCAATCGACGTCTTTTTCTCCTTTTTTTTTTGGACGGGATGTTTGCACAAAAGTTTTCTTTCTCAATGGTAAAGGAGCAAGATACATATAGGACAAACAAAAATCATTATTCTCTGTTTCAGAGTCACTTTCGACAGTTTTCTAAGCGCCAACATATTCGGAAGTTGTTCGAGTTTCACACTGCTGGTGTTGATTGCTATAACCTGAATGGTAATGCAGGTTTCGGCATGCAGAGGTAGTATTATGTATATATATATATATACATAATTAGACAGAGAGCGTGAGAGCGAGAGAGAGAGCGAGCAAGAGGGGAATATGGAGCAAAAAGAGAGGGGATATGGACCGAGAAAGAGGGGGAGATGAGGTAGAGAGGAGGAGATTCAGTGTTCTTTAACCTGTTATCGTCCTCTGTCTTTATTAGATTTGAACTGTATATATATATATATATATATATATATATATATATATATATATATATATATATATATATATGCCTTTGTGAGTGTATATGTATATATATATATATATTTACATATATATAGAGAGAGAGACACACATATATATATGTGTGTGTTTGTATCTACATATATACATTCATGTTTGTCTACATACATACATGCATGCATACATCAGTGCGCTTTAGGATATTTATGATTTTACGTGTGTGCGTATTTATTCATGTATGTGAGTTTAAAACGTAATAGTTTCTATTTACGAGGACAAAATAACACATTTACAAACGTATGAACGTGTACGTACACACATATTTAGACACTAATTATGAATTTGATACAAATGTGTTGATGGTGTGCACTCTATGTAAATATTGAAATATTGCTTTTGCAAATACGACACGGAAACATAAATCAATTTCCTTTTTAAATCTTCATACACTTCCTGAAAATCGTTTGAACCTGCCATCTAAATTAGTTGATGGCTTTTGAAAACAGTATGGAGAAACACGTGTTACATAGTTTTAGTTTATATATGACAGAATCGTGTTTAATTTGCAATTAAACAATCATTGATTTGAACGTGAATATCGACGATGAAGCTGTTAGTAATTCTATCGTTCCTCATCGTTGGTAAGTAAGCTTTTACTGATATTGTTTGTTTCACCATTGCATCTCTGTGGAAGATAATAATATCCTATTTAAGATGTTAAGATCTAAGATGTTAAGCCTTTCTTTATCATCTGTCCATGGATCCCATCTCAGGATCTTACATACACACCCACACATACGTACTTATGTATTTATACATTCTTGTATTCTTTTACTTGTTTCAGTCATTTGAGTGCGGCCATACAGGAGCACTGCCTGATATTTTTCTCAGGCCACATGTAACTTCCTTCCAATCCATGTTGCAGGTAAACAACAACTCCGGGGGTTTATATAATCTGCAAAGCTAATCATGGGGGCTATCTCACCAGCTGAAGCCATTAGTAGAGCTAGAGGAATTTTCTCGCTCGCATCAGTTCCCCCAGCCTAGTCATCAACTACATGTTTTTTTTTAAACAAAGACACAAACAAACCCAAGAAAGTTGAGATTACGTCTCGTGAAATCAGGGTGGGAGGGGATATTTGTATGACCGCTGCTATTTAGTGCTGGGCTTTCTAAATTATCTAAATTGTCCCCTTCCAATATATGACAGGATCTCAAAATTATGTTCACTTCTGCTCTCTTCCAAATTCCAGACGTTTTCAATGTGGTTGTCGGCTGTTTCCGCTTCAATAGATATGATATGTCCCGGTGGCGATATTGCCCGAACGTGCGTCGCCAGTGATATATCCCATGATGACAACATATTTCATCGTCTCCACGTAATAAGTAGTGGACAAGCCCAGTTCTCGCCTTGAGGGTCCGCCACAACAATATATTCAGAGATATCGATGCGGAGTGAACTAAATTCGTGTAAGACGGAAAAAAGGCGAACATTTGTATTGTTCAATCTGTGAACCTACGAGTTAGAGAGAAAGAAAGGAAAAAGTGAAAACCTAAGATTGTATAAATTGCGAAGATCTATGTGTGAATATACGTATATGCGAAGGGCGTAGAAGGATCTTTATATGCAGGTCTCAATATATAATCATTAATCTTTCAACACATACATACATACATATATACATATACATATATATATATATATATATATATATATATATATATATATATATATATATATATATATATATATATGTATATATATATATGTATATATACATACATATATATATATATATATATATATGTGTGTATGTATATATACATACATATATATATATATATATATATATATATATATATACATATATATATCTATATATCTATATCTATCTATCTATCTATATATATATATATATATATATATATATATATATATGTATGTATGTATACATATATATATATATATACATATATAAATATATGCATATATATATAATTACGTGTATATGAGTTAGAGTTTAGACAACCATCTAAAGGATAATAAATATCCAATATACTATTAGAGGGATACCTATTTATAATCAAAGGTTTATTGTTGCAAGGCAATAGTACAATTGAATAATAGGTATATTTGGAGCTAAACAAATGTTTATCCAGAATTTATATAAGGCAAGGAAGAAAATGGAGAAGAGGCTCAAACGTCAGCAAGATCTACTTATTACCATAACCATATGTATAAGTAAATAAATAAGTAAATAAATAAAAATAAATGATAACATCTCTACTCCTACAGCTGTTTCTATATTGGTGGTCCAGCATGCCAAAGTTGAAACATAAATTATACAAATATTATATAAAAATAATATAAAAAATGTACAAAAATTGAACAAAATTTGAACTCCAAAGCTTCATCAGAGATTCCATAATGGTAAGAACTAAACAGATAAAAAAGTAAAACAAAAGATAGTAAAAAAATAGCAAAAGTATTAATGGGGGCGATAGTAAAGATAAATATTATAGGGTGGGGGTTAATGGGATGATCCATATAACAGGGGCCATTGGTTAGAAACAAAAAGTATGCAATAGAATATACAATAAAATTTAGTTATGCTAAACAGAGTTCAGGAAATCATTATGTAATTATATCAATAAAGAAATAATTTCGGTATAAATTAAGTGTGATGTCCTTATTTGGAATTTGTTAGTAAATAATAACATTATATATATATATATATATATATATATATATATATATATATATATATATATATATATATATATATATATATATATATATATATATATATATATATATATATATATATATATATATATATATATATATATATATATATATATATATATATATATATATACATATATATATATATGTATGCATGCATGCAGGGAGAAAACTGATACCTACACAGACGTTTTAAGGATATGCAAATAGTAAACTGCAACATAAATCAATTTTATAATTGAAAATTACTTGGGTATGATATGTACATCAGATGATAATGCTTGAAGAAGGTATGGACAAACATGTGTTACACAAATCCACATTATTTTTGACACAATGGCACCTAACGTTGCAACAAAAAATACAATTGTTGAAGCGAACATGAATGTGCACGATGGAACGGTTCATAATATTTTTCTTCTTTATTGTTGGTAAGATTATACAGTTATTTATTCATTACCGACGTACATCTATGTAAGATATAATACGACGTTATGCATCTCTCAATCACCTTTTCATGTGTTCCATCTCAGTCTCTTTCATACACCAATATATATATATATATATAATAAAAATAATAATAATAATAAAAGGGAAAAAAATCATTAATGATTTATACTAATTTGTCAGCGTCAAAATAAAACCTCAAAGGTACATTTTATAAATAATTATAACAAGGGTTTGGTTTGTGCCTCACCACGCACTTAAATATAGACGTCGAGAGACACAGTTACCACCATATGTTCTTCGCGCGAAACGCACTACATAGTGTAATGTGTTCTTCTCAGAGAACCGATGGTGAAGATAGTGCCTCTTGATAGTGTCTGCTAATTGATGAGACTTCTTCACGGTATCTATTTACAATCAATCAGACTACCCATCTCGACTTAAATGGACAGGCAAGGAAGAATAAATTTAGGCCTAATTTGCCCTTAAGCATAGCGGTAACGGGAGTTGCTTGAGCTGACGAGAAAACTCGAACAATCCCCGAGCCTGTACTGTAGAGAATAGTTCGATACCGTCTCAACAAACCGGTCAATTCTGGTCACCCATAATTCAATCTTATTAAAGCAGAACAAAAACAGAGACCATCGATCTATCTAAACAGCAGAATGGTGATGCATCGATTCTGCGAATAGTTTTTAGTCGCAATGCAGTGAGTACGTATACGTATGTATATGTATATGTAAATGCAATTTGATCTGATACTTATTTTATCACCCCGCTATTCTTCTAACCACATTACAATGCGAAATTTAACGCAATCTTGACAGAAGCTATATAATTGTCTTCACGAAATATTCATTTTGAAAATAGAGGAAACAAATCTGGAAAAGAATTCGCAAATACATTTTGTTAACATTCTTTCTTCACTTAATTCTATTACTCAGTTTGTTTGTTAATTGTTTTGTAACACTCTCTTTGTCTCTTTGTTTGTAAATTTATTTTTAAAAATATACTTTCCTCCTGGTCTTTTAATTTCGAGCGTATTTACAACATAAAAGTTAATATAGTTCTTAGAACAACGTCTCCTTGTTGAATCGGTAGACAAGAATCATGAGTAGGATTTTGGCTATTAATAGCGCTGCATTCCCCAACGTCATCACGAGTGTCGAAATGTAAATGCCGTGTTTGAATAAACGTTCACATTAAAACAACGAATGAAAGAGTCCAAATTCTTGAGAAAATTGTATAAACCTTTACCTGAAAACAAATTTTCGATTACAAGTTTGGAAAGATCACCATTGGACCTTTTCAAATCTGAATGATGCGCATGTCAAAATAATATAAATTATGAAATTTATAGCGTAGCTAAAAGAATTCCAGAAATTCAAATAGAACATCTGATGCCATTAAAATATTTTTGGCACCTTCATATAAATTTAAACACCTTCAATTGCATTAAAAGTATTCTATAACTCATCACCTGCTAGAAAAATATGATTCGAATATTACTTGATATCATCATTAAATCGAAAACACGCAATTCCGTCTACAACACAATTATGTCGGTAAGGTATTTCGATATTATCATCTTGCCTATCATGGGATACTACGTTCACAATATTAATCTCAATACTACAGATAATTTTATAATTATTTCTATATTTGATATAACAAATTACATAGAAGGGTTTTTTCAATTTACACCTATATTCGAATAATCAATTTTTAGAAAAAAGAATAATATCTATCCTCATAATCATTTGGAACTGGAGATTCGGCGGTATGTATGAATGAGGGCGGCGAGCCGGCAGACACGTTAGCACGCCGGGCGAAAGGCATAGCAGTATTTTGTCTGCCGCTAAGTTCTGAGTTCAAATTCCGCCGAGGTCGACTTTGCCTTTCATCCTTTTGGGATCGATTAAATAAGTACCAGTTATGCACTGCGATCCATATAATAGGCTTAATCCGTTTGTTTGTCCTCTCTGTGCTTAACACCTTGTGGGTAGTAAAGAAATAGGTATGTATTAATGATGTGTTTCTTCTTTTTTTACGTACGAAATAGTTTTCGTAAAATTTTGTTCTATATTCTTCAAGTCTTGAAATGAGATAATCCTTTCAAACGGAACAAAAGCATGTAGGTACCAAACAATGAGTCGAAATACTTGATTGCTCCTCCAAATTATTCAAAACTACAAAAAGATATAGGTTTTATAACGCTTGCATTTGTTGGTAAATATATTAAGTCTATGTTTATGCATATATGTGTATGTGTATGTGTGTGTGAGTGCGTATGTGTGTGTGTGTCGGTTCCATTAAGAATGCATACTACAGTTAGTAATTCCATGACAAATATAAGGATTTGAAAATTAAAAACCATTTTTGGTTTTCGTAGGTGTTGCAGCATATAACGATTGTTCAAATTTAGCGAAAGAACGTTGCCCGGTTCCTTTTAATATTTCAAAGAGAGCGGGGTCTTACTTCTGCAGGTATATATGAGATCTTCTTCTTCTTCTTCTTCTTCTTCTTCTTCTTCTTCTTCTTCTTCTTCTTCTTTTCTTCTTCTTCTTCTTCTTCTTCTTCTTCTTCTTCTTCTTTATCTTCTTCTCACTACTACTACTACTACTACTACTACTACTACTACTACTACTACTACTACTACTACTACTTATAAAAATATTGTTAATAATAATAATAATAATTATAATAATAATAATAATAATAATAATAACAATAATAATGATAATGATAATAGAGAACACCGGGGAGAGAGAGAACACCGGGGACGTTTAACATGTGAGAGCGAAAATGCAGTGATCCGAAATCTATCCACAAACATCGGAAACAAAGACATCGCATGGAGCTAAAAAATAACTGACAAAGGATTGGACTATATCCGAGTAGGTAATACTCATTGAAATTTATTGCTACTCTCCAAACGAAATTGTGTATTTTAACACGATATCATCTCCACCTCAAACACAGCACATGTAAACATGCTTGATATATTACGATCCATCAACACCAGATCATCTCCGGCCCCAAACACCATGTACAAAGGAACAACGAATTAATTAAATAATACCGGTATTATTCAACCGAAGAATAACAATCGGGAAGGACGTACGTTAAACTTATAACATAAAATGCACGAAAAACTACACGTGCAAAACAATGTGACAACAGAAATGAACGGACCGGTACCCTACGAAAATGACGACCGTCAAAATAATGGGCCGGACGTTGTTCCTCATGTCCCGCAAATAAAACCAAAAAGGCATAAATGGACACTTGAGGAATACATTTCAATCCTACACGCTTACTTTACAGCAGTGCTCTAACAAAAGAGCGAAAACACAACATATATATATAAAATATGGAAGCAAAATAACATAAATAAAGACCTGGATACAGCAATGAACCCAAAGAAACTAGCAAATATAGGGAGATATATTCTCAACGCAAAAGAAATATCATTAATAGAAATAGAACATTTAAAAGGAAAAATACCTCAGGAAAATATAGATAGAAGCCACACAACAATGCCAAATAATATAAACACTGAAACAGACAAACAAGAAAACAAACGTAACATTTCAAACAAACAAGATGTAAAAAAAAACAACAAACCCAGACTGTAAGGATACATAATAATACACGACAAACAGCAAGCCAAAACACGACAAACAAACATACGAATGAGAAAGAAAGCGACACAAATCGAAAACCTGGAAACAACGAAGGGGAGCCTAATAATTATGATAATATAAAAAGTAGAATAATCAAAAAACTGAAAACCACAGAGCTCAAAATGGACCACCGACCATACCTCCCAAAAATCAAAATAGACGAAACAACAACACCAATTATAAACAGCATAAATCTAGGCGTCACGGAACTAATAGCCACTGAAACAAAAAGCGATATCACTGTGCTAAATGACTTAGTATACGCAGCAGCCACTGCAGCCACAAAATAAGCTGGATAATCACTCAAACCCATCCAAACAGCAGTACCACCACCCAAACAAGCCCTGTGGATAAATAACATCCAAAACAAAATACAAAAAATGAGAAAATATCTGTCGATTCTTAATGAAATCAGTAGACAATCAACGCTACTAAGCAACAAAAAGAAAACAAAAATACTCCGAAAATACAACATCACAGAAAAAGATCTACCTGATATAAAAGAAAAGCTAAAGCAAGATATCCTTGCCAAAACACAAACGATCCGCCGGTACAAAAACGCCAACATTTCTTTGAACAAAACAAAAAGTTCCACTCCAACCCAAAAAAGTTCTACCAAGAACATGGCAAAAATAAAATAGAAATCACTGCAGGTCACCTAAAGCCATAACTGAAGATAGCCAAAGAAAGAAGAAAGGCCTCAGTATGGCCTGGATCGACTACAAAAAGGCGTTTGATAGCATCCCCCACACATGGATCCTCGAAACACTAGCCATTAACAAACTTACACCAACAATTATAAAATACATAGGACACTCTATGAATAAATAGCAGACAGTGCTACAGCTCCAATCAAAAGAAGTCCTCGTGAAAACCAAAGGCATCCCGATAAGAAGAGGAATATTTCATGGAGACACGCTCTCTCCACTCCTTTTCTGGTTTGCACTGTCACCTCTATCGGATATGCTAAACAGCAGTGGATGCGAATATAAATGTTACGGCAAAACGATCAGCCACCTTTTATATATGGATGACCTAAAACTAAACGCCACAAATGACAAACAACTGGAAACACTATTAAAGACAGTTCATGGATTTACCAAAGAAATAGATATGAAATTTGGATTAGAAAATTGCGCCAAAGTAACCCTGAAAAGAGGAAAACTAGTTAAGAGTAACAACATCACACTAGATAAAACCAATGAAATAAAAGAATTAGACCAAAGCCAAACTTACAAATACTTAGGAATCCATGAACTAGATAAGACACAACACACACAAATGAAAGAGAAATTAAAAAAAGAATATTACAGACGAGTTAGATCAATACTGAAAACAGAGCTCAATGCTAAAAACAAGATAATAGGTATCAACACTTTAGCTGTCATAATTATAAGTTACAGCTACAATATCCTTAACTGGACACGAAATGAACTGTCCAAAATAGATAGGAAAACAAGAAAAAAACTGACAGGATCTAGGATGCATCACCCAAACTCTGACATAGAAAGACTATATATACAACGTATAGAAGGTGGTAGAGGCCTTATACAGCTGGAAAACTACTATAAAATAACCACCATAGGACTGCAAAAATACCTACTTCAGACGGAAGGAAAACTGATCCAGATAGCAGCAAAACACGAGCAAAACAAAAAACTGTTCTCAGTATTTAAGGAAGCTGACAAATACAAACAAGAAATCATACCACCTAATAAACACAAAGAAGAAGAATAAGATGAAGAAGAAACAACAAAAGCTTTAAAACAAATGAAATCCAAACTAAAAATAGAACAGCAACGAGCCATGATAAAACGATGGCAAGAAAAACCCCTTCATGGTAAATACTGCACTAAGCTAACCGCAAAAGAAATAGACAAAGAAATATCCCAGCAATGGTTGAGAAGCTCAGGACTCAAAGCAGAAACAGAGGGATTTTTAATTGCAGCACAAGACCAAAGCCTCCCCACCAGAAATTACCAAGAACATGTAATGAAAAGAAATATTACAAGTAACTGCAGAATATGTGGAGATGGACAAGAAACAATAAATCATATTATCTCTAGCTGCCCAGTCCTGGCTAAGAAGGAATATATTCACAGACATGACAGAGTTGGAACCTACATACATTGGAAGCTATGCCAACATTATGGAATAACAACAGAAAAAAGATGGTATAGGCACACACCAGAAAAGGTCACAGAAAACGAGAAAGCAACCATACTCTGGGATATGCCGATACACACAGATAGAGAAATTAAGGCCAACAGACCAGATATAGTTGTCAGAGATCATGAAGAAAAAAAATGCTTTCTAATTGATGTATCAATACCGGCAGATGACAACGTGTCTCTAAAAGAAATGGAGAAACTCTCAAAATACAAAGACCTGGAAATAGAGGTAACTAGAATGTTGAATCTAAAAACAGAAACAATTCCTATCATAGTAGGTGCATTAGGCATGATAAAAAAATATTCAGACAAATACATTACAAAAACACCAAGACTTACAAACACATATAACATACAGAAAATTGCACAACTAGGCACTGCACAAATCCTACGCATAACACTTTCCATACAATAACCATCAGAGCATCACAACAAATCACAGCACATACCCAAGTCACACAGAGCTGCGCTCGGTAGTGAAGTGAAAGCACGCTATAAAAATAAAACTACTGAATGATAATAATAATAATAATAATAATAATAATAATAATAATAATAATAATAATAATAATAATGATAATGATAATGATAATAATAATAATAATAATAATAATAATAATAATAATAATAAGAAGAAGAAGAAGAAGAAGAAGAAGAAGAAGAAAGTTCTCTATTTTCCACGAATGGACGATACAACACAAGGGTCACGTGGGACAAATCCTCCAAAAATGTCCAACTAACAGATCGATCCCGACCCCCAGATTTTCCCCAAAGAGATTGCCAATCTTAACCCGCCTCTAATCCCTTATAGAACTCCAATGTTGGACTTCAATCGATCCTATTTCTCAACTAGTAGGGGGTTGTGAGCGCTTGCCCACACACTAGGTGCTGAGCAACCATTCCCTGTCTACCCTTGATCCTTTAGTGAGATTAACTGTGGAAATTCTTTTTCACAAAAGCGGACCGAGAAAACGTTGGAGATAGCGCATCCTCAACCTACATCTGCACATCATTAGCCACGACATGCGTAGTCATCCACTCAAACGACTGCAGATGGACTGTCTGATGAGAAGAACACGTCCTTCCACACAACACGTAAGAGCAAGGGCTGTAGCTTCGTCAGTCACAAAGCATGGCAACGGTCGACGGTTAGATGTTAGTAGATGATGGAAGCGTTGTTTCGTTTTCCGACCTCACCCGATTGTTCAGGGACAGCTCTTCTCTGCTCGTTTCTGGGTGACGAAGTCCACACTGCGTGTCGCCTGTTCCAGTTCTCATCCACCTGGAGGACTTTACAAAACTAGTAATAGATCCATTTAACCGGACCTGCTGTCCAGGCACCTACGATACTGAGGCTTGGTCTGGACCTGCATTTCCAGGTGCCGATCTGCAAGGCCACTGACATCTTCTGAATAATCTTTGCACCTGTCACCGCTACGCATTTCCTTAAATAAGTACGGATCACCTCGATTTCTAAGCTGTCCGAATTATTGCGGTGACGTTATCTGTATAAGCAGACACAAACATTGTTCATCCTACTCCAGGTAGGAAACACCTAGAAATAGCCATCTTCCTTAGTAATAGATTCAGAACAACCACGTACAAAAGGGGGTGGGTGGGAATTCTTGAAGGACCCAACGTGTGATGCGAAGCGATCCGATACCTCGTTGTTTACTTCGAAAATCATAAAGATGTCGCTCTACATTGCAGCAATCTAGTTTCTGAGAACGGGACCGACACAGGCCAATGTGAGGGCAGCCTCAAAGTACTAATGGTTGACACTATCACAAGCTTATAACTGATCCAAATTGATCGGGTTCCTACCATACTAAGCCACATACGTACCATCTCTATAATGTAATGCGTGGCGTGGAGTGTGTCGTGGGTAGATGTGACTGAGTTAGCACACATCTCTACCTCTCCTACCAGCTTAGGCCTAATATATTGGCCAAAATCTTATAATCTGTGTTCAGTAAGTTATGAGCCTAAAATTGTCTGTTTGGTCTCCTGTGTTCCGCTTGTTCGGAACCATGCATACCTGGCTGAGAAACGTCGAATACTGCCGAGGTAAGAAGTTAAGTCCACACCAATCGCACACTCAATACGCGATTTCTACAGCACCTCAAAATGCCTGTGAAATTCGGCACGCATTTGCTTGCCTTGGTTTTGCATGTAATCTTGCATATAATAATGTGAGGGACCGGTGAATAAACAAGAGGGGCATAAATACGACATGAACCCGGGATACCCGCGCTTATGAGTCGGTAATTTCACGTTTCTTTTCACATACATAGACTTACATTCATCCATACATCTATATATACATGTATGCATGCCTGCATGCGTGTGCATGCATTTTGTGTTTATATTTGACACCCCACCCAGCAGGTGACACCTGGTGTTGGTTTGTTTATGTTGTCTTTGTTGCAGCCGTGTCCCTCTGTGGCCCGCGAGCATGGAACGGCTTCCTTGCCTTCATGACATTACAACCTTCAAAGTTGAAGAATTGATCAAGAATTAAGAATTAATCAAGAGTCAATCTCACCACCAGCCACCTCTAGCTTTCCAACTAGGTCTCCTTCAATACAAGAATCCCCTAACAGTATTTCTGTACTAAAACCTACCCCTTCTAGTCTAATAGGCCTTTTCAGGTGTACTCACCATCGGTTGCTGTCAGTTGCACCCGACAGCTTCCGATAGAGTAACTTGCAGACCCGGTATCTAAATGTTTGTCACGCAAGGAAGGACGCATTGAGCTTTCAGTGTCCGGGACCTTACTTATGGATTCTATCTATGTCGACCGTACAGACACCAAATTTGTGATGTTTTCACCTGCCAACTTCGAGTTCTTGGATATGATATTTATTTTGGTTACATTTTGCTGTATTTGGTTTCTCTGTTTCACTCGTTTTAACTCCGTGTAGAATCGGGATGTGCATCCTTAAAAAGTATTTGGATTTAGACAAGACAAAGAGATGGATGTGGTGATAGAGTTTCATTTGGAGAGCCCCTAGATGATATGTATGCCTCTAAATGTTATTATTCTTTCTGTTGTTGAAGGAAGTGTTGGTGGCGCATGTGTTGCTGTCGTTGTTGGTGTTGGTGATCTTCCACCATTCACTGATTTTGTTTTACTGGTATTGATGATGCCGTTGTTGCTGGGTTTGGGGCTGATTTATTACTGATCGTTACTGGTTTGTTGTGTCTTTGGGGGGACTGCTGTTCGCAGTAAGCAGTTTCCATGGCTGTATTCTAAAATAGTGCATTCAAATTCCACCATAAAGCCCGCTAAAGTCAACCATAAATTTACCTGCGATGGAATTCCTGAGATCTGTACAACGGGTGAAGCACATGTTTTGTGCCTGGACCTGGAACCACAGAGTGCTTGACGAGCAGAGCTTCAGACTAAAAGAGCACTGAAATACCGCGAACTGCTTCTCCCTGGAGATACGTTGAATGCCAGCCATTATGTCTTGCAGTGCATCTTACACACCTGTCTGTCTGGCCGTCTCCGGCTGCTTTGTGCTAATAGAAACACATAAATAACTGTCTATTTTTATTTTTGGTACTGCCAACACCTGGGGAGTGGTGATGACAACGTCAGCCCGTGCTTTTCTCTTAGCTGCCTCAGCTAAACAAATATGTGACAATCTATTTCAAATAGCTGTGAGTTTTTCGCAGCCTTGGCTTGGAATGTATTGTCGTTATTGTTGACGATTAAGTTGTTTTTGTTTAGTTACTCTATCGTAGTTTTATTCGTTTTAGTGTTGGTGGTGGGGATGTTCGTAGGCTTGTTACTGCTGGTGAAGTAATGTCCAATTAATCGTAGGGAATACATTGTCATTATTTGAATTGGTTCTTTGTTTTGTGATACTACTCTATCTGCTGCTGTTATTTCTTTTCGGAGTAATCTGGTCCAATGAGCTTTGAGTTTGTTGGATATTTGCTTCTGCTTCCACTTGTGTAGAAGGTGAAGGGCAGCGTCTCGTCTCGCACCCCTCAATCAGAGCTACCTTCTTTTTACCCTTCCATGTCTTTCAGTAAAGTTGGCTTCACTATGTTTGTTTTAAAATTAATTGATTTTCGAAACAAAATGTATATTTTTTTTCGGATTTGAGCCCCACCAAAGTGCCATAAACAGCGAATCCAACCGGCCCTATGCAGAAGTGATGGTTTTAACAAGCATATTGAAAAAAATAAGCAATGAACCACTTTGGAAGACAAAATTAAGAGCAAAAGAATTTACGAGTAAACAAGAACATGCATTCCGTTACAATAAACAACAATACTTTGTACTAAAGGCACAAGGCTTGGAAATTTAGGGGAAGAGACTGTCAATTACAGCGGCGTCGGGGTTTCATGGTACTTAATTTATCGACCCGAAAGGACAAAAGGCAACGTGGATCTCAGCGGAATTTTATATCTGAAGGTGGAAACTG
This sequence comes from Octopus sinensis, assembly GCF_006345805.1. Classification (NCBI taxonomy): domain Eukaryota; kingdom Metazoa; phylum Mollusca; class Cephalopoda; order Octopoda; family Octopodidae; genus Octopus; species Octopus sinensis. The sequence continues at coordinate 63,887,712 of NC_043011.1, read as the reverse complement.
ACGAAATTCTGCAAAGTATTTTGCCCGGCATGCAAGCGATTCTACCCACTAACAGCCTACTAATTCTATATCTATCTATGTCTCTGTCTGTCTCTCTTTCTCTTTCTCTCTCTCTCTCTCTCCATATATATATATATATATATATATATATATATATATATATATATATATATATATACAAATAATATATATATATATATATATATATATATATATATATATATATATGCTTATGTGGGCACAGGGACATCACGAAACGTGTACAAAGGAAAATACGAAGCACGAGTACATGGAACATGAACTATTCTTTCGAACAACGAAAGACAGAAATGGAAAGCAAACCAAACAACACAAAGCGCGACTTCTCATCAGTTGTTGCCTGGTTTTCTAGTCTCCTATTTCGAGCGTTCAATTATAACATACACTTTCGATTAAACAGTTGCTCCCGCAAAGCAACTTACATAAAATCTGGTATATATATATATTTATATATATATATATAAATATATGTGTGTGTGTGTGTGTGTATGTGTGTGTGTGTGTGTGTGTGTATGTGTGTGTGTGTGTGTGTGTGTGTGTATGTGTGTGTGTATATATTCGCACTCAATTTGCTGCATAATATCTAAAGTGAACATTCCAAAGTATTACCAAATTTAAAACTATCTTTGTTATTACATTTTTTTTTATTTCTTGCTCCATCGCCTTCAATGTTTTATTCTCTCTCATTTCATTAACTTTTCAATTGTAATAAATCAATTTTTATCTTGCCATCGCCTCTCCCAATCTGAAATGATTTTCGTTTTCTATAGAAGTGCATGAGTCAAATATCACCCATTTTATGTGAGTCAGTCCGCGTGCATCAATTATACAATTTTTACCGTTTCTTTGTTTCCTTTTCCCTTATTCCTTATTTCTTTTCCCACCATTCTTCCATTTCCTGCTTTTCTTTTACTCAGCAATTCCAACAATTTTGAATGTCTTTCATTTTGTTTTGTTTTATTTTCCCACTTTCCTCCTTTTCTGCTTTTTTCTCCTTTATTTCATAACCACTCCTGCCTCTGTATTTTTCTTTCTATCCATATTTCTCTTGTTTTTCCACTGTTTACTTCTATAACTCTTTCTTTGCAGCTCCTTTCTTTCCTGCTTTTTTTCCTCATTCTTTCCTGTCCTTCATTGCAGTTTTATCTCTGCTTCTTCCACCCGGTGAGCATTCAGCGCTATTCGTATATGAATAAACCAACTTTCTAACTACATGCTGTGCTTTATCTATTACGGCAAACTCAACACCGTAATAACTGCATTCCAAATCTTTTAATACCTTAGGGAAGCTTCATACCTATTTAAATACCTATGTTAAACATTACAATTATAGCTCTCAAAAAATTTCGTTGCCGTCAAATGTTAGCACGGAAATTTTATTGCACTTGGATGTAACACAATTATCTTCTAATGTTCCTATTAGAAGTAACTAAAATCAGTTGAAGTCGATTTTGCCTTTCGTAATTTCGGGTTCGGTAAAATAAATACTAGTTGGGTTGCAGTGTCAGTGTGAAGGACATTCTGACAACCAAAAATCGCTGACCTTGGACCATAATTAGAAACCAATATTAGAAATACCTAGGACAGCAAGCTGGTGGGGTATTTATGACATCTGCGAAAATGCTTAGCGGCATGTCCGTCTTCACATACTTATTACAAATTCTTGCGAGGTTGGCTTTGAATTTACTCCCATCTGAGGGTAAATTAGGTATCATCTATGTACTGGGGACAATGCAATTGAATTGACACCTTACCTAATCTCCCTGGACACGTGACAAAATTTTAAATCCATGTTACAATACGTTTCACGGTGAGTTTGCAGAATAGTTAGCACACCGGATAAAGTGGTTAGCGTAATTTTATCCGTATCTAGGTTTCTGGTATCAAAATCTATCGAGATTGACATTCATCGTTGCGGGGTCGATAAAATAAATACCAGAATAGCAACGAAGTTAATGCAATCCATTCACTGTGTCCCTCGAAATTTGCTGGCTTCCCCCAAATTTGAAATGAGCATAACAAGTACCTAATATTTGTTTTCGGTGTCCTCTCCTGTACCTCTTTTGTAATCCATGCCTAAGTAGTATTGTTGTTGCATACACTCAATACTCGACGAATATTTTCACCGTGTATTTACTATTTACCAGTCATGTGATTGCCATGCAACATACTATCCTCGCCAGGACTTAGGAGCCGTGTAGAAAACCAGAAGAATTATAAAGAATAGTAAAAATGTATAGGAATCACGAGCGTCTAATACGAAATGTTGAGGCGCATGCTATACTCTTTTACTCTTTTACTTGTTTCAGTCATTTGACTGCGGCCATGCTGGAGCGCCGCCTTTAGTCGAGCAAATCGACCCCAGGACTTATTCTTTGTAAGCCTAATACTTATCATTTCGGTCAAAAAGTGAAGGCTGGTTGTTTGATCTGGACCCATATTTTCTGTAGGTATGACAGACGTTCTACCATTGTACCAAAGCAATCTTTTGATAACTATAAAATGCGCAGACTGTGCCAAATACTCGGTAGATTTTGTAAACAACAATATATTTGAATCGTTAAGTAAGGGAAAACCTTATCCTCACCGGATTGCTTGATCTGAACGACCACAAAATGACACGAGAATATGAAACACAGAAAATATTGCGCACTCTCTTGAAATTTACTATTATCCGGATATATTTCTCCTAGGCTTGTGCCTAATAACATTCCAAGCATAATTAAAAGGAGAAAGAAATTTACCCAAACAGGCAGTCATCATTAGAAGAAAGAAAACTAAACGTTAGTATGGAAGACTAAACGTTAGTACAGGTGTAAATCACATAGCTTATCAAATTATGGACGCTTTCCCGTGGTTTAAGAACCCCATAGATCACGTATAGGCTGCTTCGAATGCAGATTTACCAACCTAGGAAATAGGCTGGCAAGAAGAGCGTACGCCATTACTACCATCTCAAGTCACAATTTTAATTTATGGAAAACGAGTGCTCGTATAATTTAATTGTTTTCACCAGCTAAATTAACAGATAATACCATAAATATATATAATTTTATTTATTTGGGTTCTACGACTTTCTTCATAGAGCGAAAAATACTTTGTTTGTGTTAGCTACCTGGCAGGTGATACCATGATCCACGGAAGAAGGCTTATATTACTATATGATACATTATTTGAATAACAGATAATAGTGACAAGCTATATACATTATGCCATTACTATGGCTTTTTTATGATGCAACCTACATTTCTGAAGATGCTAGAAGTACAGTACCAGTTTCATGAGAAGGCAATCGCATGAACGTTCAGCGCTACACTTCGTGATTTGTAAATTTTTGGCTTTTTGCAGTCGCCGACAATTAGGTATATTTACGAATATACATTTGCTAATACTTTCCAAATATGATTTATAGAGATTGTCAAAATAAATATAGAGATAACCTAAGGACAGGATAGTATTATATTAGAAAGTCGTCCACCAAATTTGGCCCTGAAAACTCTGTACGGCACATTTCATCCGATAAAAATATATTTCTCACCGAATTCAGAAGAAATATACCCATAAAAGCAAAGGTTTACTCGGAAACATGCTGTATACCAGCTAAGAACACCTTGTAATGACAGGAAGAGTACTGCAAACGCAACATCATGGGCCTCTATAAGGTGGCGAACTGGCTTAATCGTTAGCACACCACGGAAAATGCTTAGCAATATTTCGTCACTCTTTACGTTTTGTGTTCATATTACACTGATGTTGACTTTGCCTTGGGTCGATAAAACAAGTGCCAATTGTGGACTGGGTTCGATGTAATCAATTTATCCCCTACATTGAACTTGCTGGCCTTCTGCCAAAATTTGAAACTGATGCTATAAGCAACTTTTTTCCTCACACTATGAAACGCTATTAATTTTGTCTAAATTCTATGAAGAGGGTTCTAATATGCATTGCCATAATTTCAATAAGATATAACCACGAGAGTTATACGTTCATATACGTTCAATATTATATATATATATTACTTGTTTCAGTTATTGAACTACAGAACCTTGGGGCCCGGTGGGGGTTTTCAGACGTGTGCGTAACGTTTGTAGAAATGCTTAGTGTAATTCGTATTTTATAATTTCAGTAAAATATAAGCACGAGAGTTAGCTATACGTTCATATTTTAGTGAAGAAATTCTATATTAATCTTAATTGAACGAGTTATAGTAATCCTCACAAAATATATTTTAATGCTCACTAACTTATTTCTGCGTTTATATAAAGAAAACTAAAAATACACGTACAGACTCCAAATAGAATAATTTGTTTGACGCACCGTTTTGCCAAACAGAAAACGTCAGCCAAAAAATCATTGAATAAGATGCTGTAAGGGCAAAATTCCCACCGGAGGATTATTGAGAGTTCTCCGTCAAGGACTGGTGGAGATAACAGTCGTATGGCATGTAAAGGCAACAGCATCAGCAAATATTTAGGCAGAGACTCTTATATCTAAGTTAAAAGACTATTTCCCTTCAAAATAAATGTTGATATGAACGGCAAAATAGAGAACTTCCTCTGTTGCCAGGTCTGCTCCAATTGCAATGAAAATCTTAACAACAATGTAAGACAAATGACAATACAATGACTAAAACAGAAATGACATCTCGAATTGTCATCGACTTCAAGTAACCAAGACAAAGATACTTTTTTCACGGGGGAGGGGGTAACTTCACAACTGCATTTAACAAAACAATGCCGTTTCATCGATTCCAGAAACAACCACTTTCTCACCCCACTTCTTTCTTTCTTCCTTTCTTTTTCCTCTCTTTCTCGATTTGTATGCTTCTTTCACTTTCCATGTTTTCTCCATGTCTTTCACACTTTCTTTTCCTCTTATTTTCCCTCTCATCAAATTTTTTTTAAAGTCGCCACACACGCGTGCATACGCAATGACATACACCATATCCTCTCACAGATATATACGCATTTCAACATACCAAAAGAACGTCTAAACTAACTGAAATATATATCGATATATAAAGCATAGAATTTCTGTAAAGAAGCGCTAAATAAGTAAGTATCCAAAGTTACGAAAGCAGTAATCACTCGACTATCGAGGGTTTTACGTTCCATAACTTCGCACAGAAATAATTAAAATCTAAAAGAAATAATAAATGCTAATCGATCGCAGAATCCTTCGATATTCTGAGGAGACCGCCATATAAACTTACATATCTTAGTCACAAAAATCCGTGATGCACTCAGTACGCGATAGTGAACTGCGAAGTACTGAGTGCGCGATAAGTGAACCGCGCGTTAGGTGGACCGCGATATGGCGAGATATTATTGTACCTTCTTTTTCCTAATATATGTATATTTTATACCACGTCAAAGATTCTATACAAACACGTGTTGTAGTTCAATTCGAAGATACAGTTGACACTATGTATGCTCTGTTAGTACGACCTAAAACTTGAGGCGTCCCAGCTTCCAAGACATGAGTGGAATGTGTATTTTTTATATCAAATTCGAAATTCTACATTTATCTTACAGTAGCTACAAAGTCTACCACTCCTGTTTTAACGATATAAACGATTTTTGTACTGGATACTTCAAGTTCATCCATCACCAATGGTGTGTGGTAAGATATATTTATCATTTTATTCGCTGAAATATGTGTTTACTGAGGAATGAACTCAATTGTATGAAATATAACTACTTATCAATTTCTATCGAGTAGCATTAAATATAAGATAACGATTTTATAAACAAGATGTGTAAGTTTTAAACTTCTTTTTAACCTTCAGATTTGTCATAGCAATAGACTAACCAAACACGATGATCCATACTTTTTGCTCATTAATAAAATATTACTATTAATGTATTAGGAGACTTAATGCATGATGCATTACAAAATTAATAACAACGTGATATACAAGTCTGCGTAGTAAATAAATGCATTCGTTAATTTAATCAACTTTTACAATCGGGATTTTAACGGTACATTCCATATTGGACATTATGTGATGTCTAACCAATTTGGATCTATTTAATGCAGGAATGTTAATAAAACCCGACTAAGTTTATGAATTTTCTTTCAATTTTTCAATATTTTCTTTCCTTATTTTCAGGTTGTTCCTCATAGCACTAGCATCCAAGATGCGGTATGTAAACCATTGGAATATTCCTATATTGTATCAGATTCAGCTAAAAGAGTTGTTAGCAAACCCAGTAAAATGTTTAGCTTAATTGTGTTCGTTAGAATCTTCTGATTACAATTTCTGCCATGGCTAACATTGCCTTTCGTCATTTTGGTGACGATAAAAGAAGCAACCTAAAACTTATCGTTTTTGCATAACACAGATACCGTGTTAATGCTAGTCAATCCCTCTCCATTCACTCCGCAATAACACTGAAATTGTACAGAGACTGTAAAATATTCATGGGTACAATCAGGCAATTACAACTATTAAGTTTTAGTCACTTCCATACTATATTTCAGTTTAGCATTTCTGAAAACATTACGCAAACGTCTGAATAACCCGCTCTAGGTAGGGCCCCAAGGTTCTGCAATTCAATAACTGGAACAAGTTAAATGTAATGTATATATATATATCAGGCTTCATTTCCACACACGCCAGCTGAATTCAATTCGTCCCCAGTCGAAAGACGCCTGTTGCTATGTCCTGTTATTATTATTATTATTATTATTATTATTATTATTATTATTATTATTATTATTATTATTATTATTATTAATATTATTATGATTATAATTGTTGTTGTTATTATTATTTTTATTATTATTATTATTATTATTATTATTATTTTTATTTTATTTTTGTACCTATATTCGTGTAACATCGTCTGTTTTTCCGTCCTTATTTTCGTATACATTCGATGCTTTTTTCCAATGAATCTAATGGTCTTAGCTTAGTCTTTCCTTCGGGCTGGCCAGATTGGAGCAATCACAAGATTAATCAGCCGAAATTGTGAGGATGATCCGGTTCTTGACTGATAAAAGGCTTCGAATGACCCGTCTTTTTTTTGTGTATCGTCTATCTGGTTGTTTTGCTGTCCATTTTTGTATCACATAGTTGTCCGGATGGTTTGCGTTCTTATCCCATTTTGTATTTTATTTATATATATATATATGTGTGTGTGTGTGTGTGTGTGTGTGTGTGTGTGTGTGTGTGCGTGTGTTGTGTGTGTGTGTGTGTGTGTGTGTGTGTGTGTTTGTTCCTTCTGGAGCCACGCCTGGCTCCACAATTCTGATTGTCTATTTTGTTACCTTCAGTTCTTTGGTGATTGCCCTCGTTAATTTTCTAGCCTTATCATCGATAACTTTTGAATATGATTTAGATAATTTTTTTGTCGCTTTGATAGAATTAAAACTTACCCGCAAACGACCTCTATTTCCAACCGAACTTTGCGTATAAAAGTTCGTCAAACATTTAGAGGGTCGACAAAATCTAAATCTCAATATTCCAGCTAATATGATTGCATGTTGTTTCATTTCACTATCACATTTTCATTTGCCGTGCAGGAAAAAGTCTCTGAAAGGAAAAGAAACCTGTAATTGGTTTGATAAGAATAATATACTTATATCTAAATATTATCAAACATTTGCCCACATCAACTTAAAATTCTTCCCTATGAATACATTCGTCCTGGCAGAATCGTTAGCATGCCAGGCGAAATGCTTAGCGCCATTGCGTCTGTCTTTACGTTCTGAGTTCAAATTCCGCCGAGTTCGACCTTGCCTTTCATCATTTCAGGGTCGATATATTAAGTACTAGTTGCGTACTGAGGTCGATCTATTCGACTGGCACCCTCCCACCAAATCTCGTCTCTTGTGTCTAGAGTAGAAAAAATATTCTTCCTTATGGAACGAAAAGCACATCGAACTATGAAAGATTCTACGCTCCATTTGCTTCTGAGTGCTGTTGTACTTTGCTTCTATGTACTTATGTTCTGCATAAATATATAAGCACGCATAAACAGAAAGGAAAAGAAAGAGAGAGAGAGAGACCTATATAAAAGCACAAAAGATCACATGAACTTATATATGTAAGCTTGGATTAGTGATTCCAACATAATGTTGCAGGCAAATCCTTGTGACTTCGTTTGTAGATCTCTCGTAACTTATTCAGTTATTTTATTTGTCCAGGTCATCTCATGATATTTCGTATCTGATTATGTCTAGTGTAAACTACGGTAGGGTCGAAGATGACAAACGGGCAATAGATGCATAGACAATTATTCAAGAGAATTTGCCCCTTCATCAGCACCCATTCATATAGGTGTAAACACGCATATATGTATATATACGCGCATACCCACACATACACACAGATGTATACGGACATAAAATAACGGAGGTAAACGAGAAGAGTAAGTCGTAATCTACGCAAATATTCAATCCCACTTTCATGCACGAACATGATGGTAGGATAGAACACTATTGTGGAAACACGGTACTACTATTCGGATGTAACAGAACACTCATAGTGTCTCCTTAAATCTACTGCAGTCTCATATCATCTCTTTATTGATACGTTTAAAGAATGTAATAGAATCATGGTAACAATTAATAAATAGTAATTACAATACCTTTGACTTCCGTATTGGAAATATGTCAAGCAATAAAGAATTTTATACAGTATCGTCGCTTAATTTACACAAAACGTCTATTAATGCCGACGCCTCAATCAATATTTATCTCTTCTTTTACAGAACTTTCTCTATCCTCTAATTATCACTGCAGCTGTGATTATTGTATTCGCACGTATGTAAGTAAAAATCATGCTTCCTAATCTCTTGTTACTGTTTTAATTTTTGTAATTTGTGTCTAAAATAACAAGACCAAAATTCAAGTCCTGATGTAATAGACTTTGAGACGAAAAATTGGTGAAATGCATTCAAATAATATAATATTGTTTACATAATTTAGCGCATGCTGTAACACCCGATTAAATACGAAATCTGCAAAATTTCAAATATATCTATGAATGGCAATTCGGATTATAATGCGTCCATTGAATATATGTAATACAATAAAACACAATATCGTACGCACATACACATACACACATGCGTGCGCACAAATATATATGTATACATATATGCATGTATGCATATATATATATATATATATATATATATATATATATATATATATATATATATATATATATATGTATGCGCGTGTGTGTTTTATATTTATATATATATATATATATATATATATATATATATATATGATCAAAATAAACAACAAGGATATCCAGAGGTAATGCAGTACGATCGTTTCATGTAACTCCATTTAATTGAACAATGCAATCATTACGTCAATTTAAAATGAAGATCCATCTCCAGCTGCATAAAACCATAGAATTTAATTAAATTAGAACAGATGCACAAATTAGTTTAATTATACCTAAAATTTCTAAGAGGTTAAGGAGATAGACAAAGAACTTGTTGTCTCTACTTCAGCATAGAAGTTACTAAAATTATCACGTATTTACCACGCTAGTGGTAAATAAATAAATTTTATTTACAAAGTTTGCCGAAACTATGCATAGTCCAGAAAGGAGAGGGTAAACGTTTTTATTTCTCTTTCCATTAGTGGTTTGGAGTTTAGTTGCTCCTTCTAGTGAGTCGGATGTCCTATTATGGCCATCCCTTATATGTTTGAATATATATATATATATATATATATATATATATATATATATATATATATATATATATATATATATATATATATATATATATATATATGTATATATATATGTATGTATGTATATATGTATATATATATATATATATGCATACAAATAAGGAAAGAACGTATGATGCTATCGAGAACAAGTAACATAAAATTAATAACGATAGAAATCAGTAATAATAATCTAAGTTTGGCAGAAGGACAGCAAGTTCATGGCTGATGATAATTCTGCTAGACTGACACCAGCGTTCATCTAGTATTTCGCATATACCCCCAAAAAACAAAACAATATGCGAAGCAACTTCGACTTGGGTGCAATTTGAACTCAGAATGCAAAAACGGACAAAATGCTGCTATGCATATTTAACCCGGCGTGCTAAACTTTTTGCCATCTTGTTGCACTACTACTACTACTACTACTATACTACTACTACTACTACTACTACTACTACTATTACTAAGATAATAATAATGTTATTATTATTATTTCATTTTTTTGCCATATGGGCGAAAGAAGAGGTGAACAGTACAGAGGCATACATAAGAGTAAGGGTTTTGTATATATAATAATTAAATGGCACATAAGGAAGAAGTATACACGGTATACACTGGAAAAAAAAAGAAACATCCATACAATAGAAAGGTAAATCAAAAGTGGGGCATGAGAGAGCTGTGGCCCTCCTGATACAGGAAGACTCCTAGGGATAATTTAAGAACCTCACTGTCCGAGATTTGCCTGAAACCCTACGCGCAAGTGCGCTCTCCAATTCCTTCTTCCCGACTCACAGGTCTACATTTAGAAAGGTACCATCCACTCTGCCTATTTTCGCAGCTTTCATCCACCTTTCAATAAACCCACCCTAGGGCAGCAATTCCGTCTCCAGTCTCAATTTCCTTTTCACCTGAAACTTGAAAAACTCAATGAAAGATATACCTGCCTTCATGCTTTTCAGCCTTGTCCATCAAACAACTGCTCTTGCCACAGCCGTCAGGCAAAGGAAAACGATTGAAGGAGAGTAGCGAAGCAATCATCACTACAGACTCGGCCGAACAATGGTTCCTTCCCACACATGACAGCAACTCTTCAACGTAAACGTACAAGTCAGCAATACCCGAACACTCAATAAGGGCGTGCAGAACGTTTCCGTCACACTGCATGCAACACGGACAATTCCCTCTGACAGCACATCCATACTTGCAGAGCTTGTCTCAAACCAGTAGCACCTCACGGTAGCACTACCAGACCTACGACATCATGAAATTATCCATGATAGATCCGGACCAGAAAGTCCTCCAGAACAGATTAGCCAATTCATTCTCGTCGGCGCCCAGACATACCCGAGAACGTCGTCGCACATCCCCACCACTCATCTTCTATAAATTTCAAAAGCGGAACGCTTCAACGATCCCATTACACGCACGGTAGAGCGTTGTGCGCGCCTGATGTCATTCTAGGTGCCAGGCGCATAGTCTAGTTTCTTCCTTCAGAACTGCAGCTCTGTCGGCTTCTCATCTTAAATGATTGGAAGTGTTGTCATGTACATTGTCTTGTCTTTGTATAAAATATGTGCTATAGTAAAATTCACAGACTTGCTTGTCAGTTATTTGACCTTAATCAGTTGAGCATGTCCTGTAGTTAATGACGATATGTGTATCCCTGATCAGAAGCAGAAGTTGCGGGGATCATCATAGCCATGTATGGAGAGGAATTCTTTGGGGTTTGGATAATTCACCTTCCGAATTATTTGAGTTTCGTTCAACATCCTTAAACAACCCTTATCGAAGGACCTTTTGAGCGGTATGTGCTACTTGACCTCAAGAAAATTCAAAAGGCAAGATCACGCGCTGTTTTATGATAACAGATAACCATATGGAAATAATGCCCTTCGTATATTTCACAGCAGTCACTTCGATGGCATGCACTGCTCTCTCGCTCAATAATAAAAATAATAATAATAATAATAATAATAATAATAATAATAATAATAATCATGACGACTACGATGACGATAATGATGAAGATGATGATGATGATGATGATGATGATAGCAATAATAATAATAATAATAATAATAATAATAATAATAATAATAATAATAATAATAATAAAATTCTGGGAAGATCATTTTTTTTTGTTTTTGTGGCAGAGCCAAATAGTTACTGAAAAGATTTCATGAGAACGGCCGATCTCATATTGTAATATTAATGGATCTCCGCACCCGAAAATGAATTTTGACAGTTAATTGAAAAAGCGATAAAAGCACTTTTCGACAATAATTCGCTCTGACAGATTACTGAGTGCGGGAAACTGCTCGAGCGGATGAAAAATGATTTTGAGGAAAAGGCAATGAGTGCATAATAAGGAGCCGTAATATGTACAATTGAATAGTTCAATACAGTGCAAGTAAGCAGAAGAATATTCCAGGGAGACTCTCTTTCCACACCTTTCCTATATCTTGTGAATACCATTCATAATCATGGAGTCAAATTACAGGTCTGTTTGGAGTTTGCCAAATCCACGGTGAACATAAATCACTTGCTTAGCATTGCCACAGACGCATAGGAGTGGGTAACATCAGAAGGAGAGACAACATTTTGCTTGGTGTCGAACATAAAATAAGGATGGAACGAAATGGAAAAGACAGTTAAATGTCATAAGAGTCAATTCCTCCATTTGGTTCTCATTGTCCCATATGGAACGTGAGGCGACAGCAAGATCATTCTACTTTCTAACACTGAAGCGAACTTGACAGCTTGTTCCATTGTTAACCCTCAGCTTCTAAGATATTTTGTTATTATTCTCTGCCTCGTTTCCTACCGTCGGCAACGCCTAGTTTTACGCCATTGAACCCTTTCCAAAGCGATAACGTAAATGGTGCATTCCTCCTGATGCAGGAGATAATCTCTTTTTCGAAGATAACACAAGAGAAAAAAAAACTATGTTTAATACGTGCATATTGCAGTACACACATTAATCATTGTAATCTGGCTTCACGTTTCAATTATTAACGGTTACTTGGACATTTCGTATCAAAGGTGGTGTTATGGAAGTAAATTAGTCAAGGTAAATATATTAAATTTTAAAATAATTATGGTGATACATTACTTCTTTAGCTCCGTCTTAGATTTCCGCTTTCACAATATGTTAGATTTTGTTTTTCGTTTTGCTTTTGCTTCAGAATTCTGAAAATTTTATGAACAGCAATGTGGTTTGTGTGACACACATGGCCTAGTAGTTAGAGCAGCGATTCGCGGTCGAGGGATCGCAGGTTCGAATTTCAGACCGGGCAATGTGTGTGTTTATGAGCGAAAAACCTAAGCTCCACGCGACTCCAACACAATATAGATATATACATACATTATCTATATATATATTTATCTATATATATATATAATATATATATATATCTATATAGTATATCTATATATATATATATATCTATATATATATATATATTATATATATATATATACATAGATATATATATATACAGATATATATATATATTACATATATATATATCTTTATATAATATGATATATTATACATATATATACATACAAAATAGTCATATATACTATATGATAATATATATTATATATATAATATATATATATAATATCATATATAAAATATGTATGTATTCTGTATATCATCCTAACATATATTAGATGTATATCTCTATATATATATATCTATCTATATCTATCTATATATATATATATCATATACACACAGTATGCGATACAATAAATTAATTATAATCGCCCGGTGTACCCGTACAACGCCATATATTATACATATATCATTACAATTCAGGCGAAGAGTGTACTAATCCACTGCTGGATAAATTTCGTGAGATGAGGTTTAAAAACTTTTACAAACTTAATTATTTCTTAAACTGCAGTTTCGCCAATTTAGTATAAAATAGTATTTATATTACCCATGCTGCTCATCAGTAAGATTCCTGTTAATGATGGAAAGACCATACCAATAGATCCATGTGCTTCTATCGAAATGCTCTTTCTAAACTATTCAAAACACTGCGCAGACTCGAACAAACCCGACAAAATAGGGGATTGTGGTATATCGTCTAACGGTCGAAATTTTCGTAAGATATGTAACTATATATATATATATATATATCTGCATATATATATATATATACATACATATACATACATACATATATATATATATATACATTATATATATATATATATAATATATATAATTTGTACGTATATCTGTATATATATATATATATATATATATATATATATGTATAATCTGTGGTATATATATATATATGTATGTATATATATCATATATATATATATAGATATATATATATATATATATATATATATATATATAGATATATCTAATATATATATATATCTATATGTATGTATGTATGTACACATATCTATACCATCTATCTATATATATATATATATATATATATATATATATATAGATCAATAAATGGTGGGGTTGCGTTGACCGCACGTGGAGAAATGATAAGCAAGGAAAAATTGTAAAAATGCAGAATGCTCAAATGAAAGAAAATTTTAATGAAATGATAAATTGATAAAAATATAAATATATTTTATTCAAACGGATTTTCGTCATTGTATGACTTGTCAAGAATACTTAAATGAAAAAGTTTTTTAAAAATTAGAATGGGGAAAAAAGAAAAATGCATTGTTTTTTTGAAAAAGAATAATAATAAATGTATATTTATTATTATTCTTTTGCAAAAAAACAATGCATTTTTTGGCCTGGCCAATAATGGCCGAAACCTGTCAAAGTATGAAAGTATGAAAGTATATATATATATATATATATAAGCAAAAAGAAGAAAAAATTGTTAAAAATGCAGTTATATTTTTTGGATTCAAGCAGTGCGATAGCCGTCGAATGTGTGTGTTGTTGTTGGCAGTATTTTAGTTTCTTAATTTTTTGGTTGTTCTTTATATTTTTCTGATATTTTTTTTATAATAGGGGATTCGCCCTTTTGTTGACAGGTCTTGGTGGGGAGTGTTTGACACCAATGTTTGTGCCGGTGTCTAGAAGATCTGCCAAGATGTTTTATTGTCGGTGGAGATGTGTGGTATGTTAAAGGACCAGTCAACATGTGATAGCTCGTTCATGATTGCATCCCAGTTGGCATTATGGAGATCATGTTATCAAATGGATGGCTGGAGAGATGTCACTAGGATTAGCTTTAGGCTGGTGGAATTTCATGTTACGAGAACCATGTCATAGTCTAAAAGAAGGTTTTTTTAATACTGTAATGTTATGTATAGTGTTAGTGTGGTTACTAAACACTAGGTCCAAAATTTTTGATAACTTGTTGGTGCAAGGACAAGTTGGGACAAGAAAAAAGTCGAAAAGTGATTCTACTGCTTCTTTGTAAGCGGTTGAGGCGGGAGTGCTTGGTTTCAAACAGTTTGTAGTCCAGTCAACACAGGGTAGATTGAAGTCTCCCATCATGAGTAGGTTTGCTAGAATGACACGGTTGAATAAAGCACTTAATGCGTTTGAGGCATTCTTTAAAGCGCAGTATGGGTGTTTGGGGTGGCCTATAGAGCCCAACTAATGTCAGGTCATTGGCTTTGTTGTGCACGGTGACTGATTCACCGTAGCCGTTGGGGAATATTCTATTTCCATCGCCGTAAAACGAATCATGCAGGAAAATGGCAGTTCGACCTTCCTTCTGCCGACACGATCAGCGCGGGATGGTTGTGAAATTATTCACTCTCACTTCGGCTTCCAAGTGGGAGTTGTCAAGGTGGGTCTCTGTGAGAATGAAGAAAGGAATGTGGTGTGGATGGTTACCAACCCAGACTTCAATGAATTGGACCTTCTCTTTTTGTGCATTGATGGAATGGCTGACACCTTGTGCATTGAGTAGAAAGGTGGGAGGTTGTGTAGTGGCTGGTTTTGACTGTTGCAAGAGGCTGGGTTTTTTTTGTGTGTTAGTGACAGCAATGTGGGGAGTTGGTGCACAGGGGTAATAGCATATGATGGTGTTGAGTGATGGCTAGAATGTTTTGTGTATCTCTTTTGCCATGTTCAACATGGCTAAAAAAGAATTTCTGCTTAGGGAGGGGTTTTGGCTGGAGGTGTGGTTGCACTGTTGGATAGGGTTGTAGTTTACACTTTTGTTGTTGTTGTTTTTGTGTCTTCGTGAAAAGACTTGACCAGCATTACTGCAGCATGGGGTGTTTTTATTTTTATTTTACTCTGGTTTGTGTGTTGGCTTGAAGCCCCGTTTCTGTTTGTGCATCGGGTCCCTGGAAGATGAGTGAAGGGACAGTCACTCAGCAGACATATTCTCTCCGGTTGGAAATACGGCAGATTTGGGACTCCGAGTTGTGTGGTTTGACTTTCGATTTACTATTTGGTGGTGTTGATGTTATTGGGGATGCGTGCTTTGCCTTGGCGGTAGTGCGTCTAGTGCCAGGTAGATGTGTGAAGATGCAGTCACTATTTGTGCAGAGACTCTGACGCAGTGAATAACGGCATATTTTGGGTTTCTTGTTTGTGCCGGGGGGGGGCCGCATTCTGCTTCATATGTTTTTTTTTAGGTTTTGTTACTGCAGGTGGTGATGTGGGGAAGAGGCTGTGGTGTTCTTATTTGGTATTTTTTCTTAGTAGTCTTTTTGGTGATAGAAGACGATGGCGGCAGCAGTGGTGATGATATGATGGAAAATGTGGTGGTTGCTGTGGGCGAGCTGGCAGAAACGTTAGCACGCCGGGCGAAATGGTTAGCGGTATTTCGTCTGCGTTACGTTGTGAGTTCAAATTCCGCCGAGGTCGACTTTGCCTTTCATCTTTCGGGGTCGATTAAATAAGTACCAGTTACGCACTGGGGTCGATGTAATCGACTTAAACCCTAGTATTTCCTTGTTTGTCCCCTCTGTGTTTAGCCCCTTGTGGGTAATAAAGAAATAGGTTGCGTGTGAGAGCGGTGAATAGATACTGGCATTGAGTAAATCATCTAATATGCTAGAGTTTAGGAGTGGCTGGTGTGTTGTTGTGTTGTTGTTGTTGCTGCGGCTGTTGTTGTTCTGTGGCTGTTGTTGTTGTGTTGAGCTTGACCGATGTTAGGTGAAAGGATACTATCATTTCGTAGGTCAGCTATTGTGCAGGGAAGTAGGAGTGGCCATTCTGTTGTTGTTGTTGTTGTTGTGGTTGTTGTTGTTGTTGATTTTCTAGCTGTTGTTGTTCTTGTGTTGTTGGGCCTTGAACAGTGAGTGAAATATAAGAAGTTTTCAAATGGCTTAGTTAGAGACTTCGATATGCTTCAGTTTGCTACGAATCTGTTTGACGGATCGTGTGTTGATTATTGCGATGTTTTTTCGGCAATCTCATTCAAACACAAAGCATTTAAATTTTCTGTTTGGGAAAGAGAGAACCAAGTGTTAATTAAGACATTAATTTCATTATCAGACCTAACTTCGTCTGTTGCAGGCCTGCAGGTTTTCTCGTCATGTTTGTTTTTTTTTATTTTTATATATATATATTCTTCTTGTGAGTTAAGAAGGATATATTAGATATTCTCTCTTAGGGTGTGAGTTTTTGATTATTTGGTTGTTTGAAGATATTTAAAAGAAAAACAAGTGTATATAACAATTTGCTTAAATAAAAACGTAATTACGGGTTTGGGGCAAACACGTGGTTACAAAATATATGTAAGGTCAGTTAAGTTTCGAAGCTGTGTAGCTTGCTACTGACTAGGGAGAGAGAAATAAGACACGTCCGTACAGTTCAACAGAAAGGGCGCATATGATGATAGATCAGATATATATATAATATATTATATATTATATATATATATATATGAAAAAACAAGTCAAAATAGAAAAGGCTAAAATAATTTATAAAGACATTTCAGTACCGGTTTCGGTCATTTTGAGACTTTTCAACTGTAACGATTAAATAATTAAATTTAGAAAATAGAGAAAAGTTTTTTTAAAAGGAATATTTAAGAGTTGGGTTCAACTATAGTGGCATTCTGCTTTCATCTGACTCCCTTGTTTGCACTGTGTGTTCGATCGTTGTGAATTCTGGTAGGGTAGAAGAAGAAGAAGTGAAGAAGAGAGGGGGGGAATTTGGGAGTATTGATTGTTGGTTTGAATGGTCATGAGGACTAGCTGTTGCAGTTCAATTCAGGAATATTTCTATTGGAAGGTTTGTTTATGGAATTTGCGTAGGTGTTTTACTAAAAAGCTTAGTGATAAAGTTAAGAGGTAGAAGGTGGAGCAGAAGAAGAAGAAGATGAACGATGTTTTGATGATGATGATGAAAAGAGAAGAAGAAGAAGAAGAATGAGAAGGAGAAGAAGAAGATGATGATGATGTGGTAGGGTGATGATGATGACGATGATGATGATATGATGATGATGAAGAAGAAGAGGAAGAAGAATAAAACAGAGAGGGAGAATATGAATGGTGAAATGTAGTGAGGTGGTATGACTTGAAGTGGCATGTTATGGATTATAGCTGTGATTGGGGCTGATAGGTAATGGATTCTTTGGAATGTAATATTTGTGTGTGTATTTCTTTTATTCTAAAGTTGAGGTATATTAATCGTTTGTCGTAGACCCGTTAAGAAGTGGCCTGTATTTTGTAATAAAGAGAGTTTCTTTACTTATTCGTTGTCTCGGGGTTGTATCGTCCCTAAATTGGTAGAGGGGGAAAATCCTGAAGCCTGGTGTTTTGTTGTTGGCGCAAGTATCTGTGTGTTGGCTGAAAGCTATTTTTCTGTTTTGGGGAATTTTTATCTGGGATCTGTGCAGGGCCATTCTTTTACGCAAACTATTTTTTGTTTCGCCTATGTACTGCTCTTGACACCCGGAGCAGGTTAGTGAGTATATTAGGTTCTCCGAAGCACATGTGAAGTTGCTTTTCACTGTAAACCGTTGTCCCTGTTTGAAGGAGAACTCTGATCCCTCAATTAGATAGTCGCATATCCCGCAATTGGGTCTTCCACATTTTTTTACTGTCGGCTTCTGTGTTGAAGAGTGAATTCGGGCTTGTGTTAGGAGACTTTTCATGGATTTAGGCTGTCTCTTGCTTTTATGATGGTGTGTGTTTGGAGGATTGTGTTCATTTTGTGGTCTTTGTTTAGGAGGGGTATGTTGTGGAGGATGGTGCCGAAGGTTCGTTATTGAGAGGGTTGTGTGTGGAGATGTATGGTAAGGCTTTGGTGGTAAGTTTTTCTTTGATTTGGGATGACTCAGTTCCTTGATGTTAAGTTGAAGGGCACGTTGAATGCACTTGTCAATAAGTGAAGTTGGATAGTTCCTGGTGATAAGGGTATCTTTTAGTTCTTGTAGTCGTGTGTCTCTGCTGTTTGCATTAGAGACTATAGTGCATATCCTTTTTGCTAGATTGAAGGGGATATTCATCCTGGTGTGTCTGGGGTGGCATGAATTGAATGGAAGATATTGCTTACAGTCTGTAGGCTTATAATATATGTCTGTTTCTATTACATTATTAGCTTTCTTAATGAGGATATCGAGGAAGGGGAGTTGTTGCTGGCTATATTCCATCGTGAATTGGATATTTACGTCCAGTCCGTTTAAAATTTCTTGGAAGTCTATGAGTTTCTCAATATTTTCATGCCAAAGGATGGAACAGTCATCTAGATATCTCTTCCAGTTGTTTTCTATGTAGATGGAGAAAGGGCTGCCATATCTTTCTAGAACCTTACGATACAGACTGATCTCTAGATATCCTATGACTAGGTTAGCAAAGGAGGGGGCCATTCCTGTACCCATCGCAGTCCCTGATTTTTGTCGGTAGAAGTTGTCATTGAAGGCGAAGAAGTTATTTTCCAGGATGAATTTAACCCCTTCTATCACGAATTCTTTTTTGATGCGATGTGGTAGTTCGTTGGCGTGATTCTCTAGCCATAATTGGTTTGCCTCTAGTCCTAGGTTGTGGGGGATATTGGAGCAGAGGTTGACTACATCGAAGGATACCAGTTTGGTGTTTTTGTTTATAGTATCGGTAGGTGATTGAGTATATATACATATATATATATATATATATATATATATATATATATATATATATATATATATATAGTATAATATATATATATATATATATATATATATATATATATATATATATATATATATATATATAATATATATATATATTTATGTATATATATATATATTTGTATGTATAAATATACATATATAATGGCAGAGATTCCGACGTTGCCCGGTTACAATTGAAGAATTAGAATTTTCTGTTATATTTTCTAAATGAACTAGAATATCTATGTTTTGAATTTAATCAAAATTGCAGATGAGGGTTATTTCCCTCTTTACACACCCTAAAAAAATTGTAATCGTGCCACATGGAAACCAAAAGACGAATGATCACAATAAGCAATCAGTTACCCTACCATAGTCGTTGCCACTCCCAATGTAGGATTCCTCACCATCCAGGTGACAGGCACACCCGTAAGATGCATTACGAATCTATAGCAATTGGAAGAGCATGACCCAACTGAAATCAACATTAACAACTGTGTGACGTGAGGGCTTAGGGAAATTAAAGTGTCACCACTGGAGTTTTCAAATGACCACTATACTGATACGTAACGGGACAGAATGAATTTAAATCTATAAATGTCTTTGAATAACCAGTCACTCATCTGGGAAGGCCTTGTAATCAATGTTACCATCTGGGGACTAAGTGTGACCGAGTGATAATAAAAAGACTGAAAGGAGATCTGCAATCAAATAAATTTACTTAGCACTCTGCAACTGAATCAGTGGAGGCAAAGATGTCTCACATTTACTTAACAATATATGCACCACATTGCAGAAATCACAATGTAAGTGTATGTCAAAACAAACTGTTACACTGTTGTAGCATTGAATTAGAAATAATATCCAACTTTTATGCTCGGGTAACCGTACAGCTTCCAAGAGCACAACTGTGTTCATTTTGCTTAGATAAAATGACAAAATTGAGGATGTTAAGTCCCCCCTAACTTTGTAAAAAGATGAAATTTTATAAATATTACTTCATTTGTGTCTAATATCTATGGTTAAAATTTCATCAACAGCAAAAATATATGAATTATCATGGGGCTTATGGCCCTTATACTTAGAATTAAAAAAAATATTAAAATTATTTCAATTTAAATTAAATAATTTAAATAGTTTTTAAAATTTTAACTTTATGTTAAATATTTTAAATTTTAAATTTTAAATTTTATATATTTTTTATTAATTACTTTTATTTCTATGTATTTGTTTATGATTTTCACTGTTTGATATGCCTAACAGTGGTTTTACCTCTAATTTAATATAATATATATAAATATATATATATATATATATTGATAAAACGGTAAGATAACAAAAGAAAGAAGAGACCTCAATATTATGTAAATAGAGGAAATTTATCTATACAATATGTTACATTACTCGGTAGTCAAGATAAAACTCTGAGTTTCAGATGCCGAAGTGGAAATCCACAACACCATCTCTTCGGTTATCTGGCTATTTGAAAACGTTATGAAAAAATGCCGTGAAAAATGAAGGGAAATTACTCTGTTATAACTCTGCTTTGCCTGCGTACTTATACATCGCTCGCATTTTTCGTCATAAAAATTATATAAAAATACATAAAAATATATAAAAATATATAAAAATATATAAAATCTTCTTGGGACATAACACAGAAAGCATGTTCTATCCGTTTTCTTTAGGGGACCAAAAACGTAACAGAAATTTAGTCACATGTGGGCATGATCCGAAAAGCTCTGTCCTTGTATTTAGACATGTGGTAGGGTCTAAGCTGCTTTTCCAGATAAGCCATCTCTCCATGTCGCATAAACCGCACCTTCCGCTTCCGTTAGTGTAGGGCTTACATGTGGCCAAAATCTTCCATTGTATGTTATAATCGACACCTTTATCTCTTAAAGACCAAATATGATTGGATAATTGTGTCGCTTTTCTTTTGTTCCAGTGCCTAAAGCTCAAAGTGTGGTTATTGAACCTGGCCTTGAAATTACCCTCTGTCAGGCCCACGTATTTCTTCGTCGAAACGGTGTCTTTAGTGGTTATAGAGTTTACGGTAGCTTCATATATGATGGTCTTGGAATGGAAGATTTTGGCCAGATATAAGCCCTACACTAACGGCAGCGGAAGGTGCGGTTTATGCGACATGGAGAGATGGCTTATCTGGAAAAGCAGCTTAGACCCTACCACATGTCTAAATACAAGGACAGAGCTTTTCGGATCATGCCCACATGTGACTAAGTTTCTGTTACGTTTTTGGTCCCCTAAAGAAAACGGATAGAACATGCTTTCTGTGTTATGTCCCAAGAAGATTTTATATATTTTTATATATTTTTTATATATTTTTATGTATTTTTATATAATTTTTATGATGAAAAATGCGAGTGATGTATAAGTACGCAGGCAAAGCAGAGTTATAACAGAGTAATTTCCCTTCATTTTAACGGTATTTTTTCATAACGTTTTCAAATAGCCAGATAACCGAAGAGATGGACTTGTGGATTTCCACTTCGGCATCTGAAACTCAGAGTTTTATCTTGACTACCGAGTAATGTAACATATTGTATAGATATATATATATATATATATATATAGATAGATAGATAGATAGATAGATAGATAGATAGATAGATAGATAGATAGATAGATAGATAGATAGATAGATAGATAGATAGATAGATTGATAGATAGATAGATATATATATATAGATAGATATATACATTAAGATAGATATAGATAGATATAGATATAGATATACTCACACACACATACATAAACACACACAAAGATAAATTGATAGATACAACTGAGTGGGCAAACAAAAATATGGGACACAACCTAGTGCTTTTTTATGTTGATAAGCCTAGTACATATTCTATTAGTTTGTTCTTGTGAAACCAGTAAGTTTTGTGGATGTAAATAAATGAACAGCAGATGTGAAGCAGTGATGAGGGCGAAACACAGACACAAAGACACACATATACACTTACATATATACATATATATACGATTGATTTGTTTCAGTCCCTGTCTACGAAATCCGTATATAATGTTGTTGGCATCCTTTTTGTCTCGGGAGACAATGGAGTTGTGCAGAAAATAATCTAGTCCGGCTTTTACATTTCATGTCCTAATAAATCTCCTGCTGTA
>NC_043011.1:63654747-63859747 GCF_006345805.1 Octopus sinensis | reverse complement strand
GACATTAGGAATACTCAATTGGATATAAAAAGCCTGTAACTAAAAAAAGGATGAGTAGTAGAAGACTTTAGATCATGATGTTCATTACCAGTTAAAGGGGCAAGATGATAGCAAAGCAAATATGTTAATACAGAGGAAATTTTATTTTGGAGCACATTGGGGGATTGTTTATAAACACTATTGTTATGGTGTATCAAAATAAAATTTGATTTTCAAAAATTATATCATAACCAAATTAGGTACAATGTGTGTATATATCAAATATAAACATTAAAAGGGAAAGATTACATAGACTCGGTTTAATATTCATTCATGTACTTAATTAATTATTTTAAATATATCCCATTTAAGGCTTAAATGGGATATAATACTGAGAACGCAGCCTTATAGTGATAGTCAATACGGGTGTGAGCTGTGATCTATGGAAACTCATGATATTGTTAAGTGTAGGGCCAATAATAACCTGATTAATAACAGGTTAGACCTGGGGTAATCATGCATGCTTAGCGTAAGCCTTATATTTAAATACTTTCGGAAATGACATTTATAGGTGCCATTTTTGAACTTTGATGGTGGAAATTAATTTTGGTGTCGTATCCGTTATAAATTTTCCTTCTAGTATTCAATATAATAAAATCATGGGATATTATGTGATATGGTGAATTAAATTGCATTGCATATGTTATAAGCTATATGTTATGAGATGTGGTGTGCTGTATACAATAGTGTCCTATGATAGTACGTATGGATGTACGAGTAACTGCTCATATAAATCTTATTCTCTGTCTTATATGAGCATCTGAAAAACAATAACAAATATATTTCACTTTTAGGTGGTGCAGGCTTTTATAATTGTAAATATGCGGCGAATGCAGGTTGTGATATGCCGTTTGCCCTTTCAAAGAAACCGGGTTCTCGCTTCTGCAGGTACGTATGTAATCTTAATACTGCTGCTGTTTCTGCTGCTGCTGCCGCTGCTGCTACCACTAAATGTAACAGGTGTTTCTGTGGACTGGGAAATTCATGATAATGGATGTAATCAACACTGTATAAGGCGAGCATCTGTCATCAGAGTAAAGATTTTACATTTCATATCTTAATGCAGAGAAGTTCAAAGATGGAACGATTAAATTTTTGTAGAGCTAACTGGCAAGCAGCATAAGAAATGGAATTAAGAAGAATGGCGGAGTTAAGACAAGGAATGGGAAGAGGAGGCGGGGGTTAATAATTTCCTCCTCTAACAGACGTAATCTACAGTGCCAGGCTTTAGAACCTGCAATGTTTCCCACTGTATCCCCACATTAACCCACCTGGTGGAAATATACAACCTTCAATAATACCATTCCACTAAATAGACTTACGCCATCTTCTCACAATACTACCCATATGACCTCGTATACTAGCGGAGGTAAGCCTTCCCAATCAAATACTGATATCGATTAGACCTCCAGTGTATATATATATGTGTGTGTGTGTGTGCGTGTGTGTGTGTATGTATATGTATACATACCCTCACACTTATACAGAGAGAGAGAAAGAAAGATATACACACCTACGTATACTTATGTATGTTTCGGTCATCAAATTTTAACCATATTTGAAGTCGAAGGCGCATTTATAGATAGTACGAAATAATTCGAATGTATAGTTTCAATATTAAATACAACGTTCATTTTTTTTTTTTTACTTACAGAACCTACAGAATGTTTCCGTATTGTTTTGAGCACGTAAACGATTATTGTACTGGCTATTTCAGATTCGTCTATTACCATTTATGTGTGGTAAGATATATTGATCTTCTCGTTGGTAGTAATATTCTTTTGTGCTATAAGAACAAGGCCCGATATTTTTGGAAAGGGGTCTCAGTTCGACCCCGAAAGGATGAAAGGCAAAGTTGACCACGGCGAAATTTGAACGCAAAAAGTAAAGACTGGCGAAATACCGCTAAACAATTCGCCCGGCGTGCTGACGTCTCTTCGTTGGTAGAAATATCAGAGCACCAATGAATTTGCTTGTATAAAGTGTTCTTATTTATCAACTTATATCAAGGCCGTCAATGTAATAATAAATCTATAATTATCATTTTACGAATTAGTTGTGACGTATTTCATATGAAATACATATAAATCGTTATACCATCAACTTTGTAACAACAATAGAGCAATAAAAAACACTGTCTTATATTTGTGATTCATTAACTATACATTATGCTAACGATTTAATCGACGTAATACATGAGGAAAAACGGTCCTAATGGTAAAATAGGATACAAGTCTGCGACATAAACTATTTGGTTCTTTAACTCAATCATCGCCGCTCACAATGAACGTTTCAGAGGTAAAATTGTTTTTATTTGACATTCTCTGATAAAAGTGATGGTTTGCTAATTTGGATTTACTTAATGTAAAAATTTTGATAAAACTACACTAATTTTATAATTTGCCTTTTAATATTACAATATTACATTTCTTTGTTTTCAGAAAAATTCTCATAAATCTAGCAACCGCGATGAGGTATGTAATGCCATTATGATATTACTATGTTGACAATTATACTAAAATTCTCTCAGCAATATGCGAAACCTGGTTACCCTCTTTTCCATATAAGTCGGAAACGTTTGTTCATTCCTGCAACAGTAACACAGAAATTGTATTGAATGAGACTGTAAAACATTTATAAGGGCAATTACGCAATTACAATTCTAAAAATATATTCATTCCTTATTTTAGTTAATATGTGCACCATTGTAAACGTAAAACAGACATTAATTGTAGTCAGTGCGAAGCAACAGTTTTCTCTCTTCTGCCGTTAACATCCATAACCATTCACATGTTGCTGTCCTCTTTGCTTTGCTTTTAAACATTGACTTCTTCAGTCTCTCTGCCTCTCACTTTCTTCTATATTTTCAAGAGTGTCTTTACTATTCTTCCATATTTCACGTACACATAAGCAGATATACACACATACACACTCACACATACATTTACATACATACATACGGGTATAAATATGTGTGTGTGTGTGTGGTGTTTCTGCATGTATGTATGTACGCATATACACATTATATGTATAACTATATATGTACATATATAGACATTGCGCATAGAGTATATCTACATCTGTTTATCTATCGATAAACACACACACACATATATGTAAATGTCGAACAATAAACATGGGTGCTGAAAACTGCATTGCTAATTAGAATTTCTTGGCTTTTTTAATTAAGTGAAGGCAACCATTGGTTTCACGTTAAGATGTTAAAAAACGTAGGAAATTATCTAGAGATATTAACAATTTTTAAACCCGATCGGAAGGAGGAATGAAGTTCGTTTCCGTTTTGGATAAACACAAGGTCTCGTTGAATTCGCGGCGGTTCTCGTATAGTATATATATATATATATATATATATATATATATATATATATATATATATATATATATATATATATATATATATGTATATGTATATATATATATATATATACATATATATGTATATATATGTATATATATATATATAGGGCAAATAATAATGTGGGAAGGATACAAAAATGACGTACATCAGCCGATAGGCATTCTAGTATGTCTATATGTTCCAGAGTATTAGAAAGTATTAGAAGAATGCATACACATGTAATATCTATGTGTTACACACACATGCACTAATATTATAGAAAAGAGCAGAAAAGAGTAAAAGATCAGATCGTCAGAAAGTCATGTGTATACATATATATATACGGATACTCTTTTACTTGTTTCAATCATTTGACTGCGGCCATGCTGGAGCACCGCCTTTAATCGAGCAACTCGACCCCGGGACTTATTATTTTCTAAGCCCAGTACTTATTCTATCGGTCTCTTTTGCCGAACCGCTAAGCAATGCTAGGGGACAAACACAGACACACAAACACACACACGCACATATATATATATACATATATACGACGGACTTCTTTCGGTTTCCGTCTACCAAATCCGCTCACAAGGCTTTGGTCGGCCCGAGGCTATAGTAGAAGACACTTGCCCAAGGTTCCACGCAGTGGGACTGAACCCGGAATGATGTGGTTGGTAGACAAGCTACTTACCACACAACCACTCTTGCGCCTATATGTATATATATAAATATATATATATGTATATATATATATATATATATATATATATATATATATATATATATATATATATATATATATAAAATAAACAAATATATAAATATAAATAAATAAATATATATATATAGATAGATAGATAGATAGATATAGATATATATCCCCGTGATCACCGTGTATATATGTATATATGTGTGTGTTTTTATGTGCTTGTATATGCGTTCATTTCTGTGTTCCTTTGTGTGTGTTGGTGTGTGTATAAATATACAGTGGCTGACTTGCCAGGTTGCCAGGTTGCTCGATCGCAAGTGTGTCCCTGCGCAATTAGGATCCATATACGGGCCCATATTAGTATTAGTTGAAAATAATACTTTTAACAAACGAAATTAGTAACAATTGATAACGTTGTAGTTGCGACTGAGCCCCCTTTTAGTTGCGGTTTGGCCCATTATATGCAGGTGGGCCCCCTCAGTGTCCTGGCAACCAATATATTTAGACCCAATCGCCACTGTAAATATATATACATATACTTATGAATGGCTTATCAAGAATTGACTGAGTTAAATTCGCTAATTCCCTAGTGTATACATGCGTTCATTATCTCTATAATTCAACCATATCACTTCTATGGAAAGGTCTAACTGCTATCATAATCTAAAATAATACTATAACTAAACTACCACAATCGAATTTCATCCCTCTGTTGTTAAACAATATGCATGTAGCAGAATTCACGGTAACAATTAATAAATAGCAATTATAATATCATGGACTTTAATAATGGAAATATTTTATGGATATGACTATGAATTTCATATATGAAATATTACAATTTGATTTACATAAAACGGTTATTAATGCCGACGTCTTAATACATGTTTTTCAATTCTGTTACAGATAATTTTGTTTCGAATATTTTTCGCTGCAGCTGTGATTATACTACTTGCACATATGTAAATAAAAAATAACGTTTAGTTACATATTGTTAGCTTTGTTTTTGTAAATTTTTATTGCTTATGGAACTCATTATTTATATTACAGACAGGAGTTAACGTCAGCTCAGGATATGAAAGATCCATATTTAAACATTTGTTTCCTCCTGCACAATACAGGTACACACATGCAGTTCGAAATATAAAATGCCTGATTTCCAGCTCAGAAACAGTGCTATGCCGTTTGTGTCACACAAATGCCCGTTAAATTTGCCAAACTACAATCATTTCATATTTTTCGTGAGGAATATTAGTAACATTCTTTATGAAGAAATAAAAAGTGGATCAGTGGTGTGCCATATTTCCCTTGTCGATACTGATAAGTGGGTTTACGCAAGATGTAGAGTGTATTTTCATTCGAATAAAAACCATTTTCTTTTCATCCCCGATGTAAAAATTATCCAATGATATATGATAACGTATGATTTTTTTTTTCACATATATACCCAAAAGCAAACACATTAGAACGACGATTGTACATATACTAATTCACATACTAGCATGTGCTAAAATAGATCGACGATTTACATTAAAGAAACGTGACCCAGCAGTTATTTCACTTTATAACAGAAACAAATCTCGACATAAGATTTTGATGTCTACGTATTTGTATGATACATCTTGTTGTCCATCTTCCAATTAATACACTCCGCCCGCAGCCTGTTACCATTCATTAAGCGAATATAGCAGTATTTTTTGTGTGTTCTTCAATGAGAAAAAAATGTGTAAGGTAAATTTATTTTATCATACAATACTCAGGACCTTTCCCGTTTAATATACTCTTAAATACTCCATAGAACATTTCTACACACACACGTTGCTTTACATGGCAATCACAGAAATAAAATAAAATGTTGTTTTAGCAAATTAATAAAACAATTAAATTCGATTTGAATTTATTCGATTTATTTATGTTTAATATCCAGTCTAATAGATCTTGATAGTTGTCTCCAGAGTAATCAATTGAAGCATCTTGATGTATGAGGTATGATTAGGTTTACTGCTTAGGATTAGTGACTATAGTTTAGGTCGATTTGGGGAGTTATATATAGGATTTAGCCTGGCTGTTTAGACTTAGGCATATGCGTTCAGAATTGAGGGTCGGTTAAAGGTAAAACGATGATTTAAGCATACACTTTGGGGATTGGAGATACGATTTATGATCTAGGGTGTAAGACTTAGGATAAGCTTTGAGTTACTCATTCGTTTAGGGCTTTTGCGTAATTTCATTGTAACAATCAAATGCTTGCTTTACATGAAGGCAGAATCAATTAGAACGATAGAAGACACACTGCGAAGGTCTTTGTGCTCTCATTTCAAATTCCGTCTACTTTCTCTTTCACTCGTCCAAGATTTTAAAATTATAGTCCTGGCATTGATGGTGTTTATTAACATACTACAACCGCTGACCTTGTGTCTAAATTATAAAACAGCTATTAATTGCTGAAAATACGATGATGTCTTTGTTTTAGTCATACTTTGAAAACAAAACCAAAAGCAACAAAATCAGACTCTATTTCCTTTCCAAAATATGGCTTAGTCTTCAAGTGATAGAATGGATCTAATTGGCTAAAATTATAAAAAGCGTTCCTTCATAAAATTTTTGTATTTTTATTATCAATTTCTCTTACAATGTTAGCGATTTAAGTAAATGACATGGAAAATTTAATCAAAAACGAAAATGGAAAAAAGTCAAATGAGCTTCGTCAGACCTAACAGATTCATTATTGTTCATGGTGCCAACACTGTCATCGAACTATAGACAATATTCCAATTTATATTTCTGAAGTTATATTCTGAATTCATTTCCCTCTTGAATCGATTTTGCATTGAATTGTGACTAAAGTTTCTAAAAAAAGCATTCATTTCTTCAATGACTGCAATCAAAACATGTCTGAAAATTCACACGGAAGAAAGAATTCAGGAATTGATTTACAACTCATGTCTTTTTTTTATATTTGTTTACATTTTCACCAAAGACAAATTCTAATTCCATGATGCCAAATGAAAAAATATGAAGTTATGATATGTATTACGACTGTTCATTAAAATCCTGTTCATTAAAATCTTGCTTCACGTATGAAATACTTCTAATTGAAAGTACATTCCTTATCAAAATTGATGTTACAAACGTCCCGTGGTCAGGATAAATATATTGACTTTGGAAATATTTGTGGTAGAACAATACTTCTCATGTTCGTTATTGATTTTCGCTTACACACTTGGTCAATTTCTTTTCAGACTTCTCCACATTGTATCAAAACAGATGAGGTTTGTAAAGCCTTGTCATACTACATCACTAATAACATATTACTACTGTATTATCAATGAGAGTGCATATGTTTTCATCGTAATACATATTCAAAGTTACAGTAACAACGACGTCACGGATATGAAACGATTGTACATATTTAATGTTCCTTCACTAAAACTATAGAAGTGCTCCAACAATAACAATAAAATCAAAGCACGCTGCATTCAATTATAAATAAAATTGGTCGTCTGACTGATCCTGACGATAATATCAAAAGTATTCTATTTTAACAATTTCAGGGAGATACGCAAGCATATATAGGTATATATATATATATGTATGTCTGTATGTATGCATGTATTTGTGTATGTCTATATGTATGCATGTATATGTGTATGCGTGTGTGCGGATTTGAGTGTGTATATATATATATATATATATGTATACATATACATATATGCATATATTCATGTATATATATATATATACACCTATATATACGTATGTGCGTATGTGTGTTTGCAAAACGGAGGGGACTTCAAATGAAAATGCAGGGATCAAACGCTGCTCAGTGAATTGTTCATTGAAAGCGAGCGTAATCTACGCAGGCATTAAAATTACTTTCCATTAAGTGTCGAATTTCTCAGTCCGAAGTTCTAGCACCGAAAAAAAGCTTAGCATAAGATCAAAGTGTACAGTAGAAAAAGAGCTTTCGCGAGTTTGGATTAAACTGACAAATACTAAATTTTCTTGATGCAGTGACTGCACGTTTTAATCGATCGACTAAGATTCTACAACATGTTACGTTATACTATGCTTACCAAAACTATACAATGTTGCTTGGCGAGGTGAACATTACAGGGGAAATAGATTGTGGTAGACCTAACAACATAAGCGGTAGGGAGGCATTCCAACATACCTACATATGATAAGCTTCAGATAGTGACAGAATTTTAAAAATGATGTTCGGTTTCTTCAAACGCACAAGTTAAATTAAAGAATATTTATGGCGAAATCCCTTCCTGTTTTAAACTATTTCTGATTAATCGACCACACAGATGGCGCAAATAGAAATCTGTTATTCAGTTGATATATTCGTAATTAAGTTACAAAGGAAAGATCTTTTTGTAATGATACTAAGTACAGTGAAGGACTAGAAAAGGCACAGAACTAAGCAATGAGTGTTCTATAAGGAAATAATTATATTTTAGTCAGTAAGAAAGATATTCTATTGTAAAAGAATTATTTCCCTTAAAAGAATGGATATTGAAGAATTGGTTCAAATCTAGTATAACTTAGCATAATATGATCAAATTAAATTAAGATATTAGATAAGATGTTAGCAACACAGATCAATGAAAATGATGTATAAGGTACAAAAATTAATATAGGAATTAATTAAACGATTTGATTATAGAATTTTGAAAAAATAAAAATCTTATAAGCGTGTCATTAGGATACTTTTCCTGTCGGCAACGCTTTCAGGTGATTTGAGCAAAAGAGAGAGAAAGAAGAGGAGGAGAATATGGATAGAGTAAAAAGAGGGAGGGGAACGTAATTGTAATGCTTTCAAATGAAAGGGGAAAAGAGGAGGAAGAAAAAGAAGAGAGAAAAAGAGGATAAGCTGATGAGTGAGACGGAAAGAGGGGGAGAGAAACAGACCGTCCATGACGTGTGGTAGGGGGAACGTAATATTCATTACGTGGTTAAAAATCTAGTCGGAGGTTGTGGCATAGAGGAAGAGAATTACAAGTATAATGTTATCAGAGGGTTGATGTTCTGATGATGAAACCAAAGAAAGGCAGAGAGAGGGGGCAGAGTGTGAGAGTGGGAAGAGAGCGAGAGGAGGGGGCCGGGATGGGAAAAGAGAGGGTTGGGAGAGGATAGTGAGGGGGATGAGAGAGAAATATTCGTTTGACCCTTCTGTAATACTCACTCCTCATTTTCTTTTCCCTTTCTGTGTAGTTGTGGTGGGGACCTTGGGTCGTGAGTGTCCAGTAATCATGGGTTTGAAACACTGTAGGATGCTTTCTCGTAATGAATCCAAGCCATTCCCAGGTTTGTCTTTCTCTCTTTACAGTCCTTTATAACTACTCTGTTTACCGGAAGTTGCTCCTTACAACAATACACCCCTCTCTGGCACCCTTTATGTTCTCATGGTAACACATTGCTGTTTTCCAGGTGCTTTCATATCCCATTATAGAAGACTGATGTTAGGGTTTTGTCGGATGTCGATAGGCATATTATTGCTCTGTAAATTTTTATGGTGTATGGTGGCTTTGTTTTTAGGAATTAAGGTGGGTTGCCCTTCCAGCATGCAGTTTGATATTGATTCTGGCTCACTTATCAATTAATTGAACGCTGCTACAAAGTGGTTATGTGGTTGTGGGTACTGGTGAGGTGTTTCAACCAGAATTTGGGGACCTTGTCTATCCCTGCACTTTTCCAGTTGTTGGTTCTTCTCAATGTGTCCATGATCTCTTGGCCTGTAATGTTGGGCCATATCTGTTGTTTTATTGTGTTCTTCCTTTCCTGTTCCCTATTCATCCAATGAGCATTTTTGTTGTGTTTCTCTCTTTTCTCTTTTTCTTCTTCGTTTGCTCCATATTTCTTCCCAGTATGACCGAATCGCTGATGTTGTAGGCATGGCATCTATTGATATACTTTATTTTTCCTTTAACCTTCTATTAAAAAAATGTTTACTTTAAATTCCCTTCTTTTGTTGGAAGCAGCCTTCCCGTTTTGCACATTATTGTTTGCTGCTATGCCCTATTTAACATTTTCGATCACCTCACAGACATCTTTTTTTATATATTATGTTGTATTGTTTTGTTATATTGGCCTTTTCTCTTTGTTTTTCATATTTGAGATCCTGTTGACTCTAATTCACAAAACAGTCTTATATTTGTTTTTGTAGTTTATTTACTATATGTTGCTGTTGTTACTACTACTACTACTACTACTACTACTACTGCTACCATCTCTTTTGTTGTTGTTGCCATCTTTATTACTATTATTAAGTAGATTGGCTGAATGACATTCCACAAAATCTAGCATTCTGCGTTGCTATAATTTTAGCTAAGTTCCCTGTAGATAAACACGCAATTTTAATTAAATGTGGAACAAACTACAATTGTCTTGTTTAGAGCCACGTAAAGTATTTCTGGTATATCCCAAACTACTTAATAAATACATCGTAACACTTATTTGTACAAGCTCTACGCTTTCCTGGAGTGATATTACAGCTAGTATATCTTATCAGATATTCCTGTTTGTAGTTCTTACTAATAATGTGAGAGTTGGCATCCAATTATTTCATTTTTTATCTTTCTGAAATAAGTATTATTGTGTTTATTTCAATTCGCCTCACTATTAGCGCTATTATATTTACAATTGTGGAGGCGCAATGGCCCAGTGGTTAGGGCAGGAGGATCGCGGTTTCAATTCCCAGACTGGGCGTTGTGAGTGTTTTTTGAGCAAAAACACCTGAAGAACCACGAGGTTCCGAGAGAGAGTGTTAGCGAACCCTGCTGTACTGTTTCACAGCATTCTCTCACAATTTGTTCCTGTTTCTGTTGTAGCACTATTTGAAAGGGCCAGCTTTGTCACACTAAATCACCCCGAAAAATAGGCTAAGGGTACACGTGTCTGCGGAGTGTTCAGCCACTTGCACATTAATTTTATGAGCAGGCTGGAACCCTCGTCGTCGTAACCGACGGAGTGCCACGATATTTACTACTATCAAATACTATTATTATATTCTCTGTATTCCATCTGTTGCTTGGTTGGCATAAAGGTCATTTTAATAATAGGTTTGCTTCTCATTATCACATAGCTAATCTCGATCTTCATTGCATCGTTTCTTTTAGAGATTGTTTTGCTCTTTATGAGTTTTCTATTATCAATAAAGCTTGGCTTAATATATTTTCTATTCATATAGGTTTTTTGTTATTTTTTTAATATAATGGTAATCGCTTTCATTCTTCATCCGTATTTATATATTTTCATAACCTTGCTATTAAGACTATAATGAATTCGCTCCTTATAGCCAGCTTCAGTTCAAGCTGCACTGTATTGTTTCTCGTTTCTCGTTTCTCGTTTTATTTATATGTTTTTCATTAGCTGAAACTTTCGAACAAAACATTAGGATTCATAATTATTTTTGAATGATTGGATTTTCGACTCACGAATATGAAGTCCTCTTTTGTACTTTGACACTTTTTGAATAATTATTTTTTAAAAAGAAAACCATTGTTTTGAAATAAAATATCTTCTTTAGTGAGTAATATATTCGAAATCTTCCACTAGAATTCTCATTAACGAATGCTGTCTTTTTCAACTTGTAATTTATTTTCAGAACTGATATTACCTAAATGATATTTCCATCGTTTCATAAATAACAATCTATCTACTGAATAGCTTGGTCCTGCATACTTCACCTCTGTATTTGAATCGGTCAGAAATATTTTAGATATTGCTATAAACATTCATGAAGGTGACATGTGGCATTAAGTAAATTAAATGTGATATAATTCAGTCATGATGTTATTAATTCATTTGCTAACTACATCTGCTGAAATACCTACCTGGAAATACCTACTGGCCAAATATATTAATTTTTGCTATATGTACCGAGCAGAGGTTTCTGTTTCTTATTCCATAAAGTTGTCTAGACTTTATAATGTGAGGATGGCATTAGATTTCTGTAGCTTTGTCGAATTTTATGCGATGAAATACTAGTGACGAATGCGAAATTATAAGTGAATGGCAGACTTTCTATGTTATTTACTGCGCATGGCTTATCAGAGTGCAATAACATTACAGTTTTCGTACTGATGATGTCTCTCTTTTAGACTTTTTTTTTATTTTGCATAAAAGTACAGAACTATAAGCAACTACTGTCGAGCGGTAATGGGGCAAATGCTCTATCACGTGATTTTGGCGTGTTTTGCGTCTTATCAGTAATAGGTAACTAATTTCCAATGTCTATATATATATATGTATATATATATATATATATATATATATATATATATATATATATATATATATATATATATATATATGTTTGTGTGTGTGTGTATGTGTGTGTGTGTGAGTGTGTGTGTCTGTGTGTATGTCTGTGTCTCTGTGTGTGTATATCAGTATATCAGGAATGTGCGCCTTGGTAGACAAGGTAGGCAGTGCCTACCTTGAATAAAATAGATCGATAGCATCATTTTCCTTATGTGACAAAATATGCACGTAATTCAATAAAACTTTGAAAATTACTATGCATAAAATGCAAAATATTATACTTTATTTGTAGATTAGGTAGACATAATTCACCCTTGTCAGTATTTAAGCTACGCATCGAACTGCTGCAGCACACATGCTGTGTACACTCCTACAACACCGTTTTCTTTATGGGCTATAAAAGCAGAAGTAAATCTGTGTTCAGCTTAATGGCGCGCGCCTGTGCTTCGCTTATTTTTGTGGGTCTTAACAGATAAATGTCTCCAGCTGCCTACAATGAGTAATTAGTGACGACTCAGGCCTCCCCCACCCATATGCCTTCGTGCTTAGTCCCACTGCGTGGTACTCTAGGCGAGTGCCTTCTACTTTATCCTCGGGTCAACCAAAGCATTGTGAGTGAAATTGGTAAACGGAAACTGAAAGAAACCCGTCGTATATATATATTTATTTATATATATATATTTATATATATATATATATAAATATATATATATATATGTGTGTGTGTGTGTGTGTGTGTGTATGTGTGTGTGTGTGTGTGTGTGTGTGTGTTTGTAAGTCTATGTTTGCTCGCCCCCATCACCTGACAACCATGTCGGTGTGTTTACGTCCCCGTAACTTAGCGGTTCGGCAAAGAGACCGATATTAATATGCTTACAAAGAATAAGTCCTGGGGTCGATTTCTTCGACTACTGAATGACGGTGCTCCGGCATGGCCGCAGTCACATGCCTGAAACAAATAGCAGAATAAAAGAATATATATATATATATATATATATGCTTGTGTGTATGGGTGTGTCTTAGCGTATGCCTGTATGTTTGTGTGTGTGTGTGTGTGAGTGTGTATATTTGAGTGTCTGTAATATTGTAGCAGCTTACATAAGTGAGCTAAATAATATTTATTAATTGTAATCTCTAAATCTATTTTTTCTCCTATCTCAATTAGCCTATATAATTATACTTTGGTCCTGAAATGTCGATAGAAAATCGCAATAAAAGCTTACTCCTCAGAATTGTTCAAATTTATTTTCGTGGTTTATATACAAAGAATAATAAATCATATGAGTGTTTCAGTAACTTCATTCAATAAAATATACTATCTGAGAACTATAGTTCAATATAATTGGTTTCAAATTTTGGTACAAGACCAGCAAACTGGGGAAGCGGTGAAGTCGACTACTAAGAAACCCAGTAATTGTACTTACTTTATCGAGTACAAAATCAATAATGGCAAAGTCGGCCTCCTCAGGACTTGAACTCAGAACTCTATGTCGGACGAAATGCCGCTAAGCATTTTTTCCCGGCGTGCTAATAAATCTGCCAGCTGGAAGTCTCATACTTGAATGTAACTGTGAAAGTAAGGCAAAATACATGAATAATTGGGTAAATTAGATGAAAGCATCTTCATTGCATTATTAATGGAATGACGTTCTACTTATTTGCACATGATTTTCCAGTCGTCTCCGTCATAAGAGTATCAAGTAAAACAACTTTGCTTTATATTGAAATAGGGATTCAAAACATTCAGTATGGATTTTGAGTCACCAGTAATCTATTCTCTTTACAGTTCAAGTTACAATCAGTATTCGTGTCTGCAGTGGTGCTGATGCCACTCCCACATATGTAAAGATGCACGATGTTACTTCTACATGTTTGGAACTTATGAGATTTTTATTGAACCATATATTTATTTATCTCAAAAACATCTCATATTATCCGAGTTCATCTCCGTAACCGAATAGGCAGAACTATTGGAGTGTCATAGTATATGTAGAATATATTCTGATTAAAATTCTCACCGAAATCAATTTGGGGATTTTCGTCATGGTCTGCTTCAGACTTGAAGAACATCTGGAGGAGATATGGCGTGTCTTTGAAAAAATGAATGGAAGAGTGACGAAGGGGCAGTGGCAAAGCTAGCTGATTGAATGATCGATCGATTAAACAAATATTGGTAAACCGATTGACTAATAAAAGCTGAAGCAGAACCAACGTAAGTGTTAATTATTGGCATAATATGATGGCCAATGAGGCATGAAACACTGCATATACATACGCACCTATCCATAGATAAAACTCTCTCTCTGTATAAGTGCGTGTATAGGTATATACATACATACATACATATATATATGTATATTTATATACATACGTACATACATACATATATATATATATATATATATGAGTAAATGCAAGGACAAGCAAGATAACCAAGTGGAGATACCAAAAATATTAAATACATCTAATACAAAAGATATACCTATGTATATATAAAAAAGTCTGTCTTACACAGAATAGAAATGATATCAGAAATTAAAGAGTTTGAGTAAGAGGTTTCCGAATCCAACAGCTTTTTCGGAGGTCTTGGTCATTCAAAATAATGAAAGTAACTTTATTTCCCCATCAGATGAAACTAGTCCCCGTCGTCACGGGAAAAGTTCAGATTCGAGGTGTTGACAGAATGAAGTTTAAAGATGGAATGATTAGAAAGAGGAGTTGGCGGGGTATTTAGATAGAGAGTAGTGGGAGGGGAAATACATTTCGGGGTTTAGATAGTAAGTGAAAGATGACCATCGTGTTAGTTTGATGAATTCCGGAGTGTTAAAGTTGAGATAGTGAAAAGGGGACGGCAATTATTTTAGGGAAATAAGTTGGCTGGTTTCATCGCTGATGGGGCTGAGAAAGCGGTCAAAAGTAGCTGTTTGTGAGACAAAAGCATTGGGTTGGTATTGGAGGAGGTGTAATTATAAATGAGGTCAGAGGAATTGAATAGCGGGGTGTGAGTAGGGAAGGGTGCAAATAGATTGGTTAGTTCTCATAGGAGTGGTATATTGTTAAGTACTCTTTTGCGACAGGCGAGTGTGGAGAGGCTAAGAGGGAACTGAGACGTAGTATGTTACTACTCCGTTGCAACAGACGAGCCAGTAATTTTTCATGCGATACTACTCACTAACATTGGTATTCGTACGATGCGAAAATCTCTGCTAATGCCTCTCCCAAATCACTTACGTCTAATATTTCTAAGTATTAAATGTATATCTGGCGATATTTTCTCATAAACGAACATTTATATGTAACTAATGAGCATTACAATTAATCTTAATATTGTGATGAATCAACTATATTCTAAAGATTAGTTATTAAATTAGAAAATACATTTTCGTTCACTTATTTGCAACGATTGTTATTTACATTATTTACATTTGACGGATATTTGTCCTCATCTTGTTTGTTGTTGACACAACGTTTCGGTTGATATAACCTCCAGCCTTCCTCCGGTGTCTTAAGGAAATTTCGAACCCCTGGGTTCTCATACCTAACGTATTTTCGTTATTATTAATATTTTTATTATTATTATTATTATTATTATTATTATTATTATTATTATTATTATTATTATTATTGTCATAACTGCCCGAGATCCGATTTCGATTCAAAGCAATAACCTGAATGATAATAATAATAATAATAATAATAATAATAATAATAATAATAATAATAATAATAATAATAATAATAATAATAATAACAACAACAACAACAACATCGAAAAATACCTAGGGATTGAGATGCCAGGTTCGAAATTTCCTCAAGACACTTGATGAAGGCTGGAATGTATATCAGCCGAAACGTTATGTCAACAACAAACATGATGAGGACAAATATCCGTCAAATGTAAATAATGTAAATAATGCATATAATTCCTCATCTCTTAAATATAGAACTGGATTATATTATTGGAAACACGTGTCATATCGGCGAATAACATAGCATAATTACTCAAGGTATACAACCTGTTGATATTAAACTGAATATGATATATAAGCCATGATTTATTTAAGCCTAAGTTATTACGCGATGGAAATAGGGAAATGCCGCTTCCATCTATTTACAAGATTTTAAATCCCATCAATGTAAATCTCCTTTGGTTTCAAAGCGAAGAACTCTGGCTTACGAAAATTATGCCCCCCAAATGATTCTGTAAACTACAAAACAAATGGTAGTCTGAAGGAGCAAGGTCGGGAGAATAAGCTGGATTGGAAATTTTCCCCAACCAAGCTCATCGACCTTCTGTGATGTGATCTTTGCAGTGTGGGGTCGTGCATTGTCCTTATGAAACATCCATCACTCCTTTTCCATTCACTAAAGCGGGCCTCTTTTCTTCAAAGCTTGGTTCAAACGCTCTAATTGCTGACAGTAGACTTGAGCATTAGGTGGTAACAATTCAAAGTGAATTGCTCCATTGCAATCCCAGCAGATAGAGAGAGCTGTTTTCGCA
Organism: Octopus sinensis; assembly: GCF_006345805.1. Lineage (NCBI taxonomy): Eukaryota > Metazoa > Mollusca > Cephalopoda > Octopoda > Octopodidae > Octopus > Octopus sinensis. Next base: position 63,842,869 of record NC_043011.1, on the reverse strand, counting down.
TGAAGCTCCCGTCTCGGTTATGGTTGAGTTATTTCCATTTTACCAAGCCACTGCTTACGACATTTAAAATTTCGATAGAAGATCCATTTTTCTTCACCAGTCACAAGTCTATCCACAAAAGGTGAAATGAGCTCGCGAGAATGGAGAGAAGAGCAGATATCAACTCGGGATTTGCGGTTGCTTTCGGACAATTCATGAGGAACGCATTTTCCAACTTTAGGAATATTTCCAAGTTGTTGAAACTGACGATGAACAGTTATGTGGTTTGAATTAAGCTTTATTGCCAATTCTTCAACTGATGATACAGGAGTTTCTTCAAGTAATGCTTCAAAGAGCTTATCACCAAACTCAACTGGACTTCCTGTTCGATCTTCATCTTCAACACTGAAATCTCCACTTTGAAATTTGCGAACCACACCAGCATAGGTTGTCAAGCGATGTTGGGGGACAAACACACACACAAACACACACACACTCACAAACAAACAAACACCACCACCCCACACACATACATATATATACACATATATATATATATATACGACGGGCGTGTTTCAGTTTCTGTCTACCAAATCCACTCACAAGTGTTTGGACGGACAGAGGCTATAGTTGAAGACACTTGCCCAAGATACCACGCTGTGGGACTGAACCCGTAACCATGTGGTTGTTAAGCAAGCTACTTACCACACAGCCTCTTCTGCACCTATATATATATTTCCTACAGAATGTTTGAAGCTCACTCTCTTCCTGCACCTCGATCTTTGGTTCTTACATTTATCTCTCTCACTCCCTATCTCTCTCTCTTCCTCTCCCTATATATATAGCGTATGTGTGTACGTGGGAGAGAGAGAGAGAGAGAGAGAGAGAGAGAGAAATAGGTAAAGTATAAAGGAAATTTTGAGGCAAGATCGCTTCTTGTTAATATTGTAGTTAAAGAAGCAGTTAAAACGCTGCTATATTACACTTAAAATTAATAGGAATTGCAGTGGGTCTCTAAAGCAATATACAACTGAATTGGCAGATCATATCTGTGAAGGAAATATATTTTATCTATAGTAGCACCGTCTTCAAAAAACTATGTATATTTTAGGTGTTTACTATAAATATTTTAATACAGAAAAGTTGCTGTTAAATGATACGGATGTAAAGAAACAATATTTATGTATAGCGAAGTTACACTAATATTTCTCATTCTGCAGTGCATAAACTTTAGGATATCATGCTTCACGAGAGATTCAGTTTAAAATGATGGCATTGCCAATTTGTTATTCGTGAATATTTTGAGTAGGTGTCATTTAAGGAAGTTTTAAGTCACCGAGATGGTTTATAAAAATTCTTTACGGATTTTATACATATGAGAAGATAAGTGAAATAAATTTCTGCGTTTATTCCTGGAAATTGGAGAGACGGAACGGTTTCGGAACTATTATATACAGCCATGTGAATCATTTAATAATTTCAAGATCTCTTTAGAAAAACAGTAGGCAGGTGTAATTTCAATTGTAAGGGGTCTTACGTGATATATATTTCGATATTGCTTTCAAAATAACGTATTTAAATATGTATATGCATGTGTGAGTGTGTCTGTGCATGTGTGTGCGTGTATAAATATATATATATATATATATATATGTGTGTGTGTGTGTGTGTGTGTGTGTGTGTTTTCGTGTGTCGTTATGTTCTGAGTTCAAATTTATTCGAGGTCGACTTTGCCTTTCATCCTCTCGGGGTCGATAAATAAAGTACCAGTTTCGCACTGAATCGATGTAATCGACTTAATCCCTTTGTCTGTCCTTGTTTGTCCCCTCTATGTTTAGCCCATTGTGGGTACGAAAGAAATATATATGTGTGTGTGGTGTGTGTGTGTGTGTGTGTGTGTGTGTTTTCTAAATCTGCGGGATAGTTGCTCGTGTGGTGTGCCTACTACAAACATCACTCCGGCATAATACCCCTCCGAAGGTTCAATAGTATAAATAAATACATGTGAATGTAAACGTATGTATACATATAAGTATGTGTGTGTCTACGTATTTATATATATATATATGTCCCTCTGTCTGTCCATTCGTATGGAAATGCACGAACATGATACTGCTTGTCTAAATATTACTGTCCTTTTCTCCTTCTTTTATGACAGGGAAAGCTGATAAGCTTATTTTATCTAAGCTGGAGCGCAAGATTTCCGCGTTCACATTAGAACTTTTCACGCCACTATAATATCATTTGCTTATATCAATTCCCGAAATCGATATAACAATAGCGGAACCGACACAAAAAAAAGTATCTTCTGAGATTTCTTTGTCAATGTACCTGAAGACAGCCAAAGTGATGGAGCGAAACATAACTTGTACATAATAACTATTCCGTGTGCATTTGTCTTTATACATTGATAATAATAGAGTGCGAGGGTACATGCATTAATACATTCATAAATAAATCGACCTTTATATGTGGAAGCATCTTCCACATATAAATAATGAAATGAAAATCCGAATCGATATTTGCTTTCATAAAGGCAAAAAAGATCCAAGACTATACATGTCAGAAAACTCATATAAACCTCTTTATATATGGCATGTATATATCATTAAAATGCCGCAGGAAAATATTTTATTATTTTTTATGGACAACGTGTAAATACCATCTGAATGAGCCAAACACCCATTAAATAATATTACGAAATGTTCAGTTACATGCAAGAAGTTATTGCATTGACCGACCTTGATTTTCATACGAATATCCGGAATGAAAGTTTCAATAATTCTATTTGGCCTCATTATTGGTGAGTACCGTCTTTAGCTGTCACGTGTTTCCCATAAACATACCCAGTTATGCACTAAGGACCGAATTTTGGACGAGAAATTCAACATGGCGCTTTGTGCATTTTATTGAAATGTTTATATAAAATGATTATTTCTTTCGTGTATTCACCAGAAACAAAAACTATTTTATTTATTTTATTATTATTATTCCTTTTATTTTTGCATGATGCATCACTTCTATTCATCAACAAAAAGTGTCAGAAACAGCTGCAGTGAACCAGAATGCATTTGTTGTAATTTGATTATATACAGGGTAGCACAAAATAACTTCACAGTTATTCAACAATGTATTTCGTGTTCATATATTAACAGTTTAGATCTTAATTATAAAAAAATCTGAAACCATTATTCTATGCTAATTTAGTTAATTTTGTCCAGCTCCCTTTTTAGTTGACAATGAGACTACCTGAAGCAAGCCTTTCCATTGAGTTGGTTTAGCAGACGGGGCAGCATCACGTGGTGACCCCTTTCACCTGACCTGCAACCGAACACAAACATAAAACGAACAATATATACGTACATGGATTAAATATATATATATATATATATATATATATATATATATATATATATATATATATATATATATATATATATACATATAGTCATTTTTCAAGTCTATTGCGTTGTGCTGAGAGACAAGGACTTAAAGTTAGCGCATTTTAAACAGACCTAGGGTGACAAAATTATCTATTTCTTTATCTGTCACACACGCGCACATACACACACACACAAGCACTCTCTTTCGCTCTCACACTTTCTTACTGTACATCTCTCTCAACTGCAACCATTTTTTCCTAACCTTCTTCTTCCCTCTACACAGATATTGTTACGGAAAGACAGACGGAGGCTCGCTTCTCTTTAATAATATGAGATTATGTATTTGTAGGAGCCGATACGTCACAGAAATGCTACTCGATTGCAAAATCATATTGCGAAGTTGCCCTGAGAGCTTACCCAATATTAAGACCAGATATCTTCCAATGCAAGTATGTATGTATGCATGACTATATGTATGTGTATATATGTACATATATATATATATATATATATATATATATATATATATATATATATATATATATATATATATATATATATATATATATATATATACACACACACTCTCACACACACAAACCACAAACTGTGACATATATATATACATACAAACACATACATGTATATCTATAAGTTTATTCTTATATTCTATACGAAGCTTATATGTCTTTCATTATTTAAATATATATTTGTTTTAATATATTTTAATCTAAAATTAGCGTCATTCGTTCGGGCTTATTACATTGTGAGTTTTAATACGTCCGATATGGAATCGAGGTTCTGGTTCGCAGGACCGATAGTATAAGAACCACTGAAGGAATTAGTCGATGTTATCAACTTCCGTTTCCTCTCATTAGCTGCTGGCCTTCTACAACTTTTAAAAAGTAATTTATATATCTTTATTGTAATCTAAGCAGCTGTATTTGGCTGGTAATTATGGCATTCGATCCTACAGATTCTGGATTAGCAGATTTGTTTGATTATGACAAACATTTATCTTAAACCTTTTACCTTTTCCTTATTTCAATAATTATACTGTGGCCATACTGGGGCACCGTCTTTAAGTTTTAGTGGTGACGGGATAAACACAGTCAGAAAGACACATACACACAGCTATATGTGCGTGTGTGTATATGTGTGCGTGCGTTTGGTCGCCCCAGGTCTTGACAACCGATGTTGGTATGTTTACGTCACTGTAGCAAAGCGCTTCGGCAAAAGAGACCGATAAGTACTAGGCTTTGAAAGAATAAGTCTGGGTCGATTTCTTCGAGTAAAGTCGATGCTGCAGCATGGCCACACACACATACACACATATATCTATATATATATATTAAGGCGGCGAGCTGGCAGAAACGTTAGCAGGCATCCACATATGCGCACGTAGATATTTGCATTCAGGTAAAATAAAATCTAAGGAAACTAGTTATAGGTTCATGCGAAAGCTGTATTTGCGGTTAGACAGTAGCTCACTATATACAACATTCTAACCGACAGGTATATATTCTATCCATCAATATAATATTAACTTTAAACGGCGGTGTGATGCCACAATTTTTAGCATCCCGGGCGAAATGTTTAGCGTAATTCCTCTGCCGTTACATTCTTAGTTCAAATTCCACCGAAGTCGTCTTTGCTTTTCATCCTTTCGGAATCGATTAGATAAGTGACTGTTAGGCGGCACTGCGGTCGATGTATTTAACTTAACCCACCTGGATTACTTTATGGCAGAGTTTCAAACTAATGTAATATAAATCTCTATAAAGGCGGCGAGCAGCCAGAAACATTAGCACGCCAGGTGATAATGCTTAGCGGTATTTCGTCTGCCACTACGTTCTGAGTTCAAATTTCGCCGAGGTCGACTTTGCCTTTCATCATTTCAGGGTCGATAAATTAAGTACCAGTTACGTACTGGGGTCTATATAATCGATTTAATCCGTTTGTCTGTCCTTGTTTGTCCCCTCTGTGTTTAGTCCCTTGTGGGTAGTAAAGAAATAGGTATTTCGTTACGTTCTCAGTTCAAATTCCGCCGAGGTCGACTTTGCCTTTCATCCTTTCGGAGTCGATAAATTAAGTACCAGTTACGTATTGGGATCGATCTAATCGCCTGGCCCTCTCCCCCAAAATTTCGGGCCTTGTGGCTAGAATAGACAGAAACTTTAGTTTGCAGGTCAAAACTTCCAGCGGCATCCGTCCGTTTTCCCGTTCAGTTTTCAAATTTCACCAAAGGAAACATTGCCTTTCATCATTTTACGGTTAATGCAACAAGTAACACTTAAATACTAGGGTCGACGTGACGAACTTCTCCTCTACCACGAACGTGATGCTCTTGTGCCAAAATGGGACACCAATATAATATTTACTTTGTATCATAACTAAGCCAAAACGTACCCAGTTCCTCTATTTTTCTAATTCTTTTACAGACGTCTGCAAGTATACGAAAGTTGTTTTGAAGGAAGTTTCGTAGAATGTAAATGGTTCTTCCACGATCAGCATTTTTCTGTATGCCCTGGTAATATATTTGAATTAATTTGGTCTTATTAGAAGGAATAATTGCAGCATCGAATTACATTACAAACGAATGTTACTCATCCAATATATTTTCTGTGATCACTTTACTGTATTAATAATTATGAAAAATCGATATTTCATGCAATTCAAATAATTTTTGTAACTATTATTACTTGTTATTAATACACTCCTTACGAAGGCTGCGAGCTGGCAGGAACGTTAACACGCCGGACGAAATGCTTAGCAGTATTTCGTCTGCCGCTACCTTCTGAGTTCAAATTCCGCCGAGGTCGGCTTTGCCTTTCATCCTTTCGGGGTCGATGAGTTAAGTACGAGTTGCGCACTGGGGTCGATATAATCGACTTAAACCGTTTGTATAACCTTGTTTGTAGCCCCTTGTGGGTAGTAAAGAAATAACAATCGTTAGTGCGCCAAGCGAAATGCTAAGCAGTATTTCGTCTACACTTACGCTTTGAGTTCAAATTCCGTCGAGGTCGACTATTCCTTTCATTCTATCAGGGTCACTGAAATATGGAGCAACTGAATATTGGAGTCGATGTAATCGAATTATCACTCCAACTGAACTTACTGGACTTGTGCCAAAATTCCAAACCATAATAATAATTATTATTATTATTATCGTCAGTACGACGGGGAATATCAAATGCATAGTCATGTACTGATGTCGATGCAATGGAATACCCGCACCTCCTGTAATTTCAGGCCTTGTGCCTTTAGTAGAAATGATAATTAATCCTTCCTAATGAATGCAGCTAGTATGCTGAATTGTTAGTACGGCAGGCAAAACCCTTAGCTGCATTTCGTCCGTCTTTACATTCTGTGTTCAAATTTCACCGATGTAGTCTGTGCGTTTCATCCTTTCGAGATTGATAGATTGAGTAACTGAGAAAAACTTGGATCGATGAGATGGAATTTTCCCTTCCCTCAAAATTTGATGAGTTCCGCTTTTAGGAGGCATCATTTATACTTCCTAACTCCCGTGCTTCCCTACAAGGTACATAATGTGATAGTCGATATTTCCTTATCATCTAGGTTTCCTTTCATTCTGCAAAGAGGGAAAATGAACGCCCCTCTGCATCCACTCTTGCTACTACAAGTTCTCTCTCTCTCTAGAAATGTATTGAGAGAGAGAGAGAGGGAGAAGGGTTGCCTAAACAAATAGATTATATATGATCCACCTACCTATCTGTTACTATATTTATCAACCAAGACTTGTTGACTTCTTAGCGTTTTTAATTCACTACGCAGATATGTGCTACACATAAAGCAAGACTATCAATCCAATATATTGATGAGGAAATCGGCATTTACGCATAACATGTACCTTTCGGCGTTCAGTTAAAGATATTTTCCTGTGTACTTATAGAATTTCATTTGATATATTGCTAATATGGAGGCGCAATGGCCCAGTGGTTAGATTCGCGGCTGTAGAAGCGCGGTTTCGATTCCCAGTCCAGGCGCTGAGTGTTTATTGAGCGAAAAACACCTAAAGCTCCACGAGACTACGGCAGGGGGGGTGGCGATCCTTGCTGTACTCTTTCGCCACAACTCTCTCTCACTATTTCTTCTGTTGGCCTGCTCGCTTAGCCAGCAGGTTGGCGTCATTTGAAGGCTAAAACAATGCGAAGCGCTTTGTGACCAGCCTGGCGGTAACGCTGATCACGGTGATATTGCTAACATAAGTATCATTAAAATATTGGAGTGTTTCTATTGTCATAATTATTTCAGTGGAACAGCAATTGATATCAAAATGTTATTGTAAAAATTAAGCAGAAACTTTTCGGAATGTATTTCTTTTAAGATGCTCTTTGACTTAGACCTCAATAATCCGTAATGAAGCTACCGAAGTTTAATTAAATGCCATTTTTTCTGCATATTTCAGCTCACGAAGCACCGACGAATAATGATGCTCTGTTCTATGTTAAACCACCGCACAAATTATTGATGGTACTTATTTTACTCCACATGGTGTTATGCTTTGCAAATCTATTTGGTCATTACGTCTGATATGAAAATATCAATGTCACAAGCGTCTAATAGATAATTTGATAATTATTTTGTAATAAGTTCTATATTTACCTGATATCAATTGCATCTTTCTAATACCGTGAAATATCCAACTATCATAGAGGTGAGAAAAAACCACTGTTCTAAATTACATTTACAACGATATATACAACAGTGAAAAGATTGCTTTATATTATCTTATAATTAAATTTCTGTGTTATAAACCATTGAAATATTAGTTATAACGCTAAAATATGTCGGCTGATGCCATATATATATATATATATATATATATATATATATATATATATATATATATATATATATATATATATATATATATATATATATATATATATATATATATATATATATATATATATATCACCGCAACATAGTTAATTTTCTAACTAGAGCAATGACTTGAGACGGCAAGGAAATGTTGCTGCAACTATTTCAAATATGAAATATATATTGAAAACAAACTAAAATGCTTCTGTACCAATGCATCTGTGAAGGTCTGTGTGTATGGGGGAGGGGTAGATAGTTTTAAGAATAATACAGATTGTTTATGTTAATTGTTATTGAATGTCGTAACACATAGATCTGTATCTTTGGTGCAACTCATTTAAATGTCGTAACACATAGATCTGTATCTTTGGTGCAACTCATTTAAATTTGCTTTAGTTTGGTCGTTCTCTCGGACAATTCTGTAATTCAACAAGCACCCCGTCGCTTACCCCTTGCATGAAATTAATTCGTCAATATTTGCAATCCACTTTCCTGAAGCAATTTGTTCATATATGTTAGACGTTTCTTCCCTCATTGATTCTTCCTTCACGCGACTGCCATAAGACCGGTTGACACCGGTCCTTCTGGGTACCTGATTGATATAATGACTAGCAATTCTTATTCTCTGCTTAACCTTTTCCTATACTTCGAGCAGATTTGGATAAAGTTGCTTGTTGGTTAAATGAGCATTCCATATAACATTTAGAGACATTATTAGTATTCTTGTGCAGCAGACGACTATTTGTTTTTCAAGAATTTTGGTGAGGGTGCAAGATTCAGCATTGTGTAACCAAAGTGACTCGACCGTAAAAACGAGAAATCTAATTTTCCATATATGAGCTATCTTACGATTCCTGGTTCTACACAGCTTGTGACACGCATTCCAACACTGTGCCTTACGTTCAACAAAGTGATTTCCACTACGTTTTATCGTATTTGAAGTTAGGAACAACCTTATGTTCTGTTCCGTTTCTTGCAAAAAATGATTTTGTTGCTCGGGGTCTTGATTAAATATCTGATATGAAAATCGGATATGATTAGCAGGCGAAATATTTAATATGCATATCAGATATTATCTGAGTTACAACACAAGCCACCTTTTGCAGCTTCAAGTTTTAGCTTGTCGAACATTTGCTGTGGCCAGCGTATCTCTTCAGAGATAAGAGCAATATCGGCTGCACATTCTAGATCTGTATCTTTGGTGCAACTCATTTAAATTTCCGACTAATTTTCAAGACTATTGATTTAGAGTTTCTTCTGTTTAGTGACACACCTTGGATGATGATGAATCCTTGAAAGAGACGAAAGCGTTAAATAATGAGTGTGTGTTTAATTTTAAAAAATAATATTAAATCGCCATCCGCAAGTGTAACAATATTTATTTCAACACACGTTTTCACATTAAGAATCTTGCAAAACAAACACGTAAACGTTAAAACAAAAATTTAAACACTACTATAAGTGACATGGAACACTACCTATTAATCAGGGACGTATATTCCGGGTACGCTAGGTGTGCTATGCACAGTCCTCGAAGATGGCAAGTTCATTATAAATATTAAAATTACACAGTAATTTTATCATAAACCTTAATGGAGAATATTTTTATACTCTTGCTTCAAATTTGGTGGTATTGGGTGTGGCAGCATACCCAATGAAACAATCACCACACACCACTGCTATTAATGTTCCTACCACATGCTAGGAGTACTGGAGGCGCTATGGCCCAGTGGTTAGAGCAGCGGATTCACGGTCGTATGATCGCGGTGGATTCGATTCCCAGATAGGGCTTTTTGAGTGTTTATTGTGCGAAAACACCTAAAGTTCCATGAGGCTCCCGCAGTGGCGTGGGTGGCGAAACCCGCTGTACTCTTTCACAACAACTTTCTCACACTCTTTCTTCCTATTTCTGTCGTACCTGTATTTCGAAGGGCAAAGGTCTCTCTGAAGTGCTCAGCCAGTTACACGTTAATTACACGAGCAGTCTGTTTCGCTGATTGGATCAGCTGGAACCCTGGTCGTCGTAAACGACGAAGTGCAGCGGATACTAATACTACTAGTAGTAGTAAGTCTTTTTTACTGCTGCACCATCAACCAACCAACGACAGATCGAGCTGCTGTGTCTCATCGAGGAAGGCCACAATGACAAATATTAATACAACGAGTAATAGAGCTCTATGTGTTACGACATTCATTAACAGACCAACACTAATAAATAGCAATATTCGTAAGGACACAAATACAACACGACGTGATTTAAGAACATTCAGAAGTGATATTATGCAATTTATATTTAAAACATTAGACCATCTTTTATTCTAGTATGTAGAGGTTATAACTGAAATGACTGCAACCTGTATATATTATCCTATAATGACCCTGTTTTCCATAAGTATTTCTAATTAATTACGCCTTGTGGAACACACATATATTAATATATATATAAACACACACACACAATATATAAAATATATATATATATATATATATATATATATATATATATATATATATATATATATTTATAATGTATAATATATATATATATGTTATACTATAATATGCACGCAATCAATAACTCGTTGATATATATCTTTTCTCTTTACAGATGAAAATGCAACTGTATCCAATTCTAAATTTATGAATGTTGCACGTTCCTGCAACATTTATGTGTGCTTTTGTATCTATAAAAATATAAAGAAATTAATATATTTGTTCATTTAATTAATTTTTTTTTGTTTTCGAATATATATTTACAACATAATCAGTAGAGTGTCTCAGAGTCCGAGAATTTCGATTGTCGGCACGACCCTATGTCAGTCTGTTGCTTTATTGAATACTAGCACTATCGCCCGGCGTTGCTCGGGTTTGTAAGGGAAATAACAATATAAACATTTTTAGAGAATTATAACCCAAAAAATAGCAAAAAATGCATTAAAAATGGAAAAAAAATGATGGTAATTTTTTTTTAATCGTTGACTCATCGTTGACATTTTTAGAGAGTTACTTCCCTTATATAATAGCTAAAATGCATTAAAAGGGGAAAAAATGATGATAAAGTATTTTTAAAATCGTAGACTCATCGTAGACGAGCGCTAATACCCAGAACGGCTCGATATGAATCACGACTGTAAGATACCCGGTTTTGGTTAAACTGCACCGCAAAATGTGGGAGTAGTTACGAATCTAAATCGTAGGAGAAAGACACAGAACCTCACTTTTATATATAAAGATTACTAGAAATATACAATTATATCTTTAGTTCTATTTTTATGTTTGCACGAATATATATATATATATATATATATATATGTGTGTGTGTGTGTGTGTGTGTGTGTGTGTGTGTGTGTGTGTGTGTGTGTGTGTATGTGTGTGTGTATGTGTGTGTGTATGTGTGTGTGTGTGTGTGTGTACAGGACTCCCCGGACGATACAAATGACATGAAATAGGTAAACGAAAAAGTTAAATACGGAGACAACGGGAAAATGAAAAACGGGACAAGAAAATACATAGAAAAAGACCCTTCATCCGTTGTCGGCTGTCTATCTAGTTCTCATTTCGAGCATTATACTATATTTTTTTTATATGTGCATGCACATCTATCTTTGTCTATAGGTTTTCTAGCTAGCTGTCTGCCTGTGTGTTTCTCTATGCGTGTTAACAAACTTTATTTTCGTGCTACATTTGAACTTGTAATGCCCTTTTCAATGCAATTTAAAACAACGAAAACCCTTTCGGATTTTATAAAATGCCTGTACTTTTACATTGCCACTTTTTCATTCTAATCGACTAGAAAATGCTATAAAATTCATAATAATAATTAACACAGAACACGTGAATTTTTTCGCTTTCTGTAGGGTTTTCATTAGTTGAATGCAAATTGTTCTAAAGCATATTTGGTTCTACCCATTGTACATGCGGAAGAAAGGTGATGCTAATAAGCTAATAGAAATGTACTGCTGAAAGCAATTGCTATTATGCGAAGTGGCATTCTTCCGATACTAGACACTGAAGCTTAGCAAAAATATTCCTTGATATATCAGAGTTGGTAAATGTCGTCTTGATAAATGTGAATGTTGACTAGCTGCAGTGTGATTGTATAGAAATTATATGGCCTATTTGAAACTTCTCCAGGATTTGTGGCCATTGCGCTCGTAAACTGGTTTTAACCGGAACGCTCGTTTCAATTTGATACGTCGCTAACTTCAAAGATTCTTGTCAAATGCATATGGAAGTACAAACTATACCATATTCTTAAACCAAAATGATGATTGTCTGATATAGTTGTTTACCAATATTGACAAGAGACAAAATATATTTTAATTATTTTTGATGCTTTTACTTTTGTTGTATATATATATATATATATATATATATATATATATATATATATATATATATATATATGTATGTATATACATATATGTAGATAGATATGTAGATAGATAGATATGTAGATAGATAGATAGATAGATAGATAGATAGATAGATAGATAGACAGACATATAGATAGATAGATAGATAGATAGATAGATAGATAGATAGATAGATAGATAGATAGATAGATAGATAGATAGATAGATAGATAGATAGATTAGATAAATAGTTACATACACGATACTAAAATTTCCATTAATTTACAAAAACCTTCAAAATGTCCCAACTCACGTCATAAATATATCAAACTTTTCTGATCCAGCTAGCAGAAGAATATCCATAGAAGTAGTTGCTACACCGAAACGCCTCATCTTAATTTACAAACGAATCCTAATCACAATTATAAACTTAATTCTAATATACCTTGATGGTTTGAGGTCATGAGCCGGCAGAATGTTACCGCTCCGGTCGGTAAATATGTACCAGTTGATTATTATGATCGTTGTATTCGATTTACTCCTGCCGATATTGCTGTCCTTGTCTCAGAATTTAAAACCAATATGTCTTGATAATGGATTAACATTCTACATTGTCATCAGACTCTATGATCTGCGCTAGTAATGAACATTATCAATGTTAGGTAAAGACAAGAATGGCAATGAATATGTTATAGAATAAATTATAGCCTTATTGCAAGAATATTACCGAATCATTTAGAAAGATGCTATGTAGACCGAAGGACAATTTTTCTGTTTCCTACAGCACCACCAGATATAACGTTAAAATTATATTGTAAAATGTGACAAATTTTCCTGAGGCAAGTAATATGAAATATTAAAAAATAAAATACCTAAATAGTGTAAACCTTTTTCATGAATGTTTAGTATTCGTATCAAGTAAATTATATTTAGTAAGAAATATGTTTCCATATATAACACGCTGAAAACCTCCTGAACTTCAAAGTTGGAAATATCCGGTTAAATATAACTAAAATACTTCTTTCCATCTAAGTTTTTACATGGAAATATATGGTTATGCCATTATTTATCTTCTCAACATATTTTTATGTGAAACTATATATCGATATATACGACGGCTGGTCTGAAAGTGATACTGTTTATCAATTGACTGGGGTTGTAACTATTCGTCCTCAGTAAGTCTCGTCCGAGTATTCTACCAATAAAGGGCTTAATGAAATCTTTATTTAAAAAAATAAGGTATACTCTCTAACGTCTGCAGAAGTCAAAAGACCAGTTACCGTGAAGGCACCACTGATAAGGGAAATGTGAGCCCATAAATAATTGAAGTTTAAAAAAAGAAAACATCATTGCAAACAAAACACGCATCCGAAAAATAGTAGAAAATAACTTCCGTGCTTTCTGACATGAATGGACGGCAATTAGACGAATTTATTTTGGTGGAAAGTCGAGTGACTTAGCAGCTCAGCTATAATGTTGTGGCTTCGTAGCACAACTATAATCACACTTCATTACAGAATAAGGTCCAAAATATTGATTATGGATAAGAGTGTGCTATGTGGACAGTGCTGCAATTGAGACTTGATTAGAAAGGAAAAGTAGCAGACATGAGATTTGATGTACTATGAAAAGCTTCAAAACAATAAAGAACTTCTTAGAAAGTGTAAATGTGGTTATATAATTATGAAACGGGAACAAAGGCTCAGAACATAGAATAAACCAATGGTTAATACAAGAAGACACGATATCTTTTTGGCGATGATGAGGGTAATGTTCGCAGTAGTTTTCATATATTTGGTTGTGCCATGAAGCGGAATTGATACAGTGAGTCTATCAAAATTGTAAGAAAATTAAGTAACAGGAAGACTGACAGCAAGAATCTGTAAATATAGAAGGAGCAACCTCACATATATCTGACAAATTTGACGAATATATTCTTAAGTCAAATATGTCACATGTCAACGAATGCGCTAAAGACATCTAGAGATGACGTTATTACATCTATAAATGACTTATATAACAGCAAACGCACTAATTAATTTAGTGACGCCAACATATGTCACCTGAATTCTCACTCTCTTCTATGTCAGTGTGGCAAAGACTAAGTTTGATTAAAGCTTGGTTCGATTCTGCAAATGTCTGCTATGAAATCTCTCATGTGCATATGGATTCTTATTGTTGGTAAGTAGTCTCCTTTTGATTCCTGTTCTTTAGACATCTAAAATTTACATATTTACATGGACAACAACACACACACATTAGGGGCCTGAAAGCAGTACGGAGTCCAAAACGAACTATTTTTAATAGCGTGTGCGTGTTTGTATATACATACACAAATGTATACACACACACACACACACACACACACACATACATACATATATATATATATATATATATATATATATATATATATATATATGTGTGTGTGTGTGTGTGTGTGTGTATATGTATATATGTATGTGCTTGTGTATATATAGACGTGTGTATGGACCTTTATGGTGCGCGTTCGTGTGTGTGGATTTGTACGTATATACATATACATTTGGCGAAGGATGAGAGTTATGATGTGTACGTTTTCAAGTGACGATGAATGAATGTATACTCTTAGGTGCACGCACATGGTGTGCGGGCGCGTATGTGTAGGTATGAACAGGAGCGCATATATATATGTGTGTGTGTGCGACAGTTGGCGATTTTCCGCACGGAAACACTGCCAGGCCAGGGATTTCTGGTAAATATCCAAATACCCCGGCCCGAACGTCCTCCGGAACAGGTTGACCAACTGAATTTCATCGTAGCCCAGGGTCTTCTCCAAGGCGTCTTCGGACTTAACCTCAAGTAACCCGCTATAGAAATCCGTGGTGGAACTCCTGTTGCCGGCGTTGCCCGCCCGAGAGAGTAGCTGGAGCGCCTGATGGCACTCCAAATTTCCATTCACCCAGTTTAGGTCTCCGCTTGATCCATGCA
Organism: Octopus sinensis; assembly: GCF_006345805.1. NCBI lineage: Eukaryota > Metazoa > Mollusca > Cephalopoda > Octopoda > Octopodidae > Octopus > Octopus sinensis. Next base: position 63,827,334 of record NC_043011.1, on the reverse strand, counting down.
CCGATGTCCGTTAGGGATGTTAACTGGGGAAGGTAGAACCGGACGTGCGGTGACCACACCTGCTCTCTATCCAGGTAAAGCCAGAGGTGCCTATACCTTAACGCGAGTTTTCGCATCCTCAGCCAAAGCATCCCTAGCCCACCATTTAGCGGTTTCTGGCAGCAGACAGAGCGCTTTACAAGTGGCTTTCCTCCTTTCCACAAAATGCGGAAAAGGATTCTCTCCAACTTGTTCAGCCACAAATCGGGGCGAGGCACCACGGTCAGACGGTAGGTGATTACTGATGTTATAAACATCTGCACCACCTCCGCCTTCCCTAGCAGGGATAAAGCCCGCCCAGACCAGATCTGGGTTAGAGCAGTCACCTTGCTGGTCACCTCACTCCAATTTTTCTAAATCTGGAGGTCTGGCCCGAACCAGACACCGAGCAGCTTAACAGGACCTTCCGTCCAACGCCCTACGACGTTATTGGACGGCATCGGCTTGCCCCTCCAGGTGCCGAGTTGCAAACCGACCGACTTGTCCTTCTTAACCTTTGCTCCTGCCACCGCCTCGTAGCATTTGATGGTCTCTTCCACCACTGGAAGCTGGCCTTCGTCTGCCACGATGATGGAGGTGTCATCCGCATACGCCGTAGCTCCTCTTCCACACCATAGATCATGCGGCGCGCCCCCTAGTGCCTCTAACGTCAGCAGTAAAGGCTCAAGAGCCAATACGTATAGGAGCGAGGACAGGGGACACCCCTGACAAACTGAACGCTCGATCCTAAACGGCTTCGAAAAGAAACCGTTCATCTTGACTACAGACTCGACGTTGCTATACAAAGCAGCGATCCAGCCTCGAAAGGTCGGGCCTAGGCCAGCCTCTCCGAGGACCGCCACCAAGTACAGATGGTCGACCCTATCAAATGCTTTGGACTGGCCTAAATGTACCAGTGCTCCCCCTGCGCCAGAAAGCTTCCCCACCCTCTCCAAGGAGTAGCGTATTAGGTGGAGATTATCGTGGATCGTTCTGCCAGGGATAGCGCTCGTTTGTGCTTCCCCGATAATTTGTCCACGACCGGCGCCAACCTTTTTGCTAGCACCTTGGCCAGAATCTTTAACTCTGCGTTCAACAGAGTTATGGGCCTGAAGTTCCCTATCTCGTCCTCCTTGCTCGGGTCCTTCCTGATCAACGTCACCACCCCCGGCTCGCAAACGTGGGAATTCTGCCATTCTGCTGCCATTTGGCGTAGACGCTAGCCAGCAGGTGCCCAAACAAGTCTGGCATACTTTTATAAATTTCATAGGGCAGACCATCGAGACCCGGCGACTTCTCCCCGGGGCATTTTCCCAACACCTCGATTACTTCCTCGGCTGTGATTGGCCCTTCACAGCACTCAGACTCTCGTGTCGAGAGACGCGGGCAACCAGACATGAAGTCCCTAGGGGCCTCACCATGATCCAGCGTCCCGCACCTCCCGAACAACTCGGCGAAGTGCTTGTGAAGTGCCTCACACATCTCGTCCCTCTTCTTGACCTTGCATCCGTTTTCATCAACAAGAGACCCAATTGTGGCATCGTTTCCACGCTGTGTTTCTATCGTACGGGCCCATCCGGCAACATTAATTCCCTCACGGCCCAATGCTCGTACTTTAGCCCGAACTCTACATCCCTCATGTTTGGTTTTGAGGTGAGGGTCTAATGCCGTTCTCGCCGCTAAAATGTGAGATGCAGAGCGCAACCTCAACGCCTCCTCTAAGTTCTTAACTAGTTGCCCTTCTATTCTAGCCCTATCTAGTCTTAGTTGTTTACTAAATCTAGTGGACTCGAATCGAATGGCTCTTTTGAGGGCTAACCACCACCGGTTATTAACCACGGCTCCGGTTAACGCCATCTGCACTAACTCCTTATTCCGGCTACGGTATGCCTCGCGAGTCAAAATAGACTTGTTCAGCTTCCAGTAGCCGATTCCTATCTATGCCCAGTCAACACATGTCCATTTTATGGTCAGCATAGGGCACCTGGACAAGCTGTGGACAAATAAAACTAGACTTATCTCTAGTTCTTATCACTATCCTGTCTAGATAAGACTTGAACCTTCCGTCGCCACTCATCCAGGTCCACTCTGGGACGTTCGGATGGTCAAGTCTGTAACGATCTGCCAGCTGAAACCGCTTAAGCAGATCCACGAGACGTGAGTTCACTTTCCTATAGATCGAGCCAACGCTATCGATGTGTACGTCAACGATAGCATTAAAGTCCCCTAATATCACTAAAGTCTTCAACGTCACGAGAAAGCCCTCTAGGAGCCGATGAAAATCAGTTTGGAAACCTCTAGCACAAGGTGCATAGAGTCCGATCAATCTGAAGGGCTTACTGCTGTATGTCACATCAAGGTCGATCAGCCCACCTTCTGGGTTCACATAGACTGTATTTGTCTGCAAAGCCAAGTCTTTCCGGATCAGTACCACTACACACCCTCGCCCTCCGGTCTGGCCAGGAGAGATGATTTTCTCGTAGCCATTCAGGAGAGGCGAAGAGGTTTGTAGGCTGTCCAGCTTTGTTTCTGTAGCAACCATCAAATGTATATCATGTGATCTGAGGTTTTCGAGGAAACAAGCCTGCTTCTACTTCGAACTCAGACCACGCACATTTAAACAACCAAGGTTAAGAGAAGCAATTACAAAAAGTAAAAGTTCTACTTAAATTTCGTTGGAGAGGTTGGGGCCGACCTCACCACACATTTGTGGGCCCATTCTTTCTCTTCCTTCTTCAGATAGTCCGGCAAGTTCGCGATACGCCGGATGGCGTTTGGGTGTCTGTCTTTTAATTGTTTGAACGTTGTTTCCGCAATCCACGCATATCTTTCGTTTCGATCTTTGTGTTTGTTGTACAGACTTGCTGTGTGATACGGAACCACAATATCGTTTATATATTTGTTTTGTGTATCATATTCAATTAATATGAGTTCATTTTTTTGTCTTCTTTTTCTGGGCCAGTTAAGCGGGATTTATTTTGGTGTCTGTGGTGTGTCATTGTTTTTATTATTTTTTGTAGAGGATGTGGACGGGGATGATGCACGAATTCTTTTACGAACTGTTGTAAATCCCCCCTCTGATACCTCTATATTATCGTCTGGGGTAGCAATATTTTGTTAAGTAGGCGCCGCAGTTTTTAAGGGGGTGGGAGGTTTTAATAATGTAGGGGTTTGTGAGTGCAAGGGCTGGTTTTTTTGTCAGTTTGTTTTGGGGTTGGCACCGTAACAGCAGGAGTGGGACTTTTTGTTTTTGCAGGGGTAGCTGAGTTTGCAAGGGTAGGGATTTTTTTATTATCTGAGGGGCCTGGTCTCTGCGGATTCTTTTGCTTGTCTGGACAGTCAACACGAATGTGGTCCTTTTTGCCGCAGGCGTAACAGGTGGGTTATCGGCCTTCGACCTGTACCCTGAGGGCCACATTCTCGCCCACGAGCAACCTCTCAGGAAGGAGCTGCAGGTCCTCCTGTGTTCCTTGAATTATTACATTAATGTCTCGCCCAAGCCAATATTCAGGGGCAGAGCATGTTACCTGCAATATTTTAATTTTGTCCGTCTTTTTATATAACAGGGCGGCCACTAACTCAACGGGATCTACTTCCAGCGGTGCTTCTGCAATCCTGACCCGGGACGTCCTGCGTCCCATATAGGTTGACAGAATTACCACCTCCTTGGTTTTTAGGGGATTCACAGAATGCCCACAGGCCACCTCTTCCCCCGAGAAGCGGACCTCCACAATGCCATATGCCGTCCCTTGGCGACGTACACAATGTCCTTCCAAATCGGGGACAGGCATTTCTCGATAGTATTATTTTCAAAGTGTTTTAACCTTCTGCTTTGTGGACAGAAGGTTTTAAACACTACGGTCCGCTTCTCTGTCTCCACGATACTGGCGGAGGGTGATATTTTAACATCACCACCCTCCTCTTTCATTCTTTTAAATAGCTCGACGAGCTGATTGACATTGATGTCAATGTTCTCGGTTGCCACTGCGGTTACCGCCCGACCTTTTTTTACTACAGTTATCAACATTGCTCTCCTCAAGAGCACTATTTTCGTGAATAATCTCAACAGACATTATTCTGTTGAAATTAGTAATAGGCAACAGAAATATACAAATATTGGTTTCCCATAAAACTGGGAAAACTATAAAAAGTTTTTCTTCCAAGCAGTTCAATGAGTGGTAAAAAGCAGTTCAAAAATTAGGTTTAATTCCCACCCCCATTCGGGGGAGGGGCACGAAGATAGTCTGGCAAGACTATACACAGTCGCGTAGATAAAAAAGCCACAATGGCTAACAGTTCAACAGTAACAAATTATCCAATTATTCCCCGGTAAAACCGGAGAACAAGACAGTTCAACAACGTTCAAAAACAAATTTTCAGTAGTAAAATTCAACAAGTTCCAGATGGTACGAAGTAATATTAACAACACAGCAACACTCTTACCTGGAAGAAAACGCGTCAAAACCGTAGTAAGGTAAGCCAAGTCACTCTTCAGTCAGTGAGGTTAGCAAGCTACTTACCACACATCCACTCCTGCGCCAATATATATATATATATATATATATATATATATATATATATATATATATATATATATATATATATATATATATATATATATATATATATATATATATATATATATATGTATATATATACACATATATATGTATATATATACATATATAAATGTATATATACATATATGAATTTTCAGAATGAGATAAAAATCCAAGGCTGTGAAAGATTTTAGAACATTTATAGATAGAAGTTCTATAATATATATGTCTATAATATGTGACCAATTGCTGTTGAATCCACAGGATGTGGTGCGGCTGATTTCTGTATGGAGAAGGCAAACAAAACCTGCGACAAAGCCAGGGAGTCGTATCCTGAAAAAGAAGGATACGATGTTAACTACTGCAAGTAAAGTTATCTTTATACTATGAACATTATCTCATGCTGACTCTGATGAATTCATTCATTTCGTTATGCCTTGTATGTCATGCATGCATCCAGGTATAATATGTGTTTGTTCAACTCTATAAAATTCATTTTTGACTGTTTCTATTATAAGAATGTGGGGAACATATTAATCAAGTTTGCTCACCTTGGCTTAGAGGTATTCGCTGTGAACCACGCCATTCTGAATCGGATACGACAAGATAGATTAATGAGAGGGCTTGTGGTTCTAAGGAATGGAAGACCCACACCGTCTCCTCACACTGGCGTTACATGATCCCGATCTAAATGTGGATGCTATGACAATTTTTCCTAATGTTCAATCTCAAGAGCCGCAAAATCCAAACTGGAGATGTGGTAATCTTCACAATCGTGAAGTACGAAATTTGCTATATCTTAACAATGGGGGAAATCGCATATAATGCGACGTAAATTTCCCCGATGTAAATACACACACAGACACACGCACGCACACATACATACATACAAACTTATCTACGTATATATATATATATATATATATATATATATATATATATATATATATATATATTATATATATATACATATATATATATATATATGTATATATATATATATATATATATATATATATATATATATATATATATATATATATATATATATATATATATATATATATACATATGTGTGTATGCATATCTATGTATGAATACATATCTATGCAACACAAAGTGCACACTTAGAGTCAAATACGGCGAATTTTATGTATCCTCTGTTTAACGGAACTTCTTGAATTATGGTTGAACAGGGAACAGCATTGTAGAGCATATGGATTTAGCGGATGTGGCGGAGGGGAAATTGTCTAAATTTTAGAAAAGATTCACTTTCACCATGAGGATTCATACCAGATACTATAATTCCGACCATATTTGCAGCTCCTGAGTGCGCCTTAGAATTTGTAAGACTTATGAAGGAGGGGTGCAAAAGTTGCTTCTAGAATTATAGCTAGCAAGTGGTACATGCCAAACACTCTGACAGAGTCCGCTTGCTTAAACACATTCAAATCTCTTTGAGATATTCTTCTTCTTAATCCTTTTTTGCCCCTTTCGATCGTAGGGCCTCAACATTTGTTTTCCACTTTTTGCGGTCATTGGCGTGTTTCTTGCCTGCTTCCCATGTCGGCCGGTCGTCCTGAGCTCGTTCAAAATGCTCCGATTCCATGTCTGCTTCGGGCGTCCTCGCTTCCTTTTACCCCGCGGGTTCCAGTCAATTACTTGTCGTGTCACATTTGAGCGTTCTTTCCGCAGTGTTTATCCGACCCATCTCCATTCCCTTCGTCTAATCTGAACATGTATGGGCTCCTGGTTGGCCTTTTCCCACAGGTCCGTGTTTGGCACTGTGTCGAACCACTTCAGATGGAGGATTTGGCGAAGACACCTGTTGATGAAGGTCTAGATCTTCTTGTAGTTGCTAATCCTCCGATCGGAATCCCACGCGTCGGTGCGCTCGTGTAAAACGCGAACCACGCTACCTACAACAATGAAAGCTAAGGGACATGATGGAAATAAACGAGGTGCTCGAAGACCTTACTAGGCGCAGAAATATTACCGGAACCGTCCTTATTTCCTGGTGGAAGCTGAGGAGGACTACTTCCTGTAAACTTCCAGAGATAATATTTTTTATCATTTCGAATTTTAAAAAATACATTTAGATTCGGATGGGATATTGGGCATTCGTTTACTTTCATGCAAACTATCAGATTTAACTTCAGCACCCTCTAACAATACATAAGTATGACTGCGTATGCCTATGTGTGTACGTGAGTGTGCGTGCGCGAACGTGATGTTCTACGCAGTTTCTTTGTAACGTATGTCACTCACAAAACATCTGTTGGTCCAGATACAGTAGAACGCACAGGTTATCACGCAGTGAGATCGAATGCGGTTCCCAGTGGTTTCAAAATGAACCTCTTAGAAGCAGACTTTTTCGACTACGCAGCTTTACCAGAATATGTCATTATACGTATTTAGTTAACTTTATAACAATATCTTCTCAGTGTAGCTTCTATGTTCTAGACGAATTCAGCTATTTGAAGTGTGCCTGCAACTTACTGACGAGGTGTGCGGTGAATTCTTCCAGGAACTCGTTTATCAGGATTGCTTTGGTGAGAAAAGTTTGGTATTAGCTTTGTTTTATCGCAAATGATGCATTCAAATATTTTGTTTTGGGATTTGGTTTGCAAGATTCTTTATATGAGTTCGTGTGTCGAAGCATGTTCTGTTGTGTCTGGGGAGAGTCATTTTCTTTTTGTGCCTTATTATTTAACACACTCAGCGCTAAAATTTCCACTTATTTCTTATTTTTATTTTCCTTGCAACCTTTTCAATAGTCTTGATTCTCTCCGTTATTTACACTGCCTTCCCTTTTGTTTGTTTGTGCACATGTGTGTGGGTTAGTGTGTGTGTGTGTATGTGTGCGCGCGCCTATATATGTATGCATGTACGTATGTATGCATGTGTGTGTTTGCATGTGTATGTATGTATATATGTGTGTGTATATGCATATGTATATATTTATGTATGTGTGTGCATCTGTATGTATGTATCCTGCATATTTATGTGCTTGCATGTCTGTCTTTGTGTATTTTCTATGTATGTGTGTGTGAGCATGTGTTTGTATATGTATGTACCTCTGTCTCCTTGTGTGTGCATGTCTGTGTGTGTGTGTGTTATGCAACTATCTACCATGTTTGTATGTATGGATGTGCATCTTTATATGTGTGGATCTGTGTCTCCATACGTGTCTGTTCTTGTAACCTATAAACCTATCCGTCTATATGTTGATCTGTTTAGTTACATATCCATATGCTTACATATAGAAAAAATGGTGCATACTCACACACATACACACATTTATCTACCTAACAAGTCACTAACTATTTTACTCTACCTGTATAAACTGTGGGTATGGAAATATGGTAGAGTAGAATATTGGCGAACTGTTAGGTAGTTAAATGTATGTATGTATGTGTGTGTGTGTATGCACCTTTTTTTATATGTAAGCATATAGATATGTAAATAAAGATGGTTTGTCAATTACATTGACCTCAATAAAAAGTTGGCACTAATTTCATTGAACCTCAAAGGAAGAAGGAGGAAGTCGAATCTGGTGCCTTTTAAAATAAAGTTGAGCATTTTCCTCGATGCGGTAACGAATCTGCAAAAAATTTTCCCATTCACGTGTGTAAAAACTGTCATTGTGCATTTTGTTCCAGAGAAGAAAGACAAGTATTTCGCTTACTCAAAGTATGTTGTTGTTTGTTCCTTCTCGAGCCATGCATGGCTCATAAGGGCCGGTTTCCCGGTTTCCTTGGCGTATAGGGATGCCGGTCCGTCTCAGGTGAGCTGCAAGATGCAGGACGAAAGAGTGAGAGAAAGTTATGGCGAAAGAGTCAGCAGAAGTTCGCCATTACCTTCTGCCGGAGCCCCGTGGAGCTTAGGTGTTTCGCTCATAAACACACACATCGCCCGGTCTGATATTCGAACACGCGATCCCTCGACCGAGTGTCTGCTGCTCTAACCACTAGGTCATGTGCCTCCAGTTACTCAAAGTACAGTGTTAATTGTTTTGACACAGGGGATGTGGAAACTAAATAACATTGTACTCCCAATTTATTTGTACGTCTAATTCACAGACTGCTCATTGACTAAATGACTTCAAATTGTAAAATATCTTTAAAATTCTACGTATCTTTATAGGTGTCCTTCTAAACCAGTTTTACATCCAGTACCCTTGCCCCTTATTTCTTATTTCTTATTTTTTAACGTTTATTTTTTCTCTCTATTTTTCTATTTTTCTTTTCTCCTTTTTTTCTTTCTTTCTATCTTTTTTCTTCCTATTTTTCTTCCTATCTTTACAAGAGAAGTTAATATTAACCCCTTTCAATCTATTTAACATTCACTCTATGTTGATTGGTTATACAGTATGGGCAGAGTTTCGAAATCCAATGAATCTTTATACAGTTATACAGTTACGAAATTTTACAAATACACTTTCTCATGGACATATGATATACCTATTATAATGAGTAATACTACATGTACTTTTTTTATAGTGTGATGTAAGTCTTTGGAATAACAATGTTTGCGGCTGAAGAGAGCTTTAAACCATCTTTTACATTAATTATACACTGATGTAAGAACGGGTTGTTTATAAAGCTTGAAACACGTGTACCGCGATATCCTTTGTGTTCTGTTTTTGATTTTATATGATATAAACCAGTATCACATATATCTTTTCCAGATGAAGTACTTATGCCAGTGACAGTTGTTGATAATATGGGGTCATTCGCATCCGTATCGAATTGCAACATGTTTGCGCCCCTCATCATAGCAACCTGGAGGTAATGGATTTCAAAATGAACAGATGAAGCTATATTTCATGGGCAAATATTTATATTAGGAAGATAGAATGCTTACACACCTTATGCATGTATTTATTTTGGGGGGTAAATCATAACTGCATTTTATTTGGAAGACAGAGATAAATGTCCAAACTCTTATTATTATGACGGAGGTAAATAAAATTCTGACAAATATTCATTAATAATTCTTTGCATGACTGTAATTAGTTTTTTTTAATATTTTGTAATAACCGGACTTCGCACTCCGTAACAGCGAAACGAATGAGTTTGCGTTCCGCATGAAAGACAGAGAAAAAGCGGCGACCATTGCTGGTGGGTGAGACAATGAAATGTGTTCGATAGACTGCAAACCAGATGTAAACATGAATCTTGAGAGTCATCTGAGATATTTTATTCGAAGAAAGCAATATGAAAGTAATTCAAATGGATGTAAACAAAGAACGTCCATTAGGGTAATAACACTATGGCGTCATTTCAAGTGCATGCGTAAGGTCATTGTGATCCTTCATTATAGTGGTACCTAAGATGTATTTCATTGTAAGAGATTCTACGTAAACAACAGTAATCCTATCTTCCAAAGTAATAAGTCCTGAACTTTGGAGAGAAAGGGCTGGTGGATTGCGTCGACCCGAGTACATCAGCTGTAGTTATTTCATGGAATTCGAAAGAAAAGCAAATTCGACACCGGCCGCATTCGATATCAGAAAGTAAAGACGGGCGAATGCAGCTTAGCATTTTTGCCCGTTGTGCTCACAATCCTGTCAGTTCATCGCTATCATACGGAAATAAGAAATTAATGATGGAATGCCTGCAAAATTTCGTAGATAAATGTCAGCATCAACATAAATTAATGAAATAAAAAAGAATCCCTGTAGGAGAAAGACACGTTTCCAGTTAAATGCAATATTTTTTATATCTACGAACAAGTTTCGAGGTATAGAAAATGCTATTAATACTACAGTATACATACATACGCATATATATATATATGTATATATATATATATATATATATATATATATATATATATATATATATATATATATATATATATATATATATATAATATATATATATATATATATATATATATATATATATATATATATATATATATATATATATATATATATATATACATATATACATCGTTGATAAACGATTAGGCATGTATACAAATGAAATTTATATATATAAATGATGGAGGTGGAATTAGCAGGGAAGTAAATCTAAGACATTTCAAATTAAGAGGGAATTTAATAAGAATAGTTTTCAAAATTATATAAAGAAACATTACCGTTTTCAATGAATCTCATTTTAATAAATGACAATAAAAATTGTAAAAATTTGCTGTAAAAACAGGTTGTTTTTGTCTGATGAACAGGAACAGATTCTTATTTACTTCTCAGCTATTTCCACCTCCATATATATATATATATATATATATATATATATATATATATATATATATATATGTATATATATATATATGGTGGCTGTCTAATCCTTCGGAAGAGTTTGATCACTTCTTGGACTTAGTCGTTAGATCCAGCATGGCGTCTCATATGGCTTGTTAGACAAGACAATGTATTGAAAAGTGATTTGGACCACCTAAGTGCTGATGTACAGTTCTGTTCTTTGTGGATTGTAAAATGCCTTTTGAGACCTCCGTTAGATATGCAAACTTTATGCCAATTTGGTGGCAATTTGTATATCATAGTTCCTCAAATGAGATTTGAGCAAAGGCATGGTCTGTCACAAAATATGTCCACCAAAAGCTCGATAAGATTCCCCTACTCCTTGATAAATATATATATATATATATATATATATATATATATATATATATATATATATATATATATATGTGTATATATATATACATACATATATATATGCATATATGTATATATATATATATATATATATACATATATATATGTGTGTGTGTGTATGTACATATATATATATGTATATATATCTAGATATCTATATATATATTTATTTATACATATGTGTATATATATGTATGTATATATATATACATGCATATATATATTTATATATGCGTGAGTATATATTTACATGGATAGATTATGTGCATAAGTATACATACACATACACACACACACGCACACACACACATACACACACACATATATATATATATATATACATACATACTTCCGTACACACACCCTGGACGTCTTGTGGTCACACACACATACACACACTCAAACACACACGTGCAGATAGATGTCATGAAACTCAATGTTAAACGTATAGACATTGGCAGAACAATCGACAGAGCCCTGCTGCGGTGCCAGGCACAATTCGTTCTGCCAGACCGGTTTGATCCGCTTTCTTGTTCATATATCTTTTTATGGCTGTTTTATACACATATATATTTTAACATACTCTAACATATATATATATACATACACAAATATTAACTTTCTCCCACATATATACTTGTATGTATACATTCGAAATTACACATATACCTATACGCATATTTACGTATATACACACACACGTATTTACATACTGCCGTTGATGTACTCTGAAATAGAATTAGAAAACCGTTTATAATATTTCAACGGAATCTGTCCCTCGTCACTCCTGCCAAACAGCTAAAATCTCCGATCACTAATCGTTACATTCAGGCTATTAAATCATTCGAGAAGTGCGTACGTGGAAGGTTGACAGGAAACATTCGAGAAGCGGCTACACAGATATCTGACAACGAAGCTGGAAATCAGGAAATTGTGATGCCCAGGGGCTCCAACAATTGAACGGACACCCTGAATCTGGGGCACTTAGAACTTCACATGAATAATTTAGTCCGAAGCAATGGACCTATCACACAAAATCAGTGCTTTAGATATAAAAAAAACAAACTATTTACACTAAATGTTGTTGAATATGTTCTATAATAAAATAACTCACAGTGCAACAATTACACTAAAGTATAACTAAAAAGGACATTTCTACATTTATCTAAATTACAGAAGAGAAAATCAGATAATAACACAAATATAATGACATGAAGTTCCATTGTTTTGTAACTACTCCTTGTTTTGAAATTCTACAATTATTTCATAGTAGGTTTGATTTTCTGCAAATATCTGCAAAAAATTTCTAATATGCAAATGTTTTCTTATTGTTGGTAAGTCGTTATATCATATTTCCTTCTTGTCCTGAACACATCCGAATTTTATACTTCATAGAATGATACCAAATCTGTGCTTGGCTACTTCACAAAAATGATCTCTACCATTCTCCCTTCCTACTCGCATTCTTACTTAACTGCACACATCTACACTCATATTTAATTTACTTTCAACTCTAAAACTAATCGGAACGAAGAAATGCTCAAAGTCTTCTTGGAGGAATTTAATCTCTACACCTCGAACAATTCTTTTATGAAACCAAAAGGTCAACTTTGGACATTTGAGTCCCCACTTGGTGATAGGGCAAACGTTGACTACCTCATCTTTCGAAAGAAATCACGCAATAGTGTTAAAAACTCGAGATCCTACTCTTCCTTTAGTTCTGTCGGCTCTGACTACAGAAGTGTATCAGCTACCGTTAAGCTTAGTCTTCGCGCATCCAAAAATGCTATGCCTCACCCGATGAAAACGATCGACTGGGAGGAAGTCTTATCTAACCCCGATATGTCCAAACAATTTACTATTGAGGTCTATAACACATTTCAATCTTTGTCTACTTCTGAAATAGATGCTGAGAACATTGAAGAAGTATACAGCAGCCTAAACAAATCAACAGAGGAAGTTGCACTGGTTACTCTTCCCAAAAAGAAGAGATGGGGCCAGAGCAAACCTTCTAATTCCCCAAATGCCATCGAAGCCAGAAACCATCTAAAGTCTATATCACTAGCTTACCACCCTTCCCCATCCCAGTCACTGAAGATCCAACTCATAGCTGCCAAGAAGAATCTTGATGAGGCTTACTTGAACGCCGACGTCGAATTTATCAATGGCAAAATTAGTAAACTATCCAAAGAGCACATTATTAAAAACACCATCTCGCCTGGAAATCCATCAAAGACCTATCAGGCAAAAATTCTGGGTCATCAATTAGAATTAAAGTGGGATCAGCTAAGAAGCGTTAAGAAAATTGTTCGACCCATTTTAAAAACCTCCTTGGGAAGAATGCCAAAATCCCTGATAACCCCACTCTTCCAAGTGTGCCTATATCAGACACGCTGGACATCAACACCTCCCCTTTTACCATATTTGAACTAACATCAGCCACCAAGCAACTAAAAGCCTCGCAAGCATTTGGTCCCGGCAACATCCCAGCTATAATTTGGAAGAATGATAGATTTCACACACTTTTGCTCAACCTCTGCAACCACACACTTTCCACCTTTGTCGCTCCAAATATTTGGCACCAATCTCAAATCATCCCAATACACAAAAAACGCGATTTGTCCCTCGTCAACAACTACAGTGGTATATCTCTAATGTCAATTGCTGCAAAACTGTTCAACAAACTGATTCTAAATCGTCTTGTCCTTTTTGTTTAACCTTTGCTCCGAAAGAAGCAAAATGGATTCAGACATGGGCGCTCAACGCTGAGCCAGATACTATGCCTACGCAGACTTATTGAAGAATCAAAAACATTTAATCACGATCTTGCAATGGTATTTGTAGACTTTTCTAAAGCGTTCGATTCTGTAGATAGGTACAAGATGTTTGAAATCCTTAAGCTCTATGGGATTCCAGACAAAATTCATTTCTGCCATCAAGGTCCTCTACACAGATACGTCTTCAACCATCTTAACCCCTGACGGAGAAACATCATCTTTCTCAATCAAAGCCGGAATACTGCAGGGAGACACACTCGCCCCAATTCTTTTCATCATTGTTGTTGATTATGTGCTACGTACGTCAGTTGATACCATCTCTGGCAAGGGCTTTGAAATAAATCCAAGAAGTTCCAGACACCCAGCTGAGTACTTGACAAACACTGACTTTGCTGACGACATCGCTCTTATCAGTGATTCTCTATCCAATGCCCAGTCTCTTTTACAATCTCTTGAACAAGCTTCAAATTGTGTAGGTCATTACCTCAATGAGGCCAAGACTGAAAACATAAACAAGTGCCTGTCCAACAGTGATTGCATCATCCATACTCTCAACAATGCGCCCTTAAATATGGTTTCTTATTACAAATATCTTGGTTCATACATATCATCATCTGGACAAGATTTTCTAACTAGAAAAGGTATGGCCTGGTCAGCCTGTAATGACATGCATACGATCTGGTCATCAAATCTAAGTAGAGACTTCAAACTTGAAATCTTCAAAGTCACAGTCGAACCAATTCTAATATATGGCTCAGAAACCTGGACTTTATCAAAGAAGCTTGAGAGGCGGTTGGATGGAACCTACACTCGCCTCCTTATGAGAGCTCAAAATCTCTCGTGAAAGCGCCATCCAACCAAAATGCAAATATATGGGAAACTACCACCTGTGTCATCTCTTGTGAAAGGTAAGAGAGTCCAGTTTGCTGGACATTGTTGTAGAGCTGAAAAAGAGGTAATTTCTACTCTTCTCCTCTGGAAGTCATCTACTCGCAATACCAGAAGGCGCACACTCTCCTACCCTGATGTAATCTCCAGGGATACAGGCATCCAGCAACAGGACCTCCGTAATGCCATGATGGACCGTGAAGTCTGGCGTAGCATGGTATATTCCATTGTCTCGACCACGCTCGAACAATGATGATGATGATGATGTGTGTGTATATATGTGCGTGTACGAATCAGTGTATATATATATATATATATATATATATATATATATATATATATATATATATATATATATATATACTAGCACACCTGTGTATATACGTGTGTGTGACTGTTCGTGAAAGTGTGTGGAAGTTCACGTAACATTATAACGCACATTTCTAATCGATATTAAAAAGTTATATACGTTATGCTTTGTCAATATCTGGCCCAGTGTCTACTAAATTCCGGTGAAGAAATAATACGGTAGTCGTGTGATATCCCTCACATGGTCAGTCTGTATGACCCAACCTGCCAATCGTATTATACATTGCTTTGTCTCAAATTACGTCGATATTTCCCATATCTGCATAAGCCTCAAACGTTTCTGCGAATAATCAGTAAGTAGATAGCTTATTTCGTCAAAACATCTGTAATCGACGAGTGAAAGCTTATCTACATGTATGTGTACTTCTCTGGTTGCGTGTATGTGTACCTGAATGCACATGCGATACGAAGTGTTTAAAAGTTTGAATAAACAGAAATATATTTCAATATGTATAAAATTATAATTTACGGTATTTAAGAGAAACCGACCTGGAGATATAGCAGCCAAAACCTGACTCTAAAACCTCATTAAATGTTCATACAGCACCAGGAGAGAAGACTAAACGACAAAATGAACTAGCAAAAAAATTATGTTACTGTCTGCGTATATTCCACTGACGAGGCAAAGCATTTCTTATGCAAAGTCAGAAATCCGGGATCTGGAATAATCCAGTAATTTTTTGCTGGTTTATTTTGTCTTCCCTCCTGGTACTGTATGAAGATTTAATGTAGTTTTAGAGTCAGGTTCTGGCTGCTATTTCCAGCGTGGCGGTATCTCTTAGATACCGTATATTATAATTTTAGTAATAATTATTACCTTTGAAGGTTTTTATTTCCCTGCTGGACACCTGATAAGGTCGATATTTAAATTAACGATCTTATCCTTATTTATATAAATACACACACACACACATATATATATATACAGACACAAGAATTTCTAACAGAAACAAATGTATATGAGTGATTATGAAAGCAGATGTATTGTATGATTAAAGAATTCCGTAGTTATATAATTTATATAGCTGAGGTCCTCCTCCAGAAATAATAACAGCCGAATACATTATGAGTAGTGAATATCAGTGAATATTAAATCATTGTTAAGCTCATCCAACATGATTTACTGCTTAATAATCCAAATGGAAAGAATGTAATTTACATAGCTTCATTACTATTTAATGAAATGCATCTTGAATATGCTACAGTGCGTTGCTATAACCGACTGCTAGACAAATGGCCGAGTATACATATTGTCCATATTACATCATCTTTTATCTTTTATGTACATCATTCTCTAGGCAATGGCCATACTAGGGCACCGCCTTGAAGTATTGTTATTGGAATGAATCGAACCCATTTTTAAGAAATTTGTCACGCCTCATCCTTATTGCATCG
The DNA here is from genome assembly GCF_006345805.1 of Octopus sinensis. Lineage (NCBI taxonomy): Eukaryota > Metazoa > Mollusca > Cephalopoda > Octopoda > Octopodidae > Octopus > Octopus sinensis. The sequence continues at coordinate 63,810,682 of NC_043011.1, read as the reverse complement.
GTGACCCTTTCGAACCGTTAAGTTACAGGTACGTAAACACACCAAAAAAGTGTTGTCAAGAGGTAGTTGGGGAGAAATACAAACTACATACACATACACATGTACACACACATACACCCACAATCACACACACATACACAGACACAAACACACACACACACACACACATACACACACCCATATATTCCTACGATTGGCTTCTTTCAATTTCCTACCCCCAAATACACTCTCAAATCTTTTGTCAGGCTGAGGCTACAGCAGGAGACACTTGCCTAAGGGGTCACGTTCTGATATTGAACACGGAACAATGTGGTGAGGGTTATCAAGCGTCTTACCACACACAAACGTCTGCGCCTATATTTAACACTATATTATGCGGTTAACATTTGATATATCTATTTGCGAAAAAATCCTTATTAGCGACAGAAGCAATATCATTTCAGACTCGGAGAGCGAAGAGGTGGCTCTTAATTTTAAGATCACTCGAAAAATGCTTTGCTGTGATTAGTGCAAGCTTACAATTTCTGTTCAAATTCCGCCGAGGACGACTTTGCCTTTCATCATTTCGGGGTGAACACTGAGTAGATGTAATCGACTTAACCCGTCCCTTGAAATAGCTGGTTTTGTGCAAAAATTGAAAATAATATTAATTCAGGATAGCATTACGTATCTTATTTCAACGTGGATGTCAGATATGGAATCAACAACACAACCGAGAAGTTTTCTCAACGCGTAAACTGCTGCGTTTGGACATTTTTGCGGTCGATCCCCATTTCGTAAGGTGTACAAAATTCTCTTGAATACAATAATTTCAATTGCGCTCCAAAACAAAACCCGTAAGAGATATTTTTCAAACATCCTTATTAGAAAAATAAGGAAATCAATACGTCATGCGATCACTTGCAAGAATTCCCAGAGCAGCTGAAAAGGATCGAACATTTGCAGTTACAGCTGGAATAGATGGAAACAATTATACAGAATGAAACCAAGCTACAAAAAAAACAATGGAAATTATCTGTACGTTGCGTGTGCTGCTCACAGACGCACGCGCAAACACATGCATATGCTAATGTGTGTGAACGTGTAAACTGGTGCAAAAATATTAATACATAAATATAAGTACATAAATATGTCTACGTATAAATATATATCTATCATTACGCTTGTGTGTGTGTGTGTATATATATGTGTGTGTATATATATATATTTAAATATGTACATACATCTACACACACATACATATATATATATATATATATATATATATATATATATATATATATATATATTATATTGAGGGTACTACTATTCGTAGATACCAACACGCTAAGAGGGACTAATGCGGTCAAAACTACTAAAAATAAACAAAATTTTACCGAATGCAAAACTTCAAACACATCATTTTAAAAAAGAATTCAGTTACATATCACATGTGATTTCGCATTTAAATGCAGAATATGCATTTTATGTTCATCAGTGCAACAAACTCAAGAAATATAAGAGAAAAACATAACATTACAAGCTCGATGTTATGTTTTTCTCTTATATTTCTTGAGTTTGTTGCACTGATGAACATAAAATGCATATTCTGCATTTAAATGCGAAATCCCATGTGATATGTAACTGAATTCTTTTTTAAAATGATGTGTTTGAAGTTTTGCATTCAGTAAAATTTTGTTTATTTTTAGTAGTTTTGGCCGCATTGGTCCCTCTTAGCGTGTTGGTATCTACGAATAGTAGTACCCTCAATATAATATAAATGAATATTTTCAAAGAGGAAGAATTTACGGATTTTTTCTCTTACGAGGTTTTTCACGCTGACTACTGATAATTTCTTTTAAAGATTTTATCCTCAATTGTTAATATATATATATATATACCTACACACACACACACACACACACACACACACACACACACACACACACACACACACGTACACACACATGTATATATATATATATATATTCTTATATACTTACTATGAACAGAAGTAGGGATATTGGTTTTCTGTTATTCGATAAATGGAAAATGCATTACATACTACAAAACGCTCTCAGTCGATAACTGATGAAGCATCAGGTTGTTAGACTTCAACAGTTATAGATAGAAAAATAATAATACCTAGTTTTATGCCTTAATACAGAATGCGGTGAATAAACTGGAGTCTAAATTACGCCAAAATGAAAATAACACTGACATCAGATTTTAACAGATATGATTTCCAACAGGAAAAAAATATATTTTGAAATATTAAAGAGTAAATCCATTCAAGAACATCGCCGTTGGCTTCGACCACAGTTTCCAGACATCTTGGGGATCACTTGGAACTCCTCTCGGCGGAATCCTTGTTTAAAATGGTGAATGCTGCCATAATCGTTGCCTTCATTTCATCATTGGTGTTAGAAGGAATTTCGTTGGTCACTTGCGCGATTGCACCCTACACATAATAATCAAGGGGATTGCAATTTGGGGAGTTAGGTGGCCAGGTGTTGCGGGGTGATGTGGTCGCAGAAATGGTCTCACAGCCATGACTAGGAACTCCTGCTTGTGTTCCATGCTGCAGAGTGCTGTTGCTAGAAATATGTAGATGGCAAAATGTTTGAACTCTCAAATATATTAATCTGTCACTGTTGGAGAACTGAGAAAGTACCTCAAGACTGGATTGATGTCATTTTAGGCTCCTTGTATAAATCGGGGCCAAATGATCTGTGTGCAAAGTTTCGTGGGATTTCGCTTTTGTCTGACGTTGGAAAGGTACTTGCTCGCATGTTGTTAGAACGTTTAAATATATTCATAGTTCCAAACAGAGTGTCTGAGTCTCAGTATGGCTTTCGTTCCTCCAGGGACACAGCTGATTGTATATTTCCTTTCAGACAATTACAATAAAAGTGCATTGAACTGAATCTTGCTTGGTAGATTTGAGCAAAGCATTCGATAATGTCAATCGAAACGCTCTGTGACTAATTCTAATGAAAACAGCTTGGCCAGAAAAATTTGTAAACATTGATCAGGAATTTGCATCAAGATATGAAAGCTAGAGTTAACTTTGCTGGAAGGTTCTCTGAATCATTTGCCATGGAAAAGGGAGTAAAGCAATGAGATATTGATGCACCCACCCTCTTTGCAATATACTTTGCTGTTGTGTTCTCACGTTCTTTTCAAATCTCTGAGGAGAGTATTTACATAATATATCGAACAACAGGGAATGTGTTTAATCCAACCAGACAGAAATTCAAATCTTCATTCATTAGGGAAATTTTAGACGCTAAGCTATGTATATATATATGTATATATGTATGTATATACATATATATATATATATATATATATATATATATATATATATATATATATATATATATATATATATATATATATATGTATGTATGTATGTATATATATATATATATATATATATATATATATATATATATAGAGAGAGAGAGAGAGAGAGAGAGAGAGAGATAGAGAGCTAGACAGATATTCGGGAAAAATATGTTTTGTAGAGCCCATTATTGGGGATTAAATTTCTACAAACTGGTCATGTTCCTATAAACATACGTGAAAGTGTAAGTTCATGTTTTCGGTCACACATATACTTTATATGTGTGTGTATTACACCATTGTATATCCATTCTTTAAGTGCTCATTTAGCTATAGAATTAAACGCTCGATAAGCTGTTAAGTTCGTTCCGTAGAATCAATATATGATAACGAATCGGGACAAAAGGTGTTTAAAATATATTATAAATTCATTCAGACCTAAACCTATTTAAAACACAAAATATATACAAAACCTAATTCATGAGAGATCCTTAGTACCAGTACACCAAATATACTGCTTTTGTATTGAGTTACGCACTTTAAAGGAATTGGGTCTCTTATTGTTCCTCGACTTCTTATTTTTTCTAAAGAATGTGATTTTGGACACCTGGTGTAATTTATGTATTGTATATAAGACTGGAAGTGGATCTTATCACAACTGTTATTTCTCGTTTCTTACGAAAATCCAAAATGAAATTCGTGGTATTTCTCTGTCTCCTTCTGGTCGGTAAGTTAACATACACAAAATTATTTCCGTTTCGACGTGAACAAATAACAAATCATTTCTTTCTGCCTTATTAACAGCATACCAAAACGACTTGACACACACACACACACACACATATATATATATATATATATATATATATATATATTTATATGTGTGTGTGTGTGTGTGTGTGTGTGTGTGTGTTGTGTGTGTGTGTGTGTGTGTGTGTGTGTGTGTGTGTGTGTAAAACGATGTTATACATATATACATATGTTTAAGTCGCACGTTGTTGAATCAATATGTTAATAATCTCATCATATGCATATATATGCAGATAATGGGATGTTTGTCCTTTTAATGTTAAACTGTGCACTTACGAAATACGTAAAATGTAAATCTATATTTTAGATAATCTTAAATGTTACTTGACGTTCTAATAATTTCATGTACGAATCAGGCCACATTTCGCCTCGTATAGGATTATATACCAGTTCATGTTGAATGGTTAATTTTATGATGTCGTAAAATGTTTTAAATTGTTGATTATTCTGTCTGTTGTATTGTTTACAAATTAAAAGCTAATGTAGATCATTTATTGAATGGAAAAAAAATTAACCGGACTGACTCTAAAGGTTTTGTAGGTGTCCCTCCAAAATGAAAAAAAAACACTGTGTGTATATGTGTGTCTGCGTTTGTGTTTATGTGTCTGCGTGTGTATACATTAATAGCAAATATGTTCATACACGGAAGTATCCACATTTTACGTATAACAATTTATTATTATTCGCATGACTACTAATGCGGTGAACCGGTAGAACCGTTAGCAAAATGTAAGACCTTGTCTCTATACTAGAAAGGAATATCGTTGATGTTATTGTTTTGCTTTTTGCTATTATTATTATTATTATTATTATTATTATTATTATTATTATTATTATTATTATTATTATTATTATTATTATTATTATTATTATTATTATTATTATTATTATTATTATTATTATTATTATTATTATTATTATTATTATTATTATTATCATTATCATTATCATTATTATTTCTTAATTGAGCTATTTTACATTTCGCCTGAAGGTGCTGCTTTGTCACACAAGTGTACCCTGAAAGCTAAACAGATGTGCCTGACAGACCCGAAAGGTCCCCTTGATCGTAATACAAAGCTCCACACGTGCATGTAAGCATAACTTTAGATTCTTCATTCATATTTGTATTATTAGCATTTCTATTTAAAGCCGCGTTCTGAAAAATGTTTAGCAACTTTGCATTTCCATCGCTTCCAGTGTCGATTAAATGAGTAAGAAATGAGCACTTCAGGTCGATATAATCGACTAAACCTCTTTATCTATCAATGTTAGAAAACATTATCATAAATATCTATCCTTAATGTTATTTAAGCTACGGTTGCCCAAATCACTGACACGTCGGTACTGTTTAGTTTGGGGTTTGTTATATAATAAGAACAGTATCCTGTGTAATAAGACTTCATATTTGTTATTACTGAAGTATTTTGTTACGTATATGTCGATATGTAGAGGCGCAATGGCCCAGCGGTCGGAGGATCGCGTTTTCGATACCCAGACCGGGCGTCGTGTGTGTTTATTGAGAGAAAACACCTAAAGCTCCACGAGGCAGCGGGTGGTGGTGACCCCTGCTGTAATCTTTCGCCACAACTTCCCCTCACTCTCCCTAACGCTGCGATGGACTGGCGTCCTGTCCAGTTGGGGGAAACACATACGCCACAGAAACCGGGAAACCGGGCCCATGAGCCTGGCTAGGGCTTGGCTTGAAAAAGGCGAAAGCAATATATGTCGATATATTCTGTACTCATACCGAGGCCCGTATTCTTATAGGATTTGTTCTTGGTTTGGGATGAGGCATTTACTTCAATCTATTTCAGTTGTAATATAAGTAATAATATGCACAGAGAACGGCCCCAATCGAAACAATGAAATGGCGTGCCTATTTATTTTTAACACGTTAATGCAGATCTGAACGTGACTATACTAACCGCTGCCATATTTCATTTCGGAGAACACTTGTTTTCAAGTGATGTGTATTCACAACATACTAGATTTATAGGCTTAAGATGAATTTGTGAAACTGGGGTTTCGACCTGCTTTTCTCTTTTCATTCAAAGCTACCTAAGGATGGATGTTCTAAGAAAGCAGGTTGGCTTTTGCCCATAGACCTCAGTAAAGAATGTATTTACTACCAGTTGCTTATTATAAACTCTTAATAATATGAAACCCTTAACGAACCGGTAAAGGAACAAGACATTATTCTGTGCCTTTTAAACACCGAGAATTAAAACGTGAACTAGGTTGCACATAACTGCTGTTGAGCTTCACGTAGAATGTGTTACTTGAAGAGAATCACAATGTATAAAAGGGATCTGTGACTGTGAGGAAGAATAACCTGAAATTAGTAACAGTTGGTGTTTTAAGTGGTTATCTTAACCCTTTGATCCCGTAACACCGGTTTACCATTGGATGGCTTATTTTTCTCTATGCCGTAGTACCGTTCTACCGGTAGAGTACCAGTTGAGTGCCAGGTATATGGTCAAATAATGTTCAGGAGGTCAGAGCTCAAAGTGTTAAGGTAGCTTCATTTGTGTGCAATATCATTATACCGTATTTTCTACTATACAAAGTACTCTAATATATTCTAATGTTGTTGAGGATATGAATTTATGTAATACAAGCATTGCATTAATAGAATGCAAAGTGGTATAACGAATGTAATGTGCATAGCGGTGCAAAGGAAAACTTTCCAAGGTTTATCTCCCAAAACTCTAAAGATTCGGGTTGATCATCAGAAATGTAAATCCAGTTCCTTGTCGAGATAGAAAAAATATCAATTTCATGTTTCGCTTCATTTGCATCAGTCTCTAAAGTTAGGAATTATTTAGGAATAATAAAAGATTATTCACATGAGATTGAAAAAAAATAAATCGCCAAATATTGACATCCATTTTTCTAGTATAATATCGTAGGCACATTTTTATTTTCAGGCGTCTCAGAAACTACCGCAACTGTATGAAAGGAAAAGATAAAGCATGCTTACAATATTTCGATGAAATTTTGGAAACTGAATGTGTCGGTAAGATCTTTTATAGCAAAGTAATTAATATTGATATATTGATAGCAAGTTTAAGCGGATGAACGGGAAGAATCGATAGCACACCGGATACAGTTCATAGCAGTATTTTGATCGTCTCTAAGTCCTAAATTCAAATTCCACCGAGGACGACTTTACCGTTCTTCCTTTCGGAGTCGATCATTTAAGTACCAGTTGTGTACTGGTGTCGATCTAAAAAATCCAGGCATTGTGCCTATAGTAGAAATGGTATTATTTACAGTGCTAGGAAGATGAAATGAGATTATTTTCATTACATTAAATGAAATACTTTGCGTTATTTTTCCTCCTCTCATGGTGCCAAGCTGAAGCACCACCGAGCTAAATTTACCCTTCATTAGTATCAGATTAATACATTAATGTATAAATCACCTACAGAGATCGATATAATCAATCAATACCACTTTTTAAAACTGCTGACTTTCTGCATATATCCGAATATATTAAATCGGTGAGCTGGATGAAACGTTAAAACATCATACAATATCCATGTGTATTTCTTCAAACTCTTGCATTCAGAGTTCATATCATAACGAGGTCTACTTTACTTAGCATCCATTCGAGGACCGGGGTCAATGATATAACGTATACCTCATTAAGTAGGTTCGATTTTATAGTGCAATTCCATCAGCACGAAATTGCTGTCCTGGATACCAATATTTAGGAGATGAGGAATCATTATGTACATTATTTACATTATTTACATTTTGACGGAAAAAATGGAAAGAATGTAAATAATGTCCATTAATATTTCCATGGTGGTACGACTGTGACAGAAAGCGTGGAAGTATTGAGAAGAAAACAATGGATTCCTCTTAATGTAGCCAAAGGCTGAGATTTGTAGTTTAACCTGTCGATTCATAAACCGAGTCACCTTCAAGAAAGGAGAATTTTCCTTGAAGTTTCCACACAGTTTCTGTCTAGGAAATTCCGTTCACTAACCTTTAGCAGAAAACATTTGACCAAACTAGGTACACTGATATCAAATCCATAAGCTTATAATATAGAAGTTAACATCTAAACCACACAACAGTGTTTACGCTTATTAAGTTAAGCAATTTTATAGTAACTTCAAATATCGTTACACGTTGAATCTTTCATTTCAGAAAGTCCTTACAATTAAATATTTTCTCCGAAACCAGACTCGTAAGTACAACCTCGGCATCATAAACACTTGTTTGATAATATATATATATATATATATATATATATATATATATATCTTACGTTTCGTCTGTACGATATGTACGCTATATATTTTTGGAAATGTTTACCTCTGATGCTTTCATTTCAGTTACATTTCAGTAAGAGAGTATGATCACAAAATTACATCTTCAGCAACGATGTTGTATCACCAGAAAAAAAAAAAAATAACCCACAACGTTTCACATTAACAGTAATAAAAATTGTTTTAAAATGACAAATTATGATGTAAAATTTACGGCAAAGCAATGTTATACTCAACCGTACATCAATTCGAGGTCGATATAATAAATACCAGTTGAGCACTGGTGCCGGTCTAACCGACTTATGCCACACCGGAAATTTACCGGCCCTGAGTCGAAACTTGAAACCAACATAATCAATAGTACGAAGGCAGCGATGTGACAGAATCGTCGCCTTGCCGGGCAGATTGTTCAGCGGCATTCCGTCCGTCCTTACGTTCAGAGTTCAAATACGCCGAGGCCGACTTTGCCTATTATTCTTTGGGTTCATTAAAATAAATACCATTTGAATACTAAGACTGATGTAATCCATTTGCTTTCTCCTCGGAACATGTTGACCGGGCCATCAATTTGAAACCTGTATACTCTATAATCCTTTCTACTCGAAGCACACGGCCTCAAATTTGGGGGAAGGGATTAAGTCGATTACACCGACCCCCAGTGCGTAACTGGTACTTATTTAATAAACCACAAAAGGATGAAAGGCGAAGTCGAAATTTGAACTCAGAACGTAGCATCAGACGAAATACCGCTAGACATTTCGCCCGGCGAGCTAACGATTCTGCTAGCTCGTCGCCTTACACATATATATACTTTATAATACGACTGCAACTATAATATATGACACAACACGTGTGTCTGATGCCACTGTTACGTAATTGATTTCTTATTGATACAAGGAAATTGTAATGCAACACTGGAAGAAATTATATGATTAAATTATAAACCGTAATAATCAATTAGATTAGCCGCTGCTTTTCAAATACAAAACATCATCTGCATGATAAACATCTCGATAATCATTAGCTTTTTTCTATTTTGCAGATCCAGTTTCAAGCAAACATGTAGTTCTGAAAACGGAAACACAAATACAAAATGTAATAAAATAAAATGTTTCAATCAATATCTACTTCATCCGTCTATTCATAATTTATATTTGTTCCAAATGTTGAAATTTGAAATTCAAAATATCTTCAGTCTTGAAAATGAAACACATTTGTGCATTAAATAAATATAATTAGTCGATAAACGCGATGGTAATCACATACGGCAGACAACATACAAGAGCTCGTTAATCGCAGCAACACGTACAGAAAAGAAAAAAAACCTAACATCTGCAAACATATTTTTTTGAGAAACGCTGGTAGACAGAAATTGTCAATAATTAGGCTTGGCGTAAGAATTTTGCTTCTCAGCCACAATATATATATATGTGTGTGTGTGCGTGTGTGTGTGTGTGTGTGCGTGCGTGTGTGCGTGCTTGTGCTTTGGTGACTGTGTTCTCCCCTCCCTCACTGCCTGCTGGAGTATTTCAGTCCCTATAACCGAGCCGTTTCTCAAAACAATGTGAAAGAATAGACACCAGCTTTCAAAAATTTCCACTCAAATTTCTTCGGGCTGTTCCACAGCTTCATCTCAATCTAATGTCGTAAAACAATAAAATGGCAAGAAATAAGTATACGTAGGTTATTACAAATACCTAAGTGAGTTTCGTATATATGTGGGTTTATAGGCTTTGCCTATGCATGTGTTAATTATTGTTCGTCGTTAAAATCTTTAACCTCCACATTATAATGAACCTGGCATTGCTACGTCACTAATTAGTTTGAATCAATCAAAAGCTGTTGATAAGGTTGCCTATAAATAGTCCGAGGCTGTCTTCGTAGCGGCCGATTCCCGGCTCATTTTGAGATATGCACAGAACACAGAGTCCCGGCATCGCTGATTTACAGAACTTTGTAGAAGAGTAGTTGACGAGTGTAGGACGGTGCCGTTTATCGGCCGAGTTCACATTAGGGGTCGACGCGCCGCCTTCTCCTTCGCGTCATTCTATTCCAATTTCCTTTAACAATTTGTCTATGCCTTTGCTTACTGCTCCCAATGCACCAACTATTGTAGGCACGAAATCTGTTGTTGCTGTTGTTGTTGTTGTTGTTGTTACGTTGGTGAGCTAGCTGAATTGTTAGCATGCTGGACGAAATGTTTAGAAGTATTTCGCCTGTTTCTACATTCTGTGTTCAAATTCCGCAGAGATCGACTTTGCTTTTGATCTTTTCGATGTCGATTAATTTAGCACTAGTGTGAAATTGGAATCGATTAATCTATTAGTCCCCTCACAATTTTTTATGCCTTGTGTTTTTAGTAGAAATAAGTATCAATGTTATTAGTAGCAGTACACCCTTGTTCATACCTCGTAAAGTTCCTTTTAAAATTGTTTATTTTGTTAGTTGGTATTCCAAATTATTATGTATTGTTAACTAATTCGCTGTAAGCGCTGCGGGATGGTCTGCTGAGAATTCCCCCGTTCAGGGTAATTTCTTTTTAATATTTAAATTTGAATATTTAATATTTATAAATAAAAATGTATCAGTATAGCTTTCCAAATCGTGGGAAAAGGGTATGATAGATGTTGGAAGATACGTTGTGACATTATTTTCCCACCACTACTTGATGTGTTCAAGAAACGAACCACGAACAACAGCATCAGCAATTGAAGCGACAAGAAAAAGAGAAGCAGCAGCAGCAGCAGCAGAGACAGGGAAGATATATATAAAAGGATAAAAAGCACATAATCCATCAGCATGATCAACAACACCACAGCTACCGCCGCCACTACCAACGCAAGCATATATATATATTAAAAAAAAAAAAAACAACAACGTTAGTTCATATAATTAAGCAGAGTAAGGCGGTAAGCTGGCAGAACTGTTAGCACGCCGGTCCAAATGCCTAGCGGTATTTCGTCTGCCGTTACGTTGTGAGTTCAAATTCCGCCGAGGTCGGCTTTGCCTTTCATCCTTCCGGGGTCGATAAATTAAGTACCAGTTACGTACTGGGCTCGATGTAACCGACTTAATCCCTTCTCCGTCCTTGTTTGTCCACTCTATGTTTACCCCCTTGTGGGTAGTAAAGAAATATATAATTAAGCAGAATAGGAACTCTTTCAAATAAGCCTGTATGAAAATGGAGAAAGTCGAATTGACAGAAAAATGTTGAGCGACGCTAAAATGCACTTATTAAAGAAGGGCAGGACAGAGTTCTTTAAGACACCACAGGAAGAGCAAGAAGACACTAAGGCAAAATACATTTTATTTAAGTACGTATTATTAAAAACATTGAAACTGGAACAAGCGATACAGACCCAGGTCGAACAATGCTTGAGAACGATCTGGGGTTTAGATACTTTTGTCATACTAAGGATACGATTTGGAACAGTTGAGGTAAGAATCCCAACTGAAGAATTAACCACAGAAAATACGACATCCCTCAAAATTGAGAAATTATGGTTAAATAGAACATTTCTCGGCTGGAGGCTTGTCGAGATTAAGGGAGCTGAGGTGCCTCGTAAAAATGCTCACACATTTCCATCTATCTCTCATGTACCCACTGGATTTCTCGAATATGCCAGTGTGGACACGTATGAACCGCATTAGATCATTTAGGTATCTAGTCAGAGTATCCTGTAGGCCAGCGGTTAAAACTTTCGTCTACACAGATAACAAATTTGGTTCATTTAGAATCCACAGGCTGGCATCTGGTTACTGGATACTGAACGTGTCACACCCGACGCGCCATTCTTAAGGAGGCCGGATAAGAGAATTATTTAAGGAGCCGTTTTTTGTTAGGTGGTCAGTGGTGAACAACTGATGGTATTTGCTCTGACAGGGGCAATTAGGGTAGAATCAACTTGATTTAGTAAAATATCAGTGAGAGAAAAGTCCAGAATAGAAGGAAGGTACTGCAACAGGCGTGATGGCAGCGTGAGTGGTAGCGATTAGAGGTATCGCGCGTGAACCAGGTTGCTGAAGATCGTACGTGGGAGAACTTCTTGAGCATACTGAGACAATGTCTCCGGCACAGAGTCCAATACCAAGCACATATATCTGGTTGGCATTGCCCCAAAAGAATTCGAGGCGGGAGGAAAAATTTCTTAACTAATTCGTCTTTGAGTTGTCTATCATTCGCCATAGGTTATGTTTATATATATATATCTACATATATATCTATATATTTATATATCTACATCATAGTTATTTTAAAATATACCGCACTTTTATGTAGTACTGGCGAAAATAAATAGTCCAGAAAGTACTTGCTTATTTGTGACGGGTTACACTTTGTATTAATGCTGAATATAATTTGTGAAAAACAATTTCGTGAAGTCTACTTTAAATGCAGTTATTCTATTCCTGCATTTTCTTTGAGGTCTTGATTCATTTACTATTGATTTGTCAAAGAGGACAAACAAGGACAGACAAACGGATTAAGTCGATTATATTGAACACAGTGCATAACTGGTACTTAATTTATCGACACCGAAAGAATGAAAGGCAATATCGACCTCGGCGGAATTTGTACTCAGAACGTAGCGGCAGACGAAATACTGCTACGCATTTCGCCCGGCGTGCAGACGTTTCTGCCAGATCGCAGCCTTTTTAATTTGTCAATATTGCAACCATAAACTGTTAAAAGGATTGTTAAATAGTCAGACAATAATAGTTCTATTCTGCAAGTAAATCTCTGAAAAATCTCTACTCACTGAATGTTATAGATCACAAACATAACAAGACATTCGGTGATGCTTTCAAATTTCGGCTGAAAACCAGCAAATTCAGAGGAAGGGCGAAGTAGATTACATTGAAATCAGTGCTCAGTTCGTAATTATTTTATCGACCCTGAAAGAATGAAAGACGAAATCGGCCCCAGCGCCGTTTGAACTCGGAACGTGCTAAACATTTTGCTCGGTGTGCTAACGATTCTTCCAGCTTTCCGTCTTTAGGAATTATATTATGACATTACTTGCATGATATTTTGTTTTCTGCACATTTATTTAATTTCCTACATCTATCTATCTATCTATCTATCTATCTATCTATCTATCTATCTATCTATCTATCTATCTATCTATCTATCTATCTATCTAATATTGTCACGCCTCCTTCCTTCAAACCGGAAGGAAGAGCTATTTTCATCATCCTTGTGGCTATGGCGAAAGAATGTATCTGGTGGACGCGTCTGAAAGGATTGGAGACAAACACTTTCCTCTCTGGTCAATCTCTCATCAACTTCTTCAAGTACCACTTGAAAAGGAAAGTGAGAGTAGAGAGGCAAGTTTTGTCTAGCGAATGTTTTAAAAAAAGATGGGTGAATGTAGCAAGAATGGCACGTATGAATGACGAAGCCACCTTGAGCATAGTCCTATGAACCCAGAAATCGAAAACAGAGAGTTGCTTATTTGCAAAAAAAAAAAAAAAAAAAAAAAAAAATTAAAATGTGACTTCATTGACCGAGGTTACCGTGGTCTTTTCCGTAGGCTTTTCTTTCCACGGGTAAACCTCACCTGTCCTCCCCTTTACACTTCATATTGACATTTCTGTGATAACGTTCCCCATTGATCAATTTTTTTTCCTCTCCCCCCTTTTTTTTTTTAAACCCCCCCTTTTTTTTGTCCTCTTTCTCTCCTTTTATGATCCCTTTTGATCGAAACTCCCCCTTCCTTTTTTTTTTTTTTTTAAACCTTCAAAAGAAAAGGTCTACCTTGTAATTTGTTCTATCTGTGTGCAGCCCTCTGTGGCTAATAAAGAAACATATCTATCTATCTATCTATCTATCTATCTATCTATCTATCTATCTATCTATCTATCTATCTAGCTAGCTAGCTAGCTATGCATTCCGATATTTATATATTTGTGTGGGTAGGTGTGTGTGTGTATGCGTGTGCGTTAACAGAAAGACAGAGAGAATGAGAGGAAAGAGAGGTAGAGTTAGACGAGAGAGAGAGGGAGAGAGAGAGAAAGTGGTACACATGTTTCGAGTAGTGTTGTATAATGACGATACTGAATTTAGTGAACCTTTTATACAAGTTCAGAGATCCGATCCTGTAACGATGTTATTCGTCCCCATAAATTCACTTTCATGAAACCACATATTAATTATTAAACCCATTCGGTCGTGGAACTATCGAATGTCAATAAATTAGAAACATTACATATTTATTAGTATTTATTAAATTTCATGTTGCGTTGGTTTGAAGGGTTTCCATAAGTGAAAGATGATTCATTGTAATACGTGTCATCTTTCCGGAGCCTTCCGTATTTCTTGCATGCAACTATGGATCCGAAACATTAATAACTAATAAGATCTTGTCTCCATGTTGTCTCACTGATTCTTTTTAAAGAAGTCTAGTGTGGCCGTTTTTATGGACTTCACCAATAATTGTCTTAATTTAATGAAATGCGAAATGTGTATGCAAAGTTATAATACTATTTGGGATATCGGATATCAGAGACTATTAAACTGCGGAATTCTAACAAGTGATTAATAATAAATTCAGAATTTACTATGTCGAATAGCATCATCGTGGGAATCCAACATATATAACTCTCGACACAATGATGGAAATCTGTCAAGAGATAGGTTTCACCGCTTCATCTAGAAAGATATAATTGTCATTTTATATTTAATAAATAATTACTCCATTATAAATATTTATACAAACGCGGATGTCGTCTCCTAAGTTTTTTTCCTCTTTTAATCTATAAATAATGATACCCGTTGTATTTTCCCGCGTCTGTTACAGAAATTATCATTGTTAAATTTAATCATATGACACTAGAGAAGCATGCAATGTCAACAACTGATTCTTATAACGAATGTGCATTAACTACACTACACACGCGCGCGCACTCAAATGTATATGGCTGTTTTAGTGTGTGTTTGCACTTAATCATTTTTTTTATGTATTTATATCTACACCTAAATGTACGATCGAGCTTATATGGTGTGGCTCTCTATTGGTGCCTTAGGTGCGGCTACATCGTCAGATGTTTGTTTCCGGTCACGTGGTTCTGAATTCAGTCCCACAGTGTGAAACATCGGGCTAACGTATTTACCTCTAGGTCACCCGGTGTCTTGTGACGGGAATTTATAATTAAGGTAACTGAAGCTGCATATATGAATATATATATACGCAGCTTCAGTTTCCTTGTATATATATTTATGTATATACAAGGAAACAATCATATATACATACATACATACATATATATCTATATATATATATATATATATATATATATATATATATACATACATACATACATACATACATACATATATATATATATATATATATATATATACATACATACATACATACATATATATATATATATATATATATATATATATATATATATATATATATATATATACATACATACATACATACATACATACATACATACATACATACATACATACATACATATATATGAAAACATGGTATACCATATGGAGTACTCCATACTTCTTGACTCAAACTGTTTTCAATTATCTGTTCACCCACGTCAGATGCAAAAACGCAAATATAGAAGTACTTATAATACTACTACAGGATATCACAGGGTGAAACTTGAAGCTGGTCGAGCTATATACAGTACGTTCTTAACAGTATAACGCAAGTATAAATACAAATATATACATGTGTGTGTGTGTGTGTGTGTGTGTGTGTGTGTGTGTGTGTGTGTGTGTGTGTGTGTGTGTGTATGTGTGTGTATCAGACTGGGCGATGTGTGCGTTTATGAGCGAAACACCTAAGCTGCACGCGGCTCCTGCAGAAAGTAATGGCAAACTTCTGCTGACTCTTTCGCCGCAACTTTCTCTCACTCTTTCCTTCTGTATCTTGCAGCTCACCTACGACAGACCGGCGTCCGATACAGGTAGGGATCCTATACGCCAAGGAAACCGGGAAACCGACCTTTATGAGCAGCCAGACATGGCTCGAGAAGGAACAAACATCTTAACATATAATTGCCGACAAAGTGCAGCGTCCTATACGGGAGAGGGCTACTGGCCTTTATAACCTCAGGAATACATCTCTCCCAGCTGGCTAACGAAACACATCTTGTGTCCGATTAGCATTTGTGAGGTGAGGTTATCGCTCCCATCCCTAGCCTGATGCCATACACACAGACTCGAGTTTCTGGGTGTGTACCCGTCCTCAGCGAGTGATAATCACATTTTTATACGTATACACAGAACATACGTGCGTGTGCACACACACACACATATATATAAACATGTATATATATCAACTACGATTGTTTACGAATATAAACAGAAACATTTTGCCACAACTGTCCACGAACATTTGGCGTAGAGGTGAATAATAATAATAATAATAATAATAATAATAATAACAACAACAACATCAAAAATACCTCAGGGATGAGAACACAGATACGACATTTCCCTAAGACCCCTGATGAAGGCTGCAGCGTGTATCAGCCGAAACGTTGCGTTAACAACAAAGGAGATGAGGACAAATATCCGTCAAATATTAAAAAAATGTAAATAACGTACATAATTCCCTTCTCCTAAATATAGATCAGAAAATTCTTTTGATACGTATATAATAATGCGCCCACCTACGTCATACACCGTATATATGAACATACATATTTTCAATGTCCTAATTATATTGATTGAAAATAGAATTACTGTTTAAAAAATAAATAATCTAACATAAAAAAAAACACATACATCCGTAGAACTATATAGAATAGCAACAACATAAAAACAAACCCTCATACGTCACAAATAACGAATGCTTACATCGTTTTAGAAACTAAAGCTGCAAAATTTGATTAGTCTTCCCTTGCATGTATTAAATCCTTACATGAGCATATTTTCCACTAAACAGGATTCAATCAAGATGAAAACCATCTTTCTTTTGTTAGCTCTTTTTGTTATTGGTAAGTAACTGTGAAAAACACTCTTCTTCTTCTTTCTCTTCAGAATTTCTCACGTCGCATCCTTTCGCCTTTTCGCCTTTTCTTTTGACATAACTCATCAATTCTTCCGCTTCATTTCTGTTTTACTCTCAAATTCCCTTACTTTTACTCTGATTCATTATCTCTTCATCTATTTCTTCATCTTTGCCTTATTCTCCCCCCCTCTCTGTCTCTCTATCTTCATCTGTCTATCTATCTATCTATCTATCTATCTATCTATCTATCTATCTATCTATCTATCTATCTATCTATCTATCTATCTATCTATCTTATACAGCCCCTGAGGGTATGTTATTTCCATTTCTGCTAATCCTCATCTCTCATTATAGGTGCTGTAGCACTTGATAACAAACGCTAATGCCACAATAACCACTTCAAATACTATAACACGGCTGAAATACCATTTCTCGTGATTTTAGCATATATTTGCTTTTTCCTTGATTTTTAGCTTTATATTGACATCTGGAGAAGTGACTTTCATTTCTCTATATAATCTCTTTCCTCTCGAAAATCATTGCCTCGCGTTTTATGTTCACATATTACTGAGGTTTGCACACAGTGACTTTTCTCATTTTTGAGGCTATCGTCTCTACCACACTGCAAAACACATTAGGTTAATCGTTCCGACGGATTTCATATCATAGTGTCTTGGCAACAACATCATGACACTCCGTAGCAAATAATACGAAAGCATTTTCGTGCAACTGATTATGATGTGGATGATATATTCGCTGCTTGCTTCACAACTTTTCTTAAATTGTAAATGCATAATTCTGAAAGTGAATATTAGGTATCCAGCTATTGCTTCAGAAAAGACTAGTTTGATAATCGACGCTGCTTTCATACCGGAATTTTGTGGTAACATATTCATGCATGGTGTTTTGCTGATATGCTCTCATCCTTTCGTCTCGTGTCATGCTGCAATAGAATCGTGCAACTCCTGTAGTTATATATTGGTGTTAGCAGTCATAGAATAAGTCATCTGCCTCCTCATGTATGCAACCTTGGTCAAACGATGCACATTTGCACTTGGTGTTTCAATTCGTAGCTACAGGGTTATGATAGGATATCCAGAAACCGTCTCGAGAGATGTAAAGCCTCAGACACCTTGGTTTTGTTTTAGGAAACGACGTTCTACATCAATGTTGTTAAGATTGTCATATGTAGTAGAGTATCGATCTAGTTTTCACAATTCCTCAGATCTCATCACAAGTCGAGTCAAAGAATCGGAATGAATGTATGAACACTTGTACTTCAAACATATTTGTCAGCCGATGTTTTAATACATGAGGCCCATATTTTTTTATCAGGATTTTATATTCCTCAGTGACTACATAAATGCTACTCCGCCTCCAGAAGATATAATCTGAGGATTATCCAGTAATTAATAGGGCTCAGTTGTGCGAAGTCGAAGAAAGGGTTCATCGATATACGGAGAGTCTTGCCCACCTATCATGCTATTTGAGGCTTCGTTGTACGTACGTATGTATAGACGAATGTACGAATGCATATCTGGATGGATGGATGGATGTACGTTTTCATATGTTTATGTCATCGTTTTCAAAGTTTTTTTTCCCAGAGATAGTACGAAGTTAAATACGTTTTCACATTTAAATGGTATTCAGCAACCCCACATTGTTGAAACGCTTTCAACTATTAAATGTCTCAGCTGTCTATGTACCACTTAATATAAAATTATACTTTCGAAATACGATGATAAAGGAAAACAAAATATATAGAATAATCACCATATGTATGAGGTTATTCCAAAGATGTTTCAAATTCCGCCGAGTTTGTCTTTGCCTCTTTCCCCAAAATTCCAGGTATTGTATATACAGTAAAAAGATTTATGTATTCAATTAATATATGCATATGATAACAACACAGAATACAATTCATGGCATTTCAATATTTCTAGGCCTCGTGAGAAAATGCATTACACAAGCACAAGACTCCACTCATTTAAAATTCTAAAATGCCAAATGCTATTCATTATTTTCAAAAGTTACAGTTGATTAAATTACAATGTGCTAAGTCTACGTCGAATGCTGTATCAGTGTTACGAAGTGATTTCAGAAAAGTCTTAACAATTTTAGGGATCACAGCGGATGGTAGCTGCCCCGAAAAAGCCAAGGATATGTGCTCAAAATCTATGGATATGTCACCCGAGGAAGACGACGAGAATTCGTACTGCAAGTAAATATACGTTTTCTTATAACTTTTTTCTATAACAGTCTATATTTTTCTAGTTTTGTAAATGGTATGAAATCATAAATTAAAACAAAATAGTTTTTATGTATTAATTCTAAAGAATAAAGAGGTATTTTAAAAGTTAGTGCACAAACACTTTAGTCCTTGACTGCTAAACCTAATGAGTCTTGCAGATTTGTATATGTTATGTTGCATTTTATAATTCTCAATCCTCTCTTCTAACCATATTGCAAGAATAAAGAGATCGACGGGTTGGCACATTCGTTGAACAAATTTCTGAGCAGCATTTCTCTTGGTTTTACGCTCTGAGTTCAAATGCCACTCAGGTCAAATTTGGAGAGCCTTTTAGTATAGCCTCAGTTCGACTAAAGCCTTTTTAGTTGGTTTGGTAGATGGACATATATATATTATAGTCAAGTTAAAATGCAACAGAAAGCGGAGATAGGTGAAGGAATAACAAGCATTATATTCGGTTAACTTTCACAAAGTATAGAAAAGACTTTGACATTTCGAGCCCGCGTTCTTCCACAGAAAGCATTGAGAGGGAACAGAAGATACGGTGAGTAGAAAATGTTTAGACATTGATGATTCAACATAATGTAAATTATACATATATTTATAAAAACACAGAAACACATTCATAAGTATAAAAGCATGTATGTGTGTGTATTTCTGTGTTCGTCCTCAACCGAAGCATGTATATGTGTATGTATATATGTGTGTGTGTATATATATATATGTGTACACATGCATATATATATATATATATATATATATATATATATATATATATATATATATATATATATATATATATATAGTTAATCCAAACAAGAAAGCACAAAAAAACACATTAACGCGTGGACGTGGAACAAATATAGTATTATTGGACGCTCAGGAAAGAAGGGAAGACGGAGGGTTTAACGTTTCGAGCGGCGCTCTTCGTCGGAAACATAGGAGAAAGAAAGATCCAGAGAAGGGAAGACAGAGGGAAAAAAATCGCCAAAGGTACACACGAGGTCACATTTTGAAAGACCGGAAGGAAAAGTTTATATATATCTGTACGTATATGTACTCGAATATTATGCGTGTGTGTATGTGTGTATGTGTGTGTGTTTGTGTGTGTGTGTGTGCGTGTGTGTATGTATATTATGTTTGAAGTGGTCTACAGATACTGTATATTGAAAACAAATGGCAGTTAGAATTTGGAGAATGTCTTTCTTAGCACTTCCGTTCGTTTTTCGAACTGCTTCAAACAAATTCAATATTAAACTGTATGTATATATGTATGTATGTATGTATGTATGTATGTATGTATGTATGTATGTATGTATGTATGTATGTATGTATCTATCTATCTATCTATCTATCTACCTATCTATCTAATTCTCTGTGTAACAAAATAGTTGTAATCCTGGCTTCCACCGCTAGAACCTCGTCACTCAATCCTCAGCCATCATAGTATACGGTAAAGCTGTTATTTATTGCGTCCCTCTTTTGCAGTACCTCTCCTCTGTTCGTCAATTTTAGTAATGGCTGAAGTAAAAGACTTTGTATGGTACAATATTGTATATATTCTCTTATATATTACCCTATGTTTTTTTCATTTTTTTTTTCAGGCGTGTTGAATATTTTTCTTCCTGTTTAGCAAAAGTAAACCATGGCTGTTCGGATTACTTCGATAGGATTTATGTACTACTCTGCCAAGGTGTGTTATTTAAAATGATTTTAGTATTTCATTTGTTTGTAAACATAAACGAAACCCAACAAAAAACAAATATCAACGAATTATATTTCGAACAACAAAGATTTTATAATGTCTGATCGTGTTTTCACGTCTCCCTAGCATTAGAATGCTTGGACAACGAAGGATTTTGCGAATTTAAGGGACTATTATAAACAAATGGCGACAGCAAGTAATTTATGCTGCTATACACATTCTCGTTGACTGAGCAATTTAGCATGAAGTATATTTATAGGCAATTCAGTGCTTTTTTCGTAACCGTTAACTATAATGATCAGAATTTAACCATGCAAAAACAGAATTTCTATGTGAATCAAATTCACATTAAGTTAAAAGATTCTTTGAATTTGGAATGTAATCATCATAAAAATCTATTTAATCGTTTTATTTTCATTTTCTTAACATAGGGAATTCGACCGATAGCCTGCATGGCATAATGAAATCTCACATCATCATATTAATGGTATCTATTATATCTGCGTTGGTGTGAAGAAAGAGAAATTCAACTAAGAAAATATTTGACGTAAGGATAATTGTAACTATTTAATAGCTTCAATGCTTGTATTTCTACCCGACTGCCTTGGAAGTGATAGGCATCTTTTTTAAGCACCTTTCGAACCGTTATATTTATGTTCGTGTCAGGATTCAATATCAGATCAATGTAAAACAATTATCAAACGAAAGCAATTATGCGTGAGTGTAGATATAGTAAGCAAGTATGTAAACATGTTTATGTGTATATGTGTATGTATGCAGTTTAAGGACTGCCCATATTTTACGTCGATTCCTGGGACTCAGAAGGCCGGTTATTTGGTCTCCATGTCTTATAAAGTACAGAGGTAACACGTTCAAGATAGGAAAATTTGTAGAAACCGGTGAAATTGTTTGCATAAACACCGCTACTTTATATATTGACCCACAATACATGAAATGCAAATATGAGCTCTACACGATTCGAACTGAGACCTTCAAAGAGCCGGACTCTATGACAGTAAGAATTGCCTCCGACTTACTAGTGTTCCTGCAAGTTAGCTATCTTGATTCTGTACGCAGATACAATATATAATTTTTATTAAGATCCTGTAATCATCCTGAAACAACACCAAAAAATGATCACAACCTACGTTAGATAGATTTTTAAGGAAACGCAAACTCACATTACTGAATTATATACAATAAACATAACTTATATGAAAATCAATATTTTATTCAAATACTTCAATACATATTATTTTGTTTTCATTACAGGTCAGGTTCCAGTCAGTAATTCGTCTAGAGACTGTCTCTATGCAGTATATTCTGAATACATGCAGAAATAAATATTTCTTGATGCAATTGCTTATCTTTGATTTTATCATTATCATTATTGATGTTTTGGCGGTGAGCTGACAGAATCGTTGCAGCACTGAACCAAAAGCTTAGCAGTGTTTCGCCCGTCAAAATGTTCTACGTTCAAATAAGGCTGAGACCGACTTTGCCTTTCATTATTTCGGGGTCGATAAATGAAGTACCAAAGAAACACTGAATTCCGTATAATCGACTAGCCCCCCATCCACAAAATTTCAGACCTTGTGCCTATAGTAGAAAGGATTTTTATCATTGATGTCGTTGCTGTGGTTGTGGTTGCTATCGTTCGTCGACTGCCACGCCTTGCGCGTCTTTCTCGTGAGTTTATTGTTATTTGCACAAAGTTGTATATTGTAATATTTGTTACCGTTGTGTAATTGGATTAGCAACTTTTTCCTTCCTGGGTAAGTACTGGGATGTAGTAACGAGCAGAGTGACCGATATCGGCCAGATATTTACAGAGCAAAAAGTATTCCTTGAAGGTCGAGTCAAGGTGGCTTATGCTTACGTCGCAGACCTCCACGCCTAGCCCCACTTTACGTCTGGCCAAATTAGACTGCATTTAGTTCCGCTTTCTGTGGCAGGTAAACGTTCCACCGGTCAGGCGTTCCATCTGTTGCTAACACCGGTAGATGGAGTGCTGCGCATGTCTTGGTTGTTGATGAGTAGACATGCGCTGAGGTTATAGTATCTCCAGCGCTTCATTTACCAGACTGGATTTTCCACAGCTTGAAACTTTGACTTATTGTACAACGAGGCAGAGTTTCGTCAAGTGCTCACAACCCTCTGTCAGTCGGGCAATGTGATCAGTTGATGTTCCATTCTACCAGGGGGTTAGTGGCAGGCAGGTGTCGTAATGTTCTTGGAGTTGATGAGAATGAGCTGGTCAGTCTGTTCCAGAGGAATTAGGGACTGAAACTAGTGGCTAATTTCCAAAAATACCTGGCCTGGCAGTGCAACCAGAGGCATTGCCAGTTTAGGATTAACTCTACTGATATGGATGTGCCTTTATCCGAGACGCACTCAAACTGAGACGAAAGGTTCTGTACGTTTCTGTCGAGTGCGCAAGTATTACTTACCAGTGTGTTTATGTCCAACACCTACTGTCACGTGTCGAACGAATCCAGCTCTCACCTGAATCCATTGTGAACGTCATCCCACCGACTTACTTTGGCTGGGAAGGGCAGACACTGTTACTCTGTCAGGTAGCATTGGTGGATGCAGCAATGTGAGAATAGAATGAGAAATACTGCCTAACAGCAATTTTATTGGGCAACTGTTTCTCCTATATCCTCAAGCCAACAACTCATTATTAGGGGATTTGGTAAACAGAATCTGAGAGAAAACCGTCGTATACATGCATATATGTTTCTTTGTGTCTTTGTATATGTGCTTGTCTCCCATTTCGCCTTGAGAACTGGTGATAGTTTGTTTACGTCCCTACAACTATGCGGCTCGACTAAGTGACCGATAGAATAAGTGCCAGACTAAGAATGTCCTAGTGTCGATTTGTGCGATTATAAAAAACTCTTCAAATGTTGTTCCAGTATGGGCACACTCAAATGACTAAAACAAAAAAAAAAAAAAATTATAAAAGAAGTGTTATTTCCCATTTGTTTCTTTCTTGAAATCAAAAGAAATGTCTACTATTCCCTTCAATCTCTGCTTTTGTGACCTGGATACCAATGTTTGCAGCGGACCTATTTTCCTGTATATTTCAGAAAAATTCAGCGCTTCATTTGCTGAAGCAGAAATATCGTTAAAGCAAATATCCTGCTCAATACCACAGATTTGCTTGCCCGTCGCTTGACCTTACCCACTTGAGAAGGTCTATTTATGGCTGGCAATATGTGTGTCCTTTATCGGGAGCAGGATCAGTGAGGAAGCATCATAGCCATGCATTGAGAAGGATACTTTGGGGTTTGAAGAAATGTAAGAAAAGCAAAGTTGGAAGGAAATGTTAGCGATTCTTCATACATTTTAGAAGCAAGGAAATGGTAAATAACAGTTACTATCCAAGGACAAACATGAATCAAAGCATACTACTGAAATGTCTATATAATTGTTGTCCTATATATTTCTTAAGAATCAGACGTATTTCCTTTTTAAACGTGTAAATGGTAACTACTAATGATATCGTGGCGTAATGGAAACGAAGAAATTGGAAAGAGGTTATATGCTCCAGCGGTCTCAGACTTTATTTCAGTACGCTGACTACAGAAGACAGACAGAAACCATTTCATTTGCAATAAATATTAGTCAAAATGTAATTCGAAACATTCATTTCATCTTTTATAGACAGTCAGTTACGATAGCAGACGTTCGTGAAATATTACCAAATTCACAGAGACTATTTCTGATACTTCTTATAAATAGTGTGACAGAATAAAAATTCTACAGATCACGGTGCATATAACATAATAATATGGAGAACAAATTTAGGGCGGTGAGCTGGCAGAATCGTTGGAACGCCGGGCGAACGGCTTTCCGACACTTCGTCTGTCTTTATGTTCTGTGTTCAAATTCTGCCGCGTCGACTTTCCCCGTTCATCATTTCATGGACGATAAATTCCTGATGAGCACTGAGTCCGGTCTACTGGCCCTGGGCCACAATTTGAAACCAGTACTTTAGTAATAATTTTATATGTATCATGATGTTTTCACTAGCGGTCCCCATGAATGTTTCAAGGAATTAAGAGGAAACTTATTGGGCTGTCTGAAAACTTTATTCAAAACCCTGATAGCGTAGCCTTTGTTGTTTCTGCATCATCTGCTAATCATTGAAAAATGAAGCAAATTGATATACGATAATTAATTTATGTGCAAATGTTTAGACATAATAGGCTGCTCTCTCCGTCTTTCTCTCTCACTCATCGCCTTTCCCTCTTTCTTTTTTATTTCGCTCATCGCCTTTCCCTGCAACTATTCAAGTGAAAACCTTATGGACGGGTTATGTAACGCAGAAAAGGAACTTCGTTAAACAAACGAATTACACATTTCACACACACCAAAACCACTCCCATCCCCTCCCGTTCGAGTAATCACGTGGACGGACGGACTAAGAAACGGAGCGACTCTCAGAATCATTATAAGATGCCGATGCCGTAGGAGACGAAATAGATTACAATATATTACATAGTTTTCGCAATATGATGTTGATACAAAGATCCATGAACATCACTCACCAATGCTATTAATTACTGTTCTGCTGGTATATTATTAATAGTAAAATTTGCTTCACCTCATGACTTGAGTGTTGATCTTGCCCTCGTCAAGACAGAGACAAAACACGATGTGTTGCATGCAAGCACCTTATTACACGTTGAACCATTCCACTTAGTGACAATGAATAGTCCCAGGACGCAGCAAACCTCTCCGACTCTGCTATTCCCAATGTTCCTCTTTGTCAACTGTGGAACGGCGAACAGATTTGATAATATTTCTTAGTAAATAAATATGCGCCTAAAATAATATCGACATTATAGAGTTTAAATTCTTCGTAGAATCGCTTGAGCTACATCAAGCGGATCTAACTTATGCGCTCCACCGCATACGATTTATCACAACATAGTAAAACAAAAGCATTAATTTCAAATATCAGTCCAAATCTCCAAGATGCAAATGCTTGTCTCCACGATCTGATAACTGCGTGCCTGCTCGCTTGATTCCAGGACGATACCTGAGGTGAACGTAGCCATTTACTGATCCGCGACTGACGTTGATTGCTAAATTGTAACCATTGTGAACCGTTTCCTATTTTAGCTTGTCCGCTTCCCTAACATTTTAGTGAGTAAAGAGCTATCAACTGAATTAACACACTTAATCGCAACAGAGAAGGACAAAGTCATTGCCAGCAACAGGTATTGGGCAGGTGTTGTGAGAGCCTTCGTCCGCCGAAATTACTGCATGTACCTTTGAACACGAATTTAGGACCAATTTAGACGGTTACAAGTCACTCCAGAAGACTGCGGCTATATCATGGCTGGTAATGGATGCTGCTGGATGGCCATGTGTGAGGCAGTATGATTTTGCTCCTTATTATTATTATTATTATTATTATTATTATTATTATTATTATTGTTATGAAGACGGTGGGCTAGCACAACGGGCGGAATGATTAGCGGTATTTCGCTTGTCTTTACGTTCTGAGTTCAAATTCTGCTGAAGTCGAGTTAGTGTTACATCCTTTCAGGGTTGATAAATTAAATACCAGTAGAGCACTGGGTCCAAGTGATCGACAATTCCCCTCTCCACGAATTTCAGGTCTTGTGCCAATTGTAGAAAGGATTATTATTATTATTATTATTATTATTATTATTATTATTATTATTCTATGTTTGACTTTTGCTTTATGTCTGTACAAGTTGGCTCCAAGTCTCACCCAGAGACCTCAAGAGACAACAGGTTGGAAGTTCTGTGCCATATATTGGGGATTTTTTGGGTGTTGAACTAGTGAATGTCTAATACATAAAAATAAAATTAATTTTTTTTTTTTTTTTTAAATAAGAAAAAGTTTGTTTTAAACCTTGGGATTACATAGAGAGTATTTTGTGTAGGATATGAGCAGTTACCATGGGCACTATCTTTTGAATTTCTGCCATTTTGGGGTTTCCTGGTATCTGAGTTAGGTAGCAATCAGTCCCTTTCGCTATCATTCCCAGGGCACCTATGACAACAGGTATTGTTTTAGTCTTCAGCTTCCACATTTTGCTGATTTCTATTTCAAAATCTTTATATTTGCTCAGTGTTTGGTAGGTCTTGACAGATACGTTTATATCGATTGGGACAGTCAAATCAATGAGGAGGCATGTTTTTTGTCTGAAGACTTTCAATATAATGTCTGGTCTATTTGCATCCATCTTCCTGTCAGTTTCAATGGTGACGTTCCAGAGGAGTGAGATGTGTCATTTTCAAGCACAGGAGGTGGTTTGTGTTCCCACCATTTTTTTTTCATGGGGCAAATTCAGGTTTTTGTAAATTATCCAGTGAATATATTGTGCAGCTCTATCATGCCTACTGAGGTATTCTGTAGGCGCTAGAAGACTGCATTTGGAGACAACATGGTCAATGGTTTCATTTTGTTGTCGGCATACACGACATGTTGGGCTACTGCCGTTCTTTAATATGTTGGCCTGGTAGTTTCTTGTTGGTAGGCATTGATCTTGAGCTGCTATGATAAACCCCTCTGTTTCAGATTTTAAGCCATAGACCATTAGCCATTGATGGGTCAGGGCTTTGTCGATATCTGCATTATTCGCTCTCTTTGGGTATTTGCCATAGAGAGGTTGTTCCTGCCATTTATTATTCAGAATATCTAAGGCCGCAGTTTTGGCACGGGTTTTCATGCGCCTAGCTTTTTCTGTGCTTGTTTCTTGTATGTCTATCTCTAATTCCGAAATTGGTTGTATTCGGAATTCGCTTAGATATTCCTTTGCCTGTTTTTGTGACTGAGTATGATGCTTTCTTGTTTTCATGTTTTGAGACAAGTTTTAACATCCAGTCCTCACAGTTTTTCAGGTAGGTGTCTAGGCCAATTGTAGCAATCTTCATTGTTATTGCCAGTTGCAAAAGACCACGGCCTACCTCTTTTCTTGGCAGATAGAGTCGTTCTGTATCTGCCTTAGGGTGGTGCATTCTATGCATTGTCAACAGTTTCCTTATTTTTCTGTCAAGCTGATATATTTCAGTAATTGACCAGTTAATAATATTGAAACTGTAAGTCACGACTGGTATGGCTAATGCATTGATCGCTTCGATCCTGTTTCTCGCATTCAGCTCTGTCTTGAGTATTGCTCTCACTCTTCGATAGCATTCTCTACTGATCCTTTCCTTCATCTCTCAATGCCTTATTCCATTCCCGTCAATTACCCCTAGGTACTTGTAGCTCTCCGCTGGGTCTAGTTCTTTTATGACATTCTGCTGGTCAAGGTTAACGTTAGATGTTTCTGTCATTTTTCCTTTGATAAAGGTAGCCTTTGCACATTTATCGAGGCCGAATTGCATTCTGATGTCGTCACTGAATTGTTTGACTATCGCTAGTAAGCCCTTGAGTTATTTGTCATTGTTTGCAAAAAGCTTTAAATCATCCATGTAAATGAGATGATTTATATTTTTATCAAATATTTTATACCCGTACTGCGCGTCATTGAGCAGCTTTGAGAGAGGTATTAAGGATAAACAAAAGAGGAGTGGTGACAGTGAGTCACCCTGGAAAATGCCACACGAAATTTTTACAT
The DNA here is from genome assembly GCF_006345805.1 of Octopus sinensis. NCBI lineage: Eukaryota > Metazoa > Mollusca > Cephalopoda > Octopoda > Octopodidae > Octopus > Octopus sinensis. The sequence continues at coordinate 63,781,715 of NC_043011.1, read as the reverse complement.
CACCAGCATTTAGAAATTATTTGTCACTATTCAAAGTCAGTGTGGTTCTCCATGATCTCATACTTACAGTCAAGAAGTTTCGCAGAGTAGGTGCTATTTCATACATTTCCAGGCATTTCCTAATCCAGCTATGTGGTAGGCTATCAAAAGCCTTTTTTATAGTCTATCCAGTCTATTGATAAGTTTTTGTGTCGTTTGTGACAATCTTCTAAGATCATCTTATTGATGAGTAGTCGACCTTTACAGCCGTAGGATCCACGTTTACATCCTTTCTGTTCATTAGGGAATATACTGCTGTCTGTTAAAAAATTGTAGGTATATTCCGTCAGGACAGATGTTAGAGTTTTGTACATAGTTGTTAAGCAGGTTATGCGTCTATAGTTTTTTGGTTCATTTGTTTCTTCACTTTTTATTATTATTATTATTATTATTATTATTATTATTATTATGAATCAGTAGTATATTTTTTATATCGTGCTTAGGTATGTGCTGTGATTTGGTGTGATGCCCTGGTGGTTATTGTATGGAATGTGTTCTGCGTAGGATGTGTGCAGTGCCTAGTAGTGCAATTTCCTGTATGTTATATGTGTTTGTAAGTCCTGTTTTGTTTTGTTATGTATTTGTCTGAATATTTTTTTATAATGCCTAATGCACCTATTATGATAGGAATTGTTTCTGTTTTTAGATTCCACATTCTGGTTACCTCTATTTCCAGGTCTTTGTATTGTGAAAGTTTCTCCATTTCTTTTAGAGACACGTTGTCATCCGCTGGTATTGATACATCAATTGGAAAACATTTTTTTCTTCATGATCTCTGACAACTATATCTGGTCTGTTGACCTTAATTTCTCTATCTGTGTGTATTGGCATATCCCAGAGTATGGTTGCTTTCTCGTTTTCTGTGACCTTTTCTGGTGTTTGCCTATACCATTATTTTTCTGTTGTTATTCCATAATGTTGGCATAGCTTCCAGTGTATATAGGTCCCAACTTTGTCGTTCCTGTGAATATATTCCTTCTTAGCCAGGATTGGGCAGCCAGAGATAATATGATTTATTGTTTCTTGTCCATCTCCACATATTCTGTTATTATCATTATTATTATTATTATTATTATTATTATTATTATTATTATTATTATTATTATTATTATTATTATTATTATCATTATTATTATCATTATTATTATCATTATTATTATTATCATTATTATTATTATTATTATTGTTATTATTATTATCATTATTATTATCATTATTATTATTATCTTTATTATTATTATTATTATTGTTATTATTATTATTATTATTATTATTATTATTATTATTATTATTATTATTATTGTTGTTATTATTATTAAGACAGGCGAGCTGGCAGAATCGTTAGGTAGCAGGGCGATATGCTTAGAGTTATTTCGTCTATCGTTAGATTATCTAATCAAATTCTTCCGAGGTCATTATTGGCTTTCATTCTTCGGGGTCGATATATATATATATATATATATATATATATATATATATATACGTGGACGTGGGCGTGAGTGCGTGCGTGTGCCTCCGTACATATAGAAACGTATACGTAAATATATATATGTGTGTGTGTGTGTGTATGTATATGTATGTATGTATAAATATGAGAAAAGAGGAAGTCGTAAGAACTTTGGAAAAGTATATTTTTAATTCATTATCAATACCGCTTTCGTTTGTGCACGAAATTGTCAAATAAAATTGGTGAATGTGCGAACAGTTTGTTCATTTATATAAATCAGGTGTGTTTTTTTGTTTATCAGCGGAGAATATTGTATATTTTTTTTATTGAGAGGTTCTAGGACAATGAAGATTGATAGATGGATAGATAGATCCCATTGTAAAAGAGGTCAACATCCTTAAACTCATGTTTTATGCTAGTAGCTAGACAATCATAACAGTGTAATTAAAGAAATTAATGGTAAAACTCTATCTCTCTCTCTCTCTCTCTCTATTTATCTATCTATATATCTATCTATCTATCTATCTATCTATCTATCTATCTATCTATCTATCTATCTATCTATCTATCTATCTATCTATCTATCTATCTATCTATCTATCTACCTATCTATCTATTTATGTTTTTATTTATCTCCATTTTCGTGGAACCTCAACCCAAATCGGAAAACAGAACAATGTTCTCTTCTAAACAAAACAAAAATCTATATACATATATAGTTTTAGAAGTGGTGTACAGACATTGAATACTGAGAAAAGAGGAGGTCGCCAGAGTTTTGGAATATTTTATTTATTTAGTCTCACACACAAACACACACACACACACACACACACATACACACACACACACACACACATATATATATATATATATATATATATATATATATATATATATGCATGTATATATGTATATATGCATAACACCTACGATTGTTTACATGTATAAGCAGAGATGTTGGGGTCCGTATATAAAAATGCACACACTGGCGCACGACAAAGTTTCACGAGTAACTTTTGGAATCCCCAAATGAAAAAAAAACAAAAACAATAATAAAATCACATTTTTGTGGGATAATTAAATTGAAAATAGAATTACTGTTTAAAAAGTAAATATAAACTAAGAATAAAAAAATACATCCGTGAAAAACTATATAAATTTTGAATTACATAACAATGGAAAATTCCTACGTCACAAACAGCGAATGTAATCAACGCTTTAGAAACAAAAGCCGCCAGGATCATTAGGCTGCGCTTGCATGTATTAAATCCTTACATGAGCATATTTTCCACTAAACAGGATTCAATCAAGATGAAAACCATCATTCTTTTCTTAGCTCTTTTCGTTATTGGTAAGTAACTGTGAGATAAAGGCGGCGAGCAAGCAGAAACTTTAGCATGCCGGGCGAAATGCGTATCGGCATTTCTTCTGTCATTACGTTCTGAGTTCAAATGCCGCCGAGGTCGACTTCGCCTTTCATCCTTTCGGGGTCGATAAATTAAGTACCAGTAACGCACTGGGGTCGATGTAATCGACGTAATCCGTTTGTTTGTCCTTGTTTGTCCTCTCTGTGTTTAGCCCCCTGTGAGCAGTAAAGAAATAGGTAAGTAAGCCTTCTTCATATTGACAAGGTCTGTTTTAAATTTTTACATGATTAACGTGTTCTCACATTTCCCTTTGTACCTCTGTATTTTCATTTAGTTTCTTCTTTCCCATTTACTTAATTCCTTCGTCCCGTTTCTATATAGCTACTACGATTGCCCTTTCTAAGGTCCTGAGGTGGTAGAACCGTTAGCGCGCCGGGCGAAACTTGTAGTAGCATTTCGACTGCTTTTACAATCTGAATTCCTATTCCATCAAGTTCGAATATTCCATTCATCATTTTGGCGTTGATAAAACAAATACCAGTTGAGTACTGGAGTCCATGTAATGGACTTAACCATCTCCCCAACTGTTGCCGGCATTGTGCCACATTTGAAAGCAATATCTTTCACTCCGTCTCTTTAACGCCCTCCTTTTCTTTGTCCACAAATTCCTCTCATCTTAGACTCTCACTTTCTCTCCCCTCTCTCTCACACACTCACTCACTCTCTTTTCTTTCGCTCTCTCTGTCTTTCTCTTTTTAGTCCTTTCTTTTGACATTACCCATTAATCCATCCGCTTCATTCATTTATTACTCTCAATTTCCCTTTTATTGTTTCTTTGTCTCTTTATCTATTTCTACGTCTTTGTCTTTCACTTCTCTCTCCTCCTCTCCATCTATCCTATCTACCTATTTATGCATTTATCTATCTATCTATCTGCCTGTACGATTGCCTGACTGTCTGCCACAATCCACATTTGTGATATATCTAACAAGTTCACAATGATACATTACTGTTATATCTAGACCAGGAAAAGGGGTCAACGCTTAGAGAATCTGTAATTCAATTGAGCTCGTCAAAGTTTCTCTGGCACATAAATATGCCATCAAAAACCGTACTGTTTCAGTTTTTCTTTTAATCATCCCTCCCAAGCACACAAACACACACACACACTCTCTCTCTCTCTCTCTCTCTCTCACTTTTTGTATATATATATATATATATATTCCACATACACACGGGCACAGAAGAACGCATATACACATCTTTTAATTTTCTCTCGTTTTCTGTACGTTTCTTGCAGTCATTATCCCACGTACATTGTCTTTTTCCATGTTTCTGCCTGCTTGATGCCTGTCCTCCTGATGATGGCTGTTTTCCCTCTCATCCAAAACGTAGTCATGGAATCCCTTCACCGCATCAAATATTTACTTCGAAGCACAGAACTCGTAAACGATTAGAGGCATTCATTAAAACCTACTTCAATGCTACGTCACAAATACGTTTTATAATTATTCACGTAGAGCTAATTGCATGCTGTTGCGTGAAGCTAAGATCAACAACACCATAACATTTAGTGAGTCATACTGAAGCGTAGGAGTGGCTGTGTGGTAAGTAGCTTGCTTACGAACCACATGGTTCCGGGTTCAGTCCCACTGCGTGTCACCTTGGGTAAGTGTCTTGTGAGTGGATTATGTAGACAGAAACTGAAAGAAGCCCGTCGTATATATGTAAATGTGTGTGTGTGTATTTGTTTGTGTGTCTGTGTTTGTCCCCCCAACATCGCTTGACAACCGATGTTGGTGTGTTAACGTCCCCGTAACTTAGTGGTTCGGCAAAAGGCACCGATTGAATAAGTATTAGGCTTACAAAGAATAAGTCCTGGGGTTGATTTGCTCGACTAAAGGCTGTGCTCCAGCATGGCCGCAGTCAAATGACTGAACGAGTAAAAGAGTAAGAGTAATAAACATAGTATATATTTCTGTGTGCTACTAATAGTTCCATGTGACGAAAAGGATACAGACAGCATTTCGTATCACGTCTGATATCTTCACGCCATACTAAGTCTCTCCCAAAATGCGATAATAAACGATTTCTGCTAAAATATTGTTTCTCAATATAGGTGCTGTGACGCTTGGTTACACACGCCAATGTCAAAATAACTACATGTAATACTATAGTGCCGGTAAAGTACCTGCACAGTTCTCGAGATTTCAGTATCTATGTGCATTTTCCTTGCATTTTAGCTTTATATTGACATCTGGACATGTGATTTCCATTAATCTACATAATCTCTTTTCTCTCCAAAATCATTGCTTCAGGAGTTATGTTTGTGTTTGATTGAGGTTTGCACACAGCCCTGCCCCCAGTGCATTTTCCAATTTTTGTGGTTTATCGTCTCTACCACACAGTTGTCTGGTGTTAATCGTTCATATTACAGTGTCTTGGCTACAACCTGCTGACTCTCCATAGATAATAATACGAAGGTAATTTCGTACACATGATTATGATATGCGTGATATCCTCGCAACTGTTCTTAAGCTGCCAATGTACAAATGAATATTAGGTATCCGGTTATAGCTTCACATTATCGATGCCGCTGTCGAATCGAACTTTTGTGACGACATATTCATGCATGGTATTTTGCTGTTGTGCTCCCATCATTTCATCTAGTGACATGTTGCCTTAGAATCACGCAACACATGTGGCTATATATTGGTGTTAGCAGACATGGAATATTTCTAATGCCCTGCTTTCCGAATTTCCTATCATCAGCTTCATGTATGCAAAATTGGTCAAGGGATGCACTTCCGCACTTGGTGATGCAATTCGTAGCTAAAGGGATGTGATGGAATACCCTAAATTTGTGTTGCTAGATGTAAACGTCAACCAGCTTCCTTTCGTTTTTTGAAAAGCGGTTCTACATTAATGTTAAGATTTTCGTATGTGGTGGAGTATATTTCCAGTTTTTACTATTCCTCGGATCTTATTACGAGTCGATCAAAAGAACCCCAACGAAAATATGAAAACCAGTACTTGAAACACATTGCTCGCCGATGTTATAATACATGAGGTCCATGATATATATCCCTTATATATCCCTTTGTGGCTAGTTAAATGCGACGTTACCTCCAGAAGATATATGGTTATCTGAAGTTTAACCAGTTATTTATGGGGCTCATATTTGGGTCTTTCCATGTCAGAGATAGATAGTATTATGTAAACATGCTATTTGAGTTGTCGTTGTACGTACATATGTACGAATGCCTATCTGTACGTATGAATGTATGTTTTTGTGTTTCTGTCATTTTTATTTTCAAAGATTTTTTTTCTTTTTTCTATCGGAAGTAATACGAAGTCAAATGCGTTTTCCCATTTAAAAGGAAAACCCCACTCTGTTGAAGCCCTTTCAAATATTAAATATTTTGACTTTCAATGAACAACTTGACATGAAACTTTATATTTGAAGTACGCTGATAGAGGAAACGAAGTCCACAAATTAATCGCCATGTGCATGCGGTTATTATTTATTCAATGGATATTACAAATTCCACCGAGGTAGACCTTGCCTTTTATGCTTTCGGGTTCGATGAAATAATTTCCCGCTTACGCACTGGGCGTGATGTAATCGACTAGTCCCCCCCTTCTCCCAAATGTCCAGGCCTTGTGTCAACATTAGAAAGGATTATTTATTCAATGAATGTATGCATATGGTAACAATCCAGGATGAAATGCAGGGCATTCTACGAGAAAATATGTATTATACAAGCACAAAACCACGTACATCGAATATTCCAAAATATCAAAAGTTCAGATTTTTTCACCGAACGTTCTATCAGTGTTACGTAATATTTTTAAAATGTCTAAATTTTTCAGGGATCACCGCACAAAAGAATTGCCCCAAAGATAGCAAAGAGTTGTGCCCAAAAGCTATGCAAATGTTTCCTGAAAAGAAACCAGACACGGAGTACTGCCAGTTTGTATGCGTTTTCTTATTACAACCTCCCCTATTACAATAGTTTATATTTTTATATTTTTGTTAATGAAGTGAAATCAAAAAATGAGACAAACATTTTTAAAAATATATTTTAATGGTAATGAAGAAAGAGCTATTTTGAAAGTTCGTGCTCAGATTTTTTACTCCCTGACTGCTAAAGCTGTTCATTTTTTGCATATTATTATATGAAACGTTGTATAGTAAATTTGCAATCCACTTTTCTAACCATATTGGAAGAAAAATGAGAGCAATGTGATGGCAGATTTGCTAAACGTTCGGACAAAATTCTAAGCACCATTTCGTTTGGCTTTACATTTTGAGTTCAAATGTCACTGACGTCTATTTGAAGAGTCTTTTACTGTAGCTTCGGCTCGACCAAAGCCATACTAGTTGAGTTGGTAGAGGGAAACTAAAAGAAGCCCGTCGTATTAGTTTAGTGTTTGGAAAGAATGGAAAAGTATTTGACGTTTCGAGGATGTGCACTTCCACATAAAACATTGAGAGGCAAAGAACAAATACAGAGAGGAGAAAAGGTGCAGATATTAACGGTTCAACAGAATCAAAAGGATAGATGCAATAAACTGCCGGAAGCACCATCAAACATGAATATTACAGGCATGTAATTTGATGGTAGACATTTCAATTTCTATACAACTTCATTTAAAATTAATACTAACCAATAATTAGACTCACAAACACATTTATATACATACATATGTAGAAATATATATCACATCTCATTAAATCCTACCTAGAGCATGTGATAGAAACAGAGAAAATTATCATCCGCGATCATCCGCTGGAAAAGTTTAAATTCTGTTCCATTCCGCTGGAGGTCTTTCAGGTGTTTGGGGGTGATATTGAAAATCTCTGGTCCCATGAAACCAAATCTTCTTCTGTATTTTGTCCCCTCTGCTGGTAGCAATTTTGGGATCTTCACCGCAATGGAATGGCACCCTGTCTTGATATTTGTGCCACTATTCTTCCAAAATATTCCAGATGTATATCCACGCTCGTCTTTTCCTCCTCCCTTCTAGGGAATAGAGATTATGACATTCAGCATAGCATGGTGGCTGACAGGTCGCATTAAGAAAAAATTCTTTGTATAGCTTCTAATTCTATTTTCGTTTGGCTTTCGAACGGTACCCGACTCTATAATATTAAAAGTGTATGAACATACTTATTTCCTGTATTGAGGTTTGGGTATGAATACTTAACATACATGAAACTATTATGAGTCTATATAAATCTACACGGATACACACACTCACACACTCACTTTGATACTTACTTTGATGCTTTGATATTTTTCGGCCAGTATCTGCCCGGACCATGTCTAACTTAAGAGCGCCACCTGGCAAAGTTATTCAAATTAGGAATCGGAAAACATGGCCTATTCAAGGAGAGGGTTATTGTTTACGGAGTGCAGGGAGTTTATCCGAGATTTTTTTGAATGAATTTGTCCAAAGAATTCTTGAAATTTATGGGGTCTGTTTTTCCTTTAGTGTGCTTTAGTGTAATGGTAAAAAGAGCGGGGCCTACTGAGGTGAAATAATTGGGCTGCAATAGGTGAAGCTGATATGATTTATGTTGTGAGTGGATAGCACAAGGTTCAAGTCTTGGGTGTATCTTAAAAGCAACGTCAACATCATTTGGCTAATGCTGATGGAATATTCTTCCATATCCAGCAGATGATGTAGCGCTCACGGCGGCAAAGGCTCCCACAAGCACATTCACAAACAGGGACACTCTCTCACTCTCTATATCTCTCTCTATCTCTCTCACACACACACAAACACACACAAAAATACACACACACACACACACACACACACACACACACACACATAATTATATAAATCAAAATATTTCCGGAGATGACCTCCATTCTCCACACACTATAATCCTTTTCAATAACTATTTATACAATTGCAGCGTGGAAGGTGTTTGTAAGCCATTTAAGAAACACACAAAAGCCGTTCGATTCACTTCAACATTTAAGTTCAATTTGTCAAAATATTTTCGTCGCTAAAGTCCACGACCTGTTCACTGACAAAAATCCGTTCCTTTGAGGATGACCAAGGAACTGTGTTTGATAATCATGTAACGCCTAATACCAAAGCTACAAGCAGTCTACCTTTACCGGGTACATCGAACCCATGTAATAAGGGAAGATTTGAGGGAAGGAAAGAGGGAAACCCGTCTGGAACTGGAGATATAATAAGTAAAGATAACAATAGGAATAAAACTAGGAAAGGCCCCGGAAAGACATGTAACTTTAGAAAACCCGAATTATGTCCTTTGGATGGTTCCTGTCTGGTTACCAACGTAATATATAAATGTGTAGTCAGGGATGAAGATAAGCTAAACAAATTTTATATAGGTAGTACGATAGACTTCAAGGCGAGATATAGATCACACATGAGCTCTTTTGCTAACGACTAATACTGTAACTCAAATACACTTCCATCGCATATACAGAACTTGAAGAAAAATAATAAGAATTATCATCTAGAATGGTCCATCATTTCTAAAACCCCAAATTTCAAGAGAAATATCAACAAGTGTAGGCTATGCATAAGGGAATCACTTACAATCCTTAGGTGTTATGGACCGCATATTCTGAATAAATTTACGGACGTGATTCCCTTTTGTATACATAAATTTTCTTCTACATTCCTAAAAACCTACAGGAATAAAATAATTTGTAGGAAGTAATTGATTTAGCTTTTACAGGGTGTATTTTTCTGAATCGCTAAAGTATTAACTCTAAACTGTGATGAAAACATATTTTTCTCGCACCTTATTATTATTATTATTATTATTATTATATGCTTGTATGCTTGTGCAGATGAATTATGTTCCATCTCGTGGGATGTTTATATGTATATTCTATGATTAAATGTTCGAATTATGAAATGCTATTCGGTTGACCTTGCATTTGTTTGTTCAATAACTTTAATTTGATATATATATATATATATATATATACACACAAATACATGCAAATACACACACATACACACATACACACATACACACATACACACACAGACACACACACACACACACATATATATATATATATATATATACATATATATATATATATATGTATATGTATATACATATATATATGAAACTAGAAATGTATATATATATATATATATATATACATATGCATGTACATATATACATGTATGTATCTATGTATGTATGTGTGTATGTATATAGTTATATATGTATGTACATATGCATGTATATACATGAATATATGCATGAATAAATATATTTACAGGTATATGTATATATAATTGGATGTCCACAATCATTAGCTAAACCAATGATACAAAAATATCGCAGACGGTTAAGGATCCTACTGACATCGGAAGACTGCAGATCGACTTGAACGCAAAATATAAATGTGAGGAGAATATGCAGTTCAATGGTGTAAAATTTCAAGCACTCTGTCAGCCAACAGACAAACCACATCTGAAGTACTCGGGACCAGCACGCTATGCAATCAGAGAGTTAGTCAGTGCGTGATCAAGGAATCCACATGAGCAACGACGTAACTTTCCATGAGCGCATTGCTCAGATGACATAAATATGCAGGCGGGTAACAGGCTGGATCCTTAGATGCTTCAGGACCCGAAAAAGAGACACAACTCTTCTGCCTTAAAGAAACTTGTGTAATATCTGTGAAGTTTTGCATTAAGAGCGTCGTCGAGTGGAGCGTCGCGCGAAGCGTCAGAAGTGCTCGTGTACATATATATATATATATATATATATATATATATATATATATATATATATATATATATATATATATATATATGTATATATATATATATATGTATGTGTATATATATATAATAACAAAAACTGTCCGATGAACGGCAACGCGAAACTCAGAGTAACGTGTTTTGTAGAATGTTCTGCTGCTTTAAATAAAGCATATTATTCTACCACTGGTATTTGAGTACTCTTTTTTGCACCTTCTTTCACATTCACATTTATGTGTTTACTCCGGTATATATATATATATATATATATATATATATATATACATATATACATATATATAAATATATATATATATATATACATATATATATATATATATATATATATATATATATATATACATATATATACATATATATTTACATACATATATATATATATATATATGTCGATATATATACATGTATAAACATATATATATATATACATATATATACATATATACACATGTAAAATATATATATATATACAAATATATATACATGTGTATATATATGTATATATATACAATTATATATATATATATATATATATATATATATATATATATATATATACATGTATATATATACATATATACCTATATATATACATTTATATATATATATAAACTTAGATAAGCTTAGATATGTTTCAACCAAAGATTGGTCAAGGCCATGTCTAACTTAATAGCACTACCTGATAGGATTATTCGAAACCTGTTTAAGTCAAGTTTTGTTTATGGTCCATTCAAGTAGTGAGTTCTTGTTGGGTGAGTTGTATCCAATTATGGGTAGCTTATCTGGTATTCTTTGAAGGAATCTATCCAGACTCCGTTTAAATTTGAAGGGGATCCTTTTCCTCTTTGATCTCTTTCGGGACAAAGTTAAATAGGGAAGGGCCTGTTGAGGAAAAGAAATTGTGTTGCAGTGTACATGTATGCTGTGATCTTGATTTGGGCATGGGACGTATGGCCCGTGGTCCAAGTCTTAGATGAACCTTAAAGCTAATGTTCAGGTCGTTCGGGAAAAGTCGGCGGTATATTCTCTACATCGTACAAATGACGTACCGCTCACGGTGACGCTGGAGAGAGTAAAGTTTCAAGGCTTTAAGGCGATCCCAATAATCAAGAGCAGCCATGCCTTCAATTCGTTTAGTGAGTGCCCTCTGGGGTGATTCAATCCTGGAGATGTTCTGTCTTGTATTGGGAGACCACAGTGGGAAGCAGTATTCGATGAGTGGCCGTACAAAGGAGGAGAAATGTGGTATGATGAGACCTTGTTCTCTGGACCGTAAAGTTCTTAAGATCCAGGAACTCATCCTACGAGCTATATCGACCTTATTGTTGATGTGTGCACTCCAACTGAGATCGTCATCAACAATTACACCCAGGTCTCTGATATTGTTAGAGGCTGTGAGCGTTTCCTCTGAAGGAAGGAAGTATCTCTGTTTTAGTGAGGAATTTCTTCCAAAATGCATCAGCTGAAATTTTCCCTCGTTCAGTTGCATTTTGTTTCTGTCTGCCCATAGACTCACAGCATATAGATCAGACTGGAGTTGAGTTCGGTCTGCTTCTTCATTTACGATTTGCTGGAGCTTAGTGTCATCAGCAAATACTTTCACTTTTCAATAATGTACGACACTGGAAAGGTCGTTTATGTAAATTATGAAGAGTAGCGAACCCAAGACAGTCCCCTGGGGAACACCGCTGGTGACTTTTGCTGGGCTTGAGTTGACTCCATCAACTACAACATGTTGTGTTCGATTCGCCGGGAAATACTTGATCCAGTGTAGAACTTTTCCACGGATTCCAACATTTGCCAATTTTGAGAGTAGGATATTATGGTCTACCCTGTCGAAAGCTTTACTGAAGTCAAGATATATGACGTCAGAGTTCGGTCCTGTTCCCAAGGCTTTGAGTACATCTTCAATGTGGTGTAAGAGCTGTGTTAGACAGTCCCTGCCACAGCGAAAGTGATGCTGATTTGCATTTAGGATTTTCTGGGTCTCCAGGAAGTCAGCTATCCTTGATCTTAACACTCTTTCAAACACTTTAATGATGTGGGAGGTGAGTGATATTGGGCGATAGTTGAGTGCGAGGGATCTGTCTCCCTGTTTGAAAACCGGGATGACTTGACTGGGATAGAAACTCTTTCGATATATAACCTGCGTCTAACGAATTTCTCCAGATGTTGGTCAGAGGGACTGCAAGTTGATAGCTACATTCCTTCAGGAGACTGGCGGGAAATCTATCAGGGCATACAGAAGAGTAGTATTTAACCTCATTTATTGCTGCTACGATGTCAGTGGCAGTGAAGGTTATGTCTAAGATGTTTTGTTGGGAGTCAACTTCGTTCGCTTCTCTTACGTCAATATCAGTTGGAACACTAAAGACAGAGCAGTATTGTTTCTGCAGTATTTCTGCCATTTCTTTAGCATCGTGTTGGGGAATGCCGTTATCATCAATCAATTGCCCAATGGGTGAGACTAGTTCTATGCTTACTTGCATAAGAATAGAACACTTTTGGGTTCTGTTTGATGTTTTTGATTACCCACTGATCCTCCACAGCTCTTTGATTTTCAATTGAGGTTTTCATGTCGGTCTGCAGATGAGGTTTTTCCAGCTCTAGCCTTTTCCTTGTTGTTGAATGTGGATGTTGTGTGTGGGAATATTTTAATTGGTTGATTTTTTTTTTGAGTTTTTTGATGCGCCTGATGAGTGTTTATTTTTCTTTTTAGGGGCCCGGTTTTCGTTTGCGTTAGTTGATTTCGTGGGAGCGTGTTTAGAGCATGTATATGTGACAATGTTTTCAAAGTGCTGCCATGCGGTCTCAATATGGGTGGAATTGAGAGTAAATGACCAGTCGATGAAAGACAGATCCTTTCTGATTGCTCCCCAGTCCGCTTTGTGGAAGTTTATGTTGTCAAATGGGTGCCATGGAGTGGGATTGGCTGGTTTGGTTTTTATATGACGGGAATTAAAATTGCAGAGTATCATGTCGTGGTCTGAGAGGATAGTTTATTCAACTGAAATACTGTGAACGAAGCTAGAGTGATTGGTCAATACTAGATCCAAGATCGTTTTATTCTGTCTCGTTGGTTCGAGCATTAGCTGAGTCAGGAAGTATTCATTCATTAGATTAAAGAGGAGTTCTGCTGCTACTCTATCTGATGCATATATATATATATTTAAAAAAGATGTGGAACACGAGTTGTGATATATAAAAAAAAGGAAATGAAGAAAATGCTGACAAAATAATTTAAGTAAGGGAGAGTGTAGTTAATTAGGTGAAAGTTCTTTTTACCGGTTGCGCATTTGTTATGCATATCAAAAGATATGAGTTCCTCATATCAAAAAATAGAGTTCCTTTCTAATTGATTTTTTTATCTTAATAGATACGACAAAAAAATCAATCAGAAAGGAACTCTATCTTTTGATAAACGTAACAAATGCGCAACCGGTAAAAAGAACTTTCACCTAATTAAATACACTCTCCCTTTCTTAAATTATTTTGTCAGCATTTTCATCACTTCCTTTATATATATATATATATATATATATATATATATATATATATATATATATATTATATATATATATATATATATACGTATATACATATACACACACACACATATATATATATATATATATACATATGTATATATATATATATATATATATATATATATATATATATATATATATATACATATATATACATATATATATATATTTATACATATATATATATTTTATGTATTTATATATATATATATATATTTGTACATCTATATATATGCATATATACATAAATATATATATACATATATATATATTCATATATATATATATATGTATATATGTATATATACATATATATACCTATATATATATACGTATATATATATATACATATATACATATATATACATATATATGCGGCCTAACAACTAGGCCACGCTTCATGTATGTATATATGTATATATATGTACAATCATATATATATATATATATGTGGGGGGGTGTCTTTGTGTGTGCGTGCGTGTGTGTGTGAGAGCAAATGTGTGTGTAATCGTGTGTGAGTAATTGTGTGTTTGTGTGTGTGTGAGTGTGCATGTGTATGTGTGTGTATAGGGATTAAATATATGAAGAGAGACATTGAAAATATGCATACAGAACACATATAGTCATGCAAACATAAATTTATGCGCACACTCATATATCAATTGGCACGTACATAATACTACACATTTACGCACAAATACACACACACACACATATAAACGCACGGACGAACACACACTCACACACACACACATCTATACATGTGTCTGTGTGTTTATGTGCGAGTGGGTGGGCGCGTGTGTAAAACTGTGGTTGATACATTTCATGGTTGATTATCGTATTTCTGTCGTATATTTACCTATTTTTCGTTTTTTCTTTTCATCCTCTGCAGCCGTATGGAGTACTTTTCTTCCTGTTTAAAAGAAGTGAGTCATGCCTGTGCTGAACACTTCACCAAGCTCCATTATGATAATTGCGTTGGTATGTTATTTAAAATGATTTCAGTGTTTAAATTGTTTGAAAGTAGAAACTAAGTAAAGCAAAAACGAAACATCAACGAATTCTATTTCACACGACAATATTATAATTTCTTAACGCGATTTGATGTCTCCCTAACATTAAAATGAAATTTAGTACTTGGAAAACGAACAAATTAACCTAACCTAAATCATTGTTATAGGCGATTTTGGATGTCAGCTGTTTTATGGTTCTATACATTCTCTCGTTGAGAAATTTTCTATGAAGTATATGTATAGGCACTTCAGTGCTTTATTCCCGGGCCTTTGTATAACTTCCCAAGCTCCCTGGTTTGGCAATGTTACCGAGGAACCTTACCAGTTAGAGATAAACCCGCCAGGCATGGTTCTTTATGATCGCCCACTTGTCCAAGATGCGAGCAGAGCAGTGAAACTGTTCTGCTCGCAATTGTGCAGTGTCCGAAGCTTTCGGAATTGTGGGTTTCTGTCGAAGAACTACTGTCACGTTTGGGAATTGCATAAGTACTTTCCGAGTCAATAATAAAGATTGTTCCACCGCCATCTCTGAACAGGCAAAGAAAGGCATGTTTTCTGTCTGTAGTGGCTGTGGAAAAATAGGTTGTGTGCAGAAAACCCATATAAGGAATACTGACAGAGATCTTCATCTCCAACCTTGGTTTGGTTAGATTTTTAATTTTCCGCCTTAAATAGAAAATAAGGCTGGAGGAATGATGCTTTCCCCTTCAGGTGTATATGAGAAAGGAAGAAGAAGAGAAGTTGGCAAGCATTTTGAGTGTATGAGTCTGCTTAAGTGAGAAGAAAAAGGATCATAAAGGCTTCACTGATGGAAAGTGGTTTGTGGAGTTACACCCATCTCTCATTTCATAACGATTATCTATTATATTTTATATTTTAAATTTTTAACCTCGTCTATCATTTTATGCACATCCCCTAGTCTGTTCCCTCTTTATGTAACCCTTAATGGTGAATAAAAAATCTGTTCGTAACCGTTAAATATACTGTTATGAATTTAACCGCGCAAATCATAAATCAGCAGTTATATATTAATCTTATTCACATGAACTTAAAAGTTGCATTGAAGTTGAAATGCTGTGATCACCATTAAATTATAATTGTTTTTCTATCTTCTTAACGTAGCAAATTCAACCGCTAGCATTTCAATCGCTGGCATTATGAAACCTCAAATCATATTCACGGTACCTCTTATATATACCTTGAAGTGATGGAAGAGAAATTGAACTAAGAATATATTTGATGTAAGAATAATAGAAATAATTTGATTGCTTTCACGTTTGTATTTTTACATATTTACAACATATCAACGCGTTATATTTATGGAGAAACAAATCAAATCAATCTAACATAATTATTAAGAAGATGCATGTAAGCGTGTATATATGTCTGCATGTATGCGAGTATGTTTATCTGTATACAAGTATGTATGTATGTCTGCAGTTTAAGGACTTCCAATATTTTACCTAGAATCTTTGGACTCAAAAGTCCGGTTATCTTGTCTCCATGTTGTATAAAGAACAGAGGTAACTCGTTTTCATTGAAAGGGACAAGAGTTCGTTGTACTCTTCACGGACAAGTCCATTACATAAACCCCGCTACTTTATATATTTACCTCCAAATCGATGAAATGCAAAGTTGAGTTCTACACAATTTGAACTGAGAAGATAAAGAGCCGGACTATATGACAGGAAGAATTGCATCCGGCGTACAAACAAGCGCCAGCCCGCTGTCTTGATTCTCCATGTGATTAAAACTTAATATATCTAATAATATTTATTAAGCTCCCGTAATAATCCTCAAATAACATCAGAAATTATGAGAGGCCACGTTAGATAGTTTTTCAAAGAAACCTAAACCCACATTACTGAATTATATGCAATAAACAACTTCTTAAATAAAAATCAATGTTTTATTCAAATACTTCAATACATATTATTTCGCTTTCATTACAGGTCAGGTTCCAGTCAGTAATTAGTCTTGAAACTGTCTCTATGAAATATATTCTGAATACATGCAGAAATAAATATTTATTGATGTAATTGCATATCTTTGATCCATTATTTTATTATTATTATTGATGTTGCTGTTGTTGTTGTTGTCATTGTTCATCGATTGACATGCACTGTGCCTCGCTCTCGTAAGTTTGTTGTTGTTTGTACTATTGTACAAAGTGGTATATTTTGCATTTGTTATTGTTAAAGATTTCATTTGTAGCCATTGAAGCGGCAGAGTTATTTGTTTCTTTACACTAACAAGTCTCTCAGTTTCTGTTTAAAAACAGATAGATTAAGGACAGATTAAGGACAAGGGGTGTCTGTCCGCTGAGAAGAACAGCTTGTTTTCCACACAACAAAACAGACAGTAAAATTGTAAGAGTAAGAGACAGTATCAAGAGCAGTAACTACAAGAAGAAAACAGCGCGGGAAATATATTAAAGTAAATTCCCGATGCTGATAATCACAACAAAAAACAAGATGGGGAGAACACTGCCACCTCCACCACCATCAGTGGCAATAGTGCACCGAACACCACCACCATCACCACCAATATCCTCATTAGCATAAAATGAAACAAGAACAAGCGTGCATATCCCATGTGACCGGTATCGCCGATGCGATGAGGCAGTAATGGAAGAAGGTTTTGCAAATGAATTGATTTGAAATAATCACAAGCTGTATCGTAGAGTACTGACGGCCAAATATGTCCCTAAAACTGGCTAGAAAGGGACTAATTTGAGGACAGTTTTATACAAGACAAATGTAACGAGAAGTAGAACAATAGATCTAGCAACAAACCAGTTCGCACCTGAATCCATTGTGAATATCATCTCACCAACTTACTTTGGCTTGGAAGAGCAGGCAGTGTTTCTTTGTATGGAAAACTTGGTGAAAATTGTTGTGTGGTTGGCAATACTGAAGACAGATACTTCCTACTTTGGCCGGGTGCTCATGCAAAATAAAGTGAGGGTAGAGTGAGAAGTACTGCGTACCAGCAGTTTTATTAAAAGGTGTATGAATATGGCAAAAATGGTCAGAGTGAATTCTAACGACGCATCGATAGAGTATAAGGGGAAGGAACTTGGCACAGTGGTCCGGACTATGTCATTTTTGTGGAATTTCCAGGGGCAACTTTTAGAAACTACTCCTGTTTTGGGGAAGTTTTCACAGTTAAAACTTATTTTATCGTTTTCACTGCTTATACTCCATTTTATGTAACCCCAGACTGTCTTGAATTGTACTGTCTCCAGATAAAATACCCTATTCATAAGGCTTCTTCAGGTTGAATAGCCCATTCTTTTCAAACGGTCTCTGAATAAGGTTACTTTATAAATGATTAACCAAAGACCGAGGTGGTTAGAATCTTGCTTCCGACCACAGGAATCCAGGTTCTTTTCCACTGCGTGGCACCATGGGCGTGTGTCTTCTCCTATATCCTAGGGCCGACCAAACACTGTGAGTGGGTTTGGTTGACAGAAAGTAAGAGAAGACTGTCATGTGTCTTCGTGTCCTTCGGTCTGTATTTGTCTCCCATTGTCTCCCTTGGCAAACACTGTTGGTTTGTTTGCGTCCTTGTTACTTTGTGGTTCGGCCTAAGTGATCTATAGAAGTAGTGCTAGATTTTTAACAAAATATGTCCCAATAGCCGTTTGTGCAATTTAAAAATATCTTCAAGATGGTGTTCCAATATGGCCACAATCAAATGACTGAAACAAGTAAAAGCTAAATCATAAAGACGAGTTATTTCCTATTTGCTTCTATTTTGAAATCAAAGGAAATGTCTAGTTTTCTCTTCAAACTTCTGCTCAACTATTATAGATGATCGATGAGCAGTGGAGCACTATAGCCAAGTATTGAATGGTATTTTCGGGGTTTTGAATAAATATAAAAATGCAAAGTTTAAAGAAATATTAGACACTTTTCATTCATTCTAAGGTTAAGCAAACAACAACTAACATTAGCTACCCAGAGAGAAATCCGTGTTACACAGGTTTATTAAATATATCAAATTCTACTGTTGAAATTTCTACATACGTGTAGTCCAATATATTTCTTAAGAATCAGAAATATTTGACTTTTTAATCGTGTAAATGGTAACTACTAATGATATAGTAGCATTAATTTTCGTAACGGAAACGAAGAAATTGGAAAGAGGTTATCTGCTCCAGCGCTCTCAGACTTTATTTCAGTACGCTGACTACAGAAGACAGACAGAAACCATTTCATTTACAATAAATATTAGTCAAAATGTAATTCGAAAACACTCATTTCATCTTTTATAGACATTAATTCGACAGTCAGTTACGATAGCAGACGTTCGTGAAACATTACCAAATTCACAGAGACTATTTCTGATACTTATAAATAGTGTGACAGAATAAAAATTCTACATATCACGGTGCATATAACATAAGAATATGGAGAACAAATTTAGGGCGGTGAGCTGGCAGAATCGTTAGAACGCCGGGCGAACGGCTTTCCGACACTTCGTCTGTCTTTATGTTCTGTGTTCAAATTCTGCCGAGGTCAACTTTGCTTTTCGGGCTCTATAAATTATGTACCAGTTGCGTACTGGGGTCGATCTAATCGACTGGCCCTTTTCCCCAAAATGTTGGTCCTTGTGCGTAGAGTAGAAAAAATTTGGTGGTCGATAAAATAAATTCAAGTTGAGGACCAGGTTCCGTCTAATTGACTCAGTCCATTGTGCCAAAACTTAAAGCAATACATTACAATGATTTTATAGAATAAATAATATTTGAATGTCGATGCCGAAGTAGACGAAATAAATAACAATACATTTCGAATATCTGTTACTTACAATATGGAACACGATCTTGATTCTAAGAGCTCCCAACATCACCTAGCAATATTATCAATTACTATAGATAGTAGTAGAATTTGATTGAACTCATGCCTAGTGTATTTGGCTTGTATTTGTCATGATAGTGACAAATCAAAACGTCGTTTTCGATTGAAGCCCTTTATTGCAATTTGACTCATTCTACTAAATGAAAATACTAATCTCAGGAATGCAGCCAACCTCCTCTACTCTGCTATTCTGAATATTGCTCTTTGTCAATTGTGGATCGGCCGTTAACAAAACTAACGGCAGATCCACAATTAACAAAAATGCACCTAAAATAATTTAGTGAAGATATGGTATATACTATTTGATCACACGTGGTAGTATATACTATAAAAATATTAAAGAATTGTGATATTATTTCGATACAGTATTGATATTATAGAAATCAAATTCTTCATAGTATATTTGAAGCTACATGAAGCAGATTTAAAATCTGCCCTCCACAGTATATAACTTCCCACATAGTTAAAAAATAATACTAATGACAAATATCAATTGAAGTCTCCAAGCTGGTGAAGTGCTGCTCTTTGTCCCTATGATTTAATGACTGCGTGCCTCTTCACTTGATTTCAGTATCTGATGTGAAAGTACCCACCATTTAGTAATTCGTGACTAACAGTGCTTGCTAAACTAGAACACTTGTGGCACGGATCCTATTTTAGCTGGTCCTCCCTTGCCGCTTTCCTAACCTCGATTCCTCCCTTGCCGCTTTCCTAACCTCGATTCCTCCCTTGCCGCTTTCCTAACCTCGATTCCTCCCTTGCCGCTTTCCTAACCTCGATTCCTCCCTTGTCCGCTTTCCTAAAATTTCCGTGAATTACAGTAAAGAACAGTCAACTCTGTTTCACTTCAGTATGTATAATACTAAGGTATTCCGCTCAGTGCTCCTTGTTACTTATCATCAGTGTAGATATCTCCAACAGGACACTGCAATAATATTATTTCGATAACGTAGGGATTCATTAAGTCGTACAAATTTATGGTTATTTTGATAGTATATATTTATAGTTGAATATATACTTTGATGGCTCTTTCAAGGAAAATTAAATGATCTTTCGTTGTGGATTTCTTAAATCATTTCTTTGAAATCGGTTAAGTACACTTGGGAAAATGAAAGTTGGTATCAACTTATAAAGTTGCATCGTTTCTAATTTTAATCACAAACCATTATCTTCCTAGTGATTTCAGTTTCATAACTGCAACTGTGAAATCTAAGCAAAGTTCATGTTTAATTGTTCTGTGAACATATCCATCACAATTCATATATGTATTTTATTAAGTTTTATTTCGATATTGCTTAAAAATTTGGTGAGAAGATATAGTCTTGCCGGTGATAGACTTACTGGAGCCTTTCCTATTAGTTGCATCTATTTATGAATACGAATTTTAATAACTAATAGAATATCGACTCCATTGCGTCTTATTAAATTCTCACTTACAGGCCTACTGCTGTTTTTATAGCATCGAATGTTGATTTCTTTGTCAAATTAATGTTTTCTTTACAAATAAATATAAAGTTATATTATGGTCACCAATATCGAGAAACAACGGCTAGCGTATTGCACATAAGAGCATTTGGTAAATGGTATCTATTTTAATGAATTATGCGCAGCAGTTCTTCATGCAACTCTATATTTGGAAATCAGAGTATGAAATAGAGAATTCGCCCAGATATAAGTCTGTCTTTATTCCCATCTTCTGTTATAAAGCTATACTTTATTCCTTGGATGTTCTTTTTAATATAAAAGGGACAATATTGGAGTCCTGCTAGAATAGATAGCACGACGGGCAAAGTTCTTAGTGGTGTTTCGTCCGTCATATTATTCTGACTCCAACTTGCCCCGAAGTCATTTTCGCCATTTAAGCTTTCTGGCTCAATAAAATAAATAGCAGTTGTGTATTGGGCTCCATATTACTGACTCACTCCTGGCTCAAGATTACTCACCTTGTGTGAAATTAAAAAAAAAATAACATTTGGTGTTGAGAAGGCAAAATTGACAACACGCTGGACAAAGTTATTAGCAGTATTTTTCCCGTCCTTACGTACTGCATTCAAATTCCTACGAGGTTGATTTTGCTTTCCACCGTTTCGTTGCGGGGTTGGTAAAATAAGAACCACTTCAGCACATGGATTGATGTAATCAACTTACCCCACCTGACCGAAAGACTTGGTCTTCTCACAAATTTTCAAACCGATATTAGTTGTTGAGTATAACAGAATCTTTCGTCGCTTTTAGATTTAAAATTCACACACACAATGAAAAGGAGAAAGTGATTTTAAACTGCTTATAAGGAATCGTCATATTGGAATCCAACCCATTTGGAGAGGAATCCTATCAATGCATATTCAGGTTTGGCAAAAAAGTATTACTGAAGATAAAATAAAGAGCATAGTGAATGCCTGGTAAAGAGGCAGATGAGAAACGTATTAATGATTGCGATATAGAGAAAAAAGAAATATTTGATACATGGAACATCGGGGAAGAGAGTAGAATTACAATCACACCCAAACTGAATGTTTAGAAAGACAAAAAAAAAAACAATTCCCAGTAAAATTAATTTCAAACTGTAGCAAAAGGCCAGTATCTTCGGAAGAGGTTACGCATTTTATCGATTCCGAAAGTTCGAAAGGTAATGTCCACTTTTGCAGAATTTTAACTCAAACGTGAAGACAGGCCGGATATTGGTAAGCAATCTGCCCTGACTGCTTGCCGCTTACGTACTCGGTGTAATATTAACTGATTACTGTCCCGTTGAATAACTGACGCCGTGAGAGGGATGTTGCCGAGTTGTAAGATTAAGTGACCGTAATAGATGTTGAAATGATTGATTGCCGATGGTTAGCGGGCTGATCGGCTTGATTGTAGGTTGCTAAAGAAACCGGAAGTACACTAAAGACGACCACCGTTCATATAAAACAAAAGCATCAATTATTATAAAATGTGAATATATCAACGTATTTGGCTTTGTTTAAACTGGAGATGATGGAATTCATTAGGACAGTATTTGAAACAGATCTTTGATGATCAAAGGACACTTTAAAACGGAAATTAAATCTTAAAAGATAGAATGTGTTAAAGAAATGTACACGAACGTCGAACTAGACTGAAAATCCATCTATTTGAAAGGAAACGCCAGGAGGGAATAGACAGAAAGAAAGGAATTAAATGATGAATTAGTAAATCCAGGAAAGAAAAAACGTAAAACATTATTAAAAGTGACATCAACGTGATATATACACGAAGGGAGTTGAATTTAACCCTAAGAACGTTAAGAGTCACTGATGAGGATTAAGATACTTGGCATCAAAATCCGAATTCATCGATTTGGCTTTATCCGCTTGGGTCTTACCTCGAGTATGATAAATGTCTGTAGCTTTTGAATTGTTTTGAGACTTATCTCTAGAAACAGCGGTAGTAATTTTTCCCCGCCCTCACTTTAGCAACTTGTGATAATTTGCTTTACAAATGTTCTGTTCTGTCTTGCCACCCGGTCTGTTAAGATTTTTCCATTTCCATTTTCCTTGCGCTATCTCACTAGAACCTATTTGTTTTATTTTTGGAGATAAGTGGGTGAAACTTCGTGGACATTCCGGACTCCGACTGAAGAGGAATTTGGCAGTGAATATTTCGCGAATCTTGTTTTGTCCTGTTTGCTGTTGTCGCGCTATCTTCCTTTTCCCGGATATTGTGTTTCTACGGTTACCGTTTGTTGTGAATTTTCTTTTCTACGTTTGATTTGTATATGTTTGCGTGTGTATATGTATGTGAGTGTATAAATATATATATATATATATATATATATATATATATATATATGCGTAGGAGTGGTTGCGTGGCAAGTAGCTTGCTTACGAACCACATGGTTCCGAGTTCCGTCCCACTGCTTGGCACCTTGGGCAAGTGTCTACTACTATAGCTTCGAGCCGACCAAAGCCTTGCGAGAGGATTTGGTAGAGGGAAACTGAAAGAAGCCCATCGTATATTTGTATATATATATGTGTGGAAGCACTCCGTCGGTTACGACGACGAGGGTTCCGGTTAATCCGAATCAACGGAACAGCCTGCTCGTGAAATTAACGTGTAAGTGGCTGAGCACTCCACAGACACGTGTACCCTTAACGTAGTTCTCGGGGATATTCAGCGTCACACAGAGAGTGACAAAGCCGGCCCTTTGAAATACAGGTACAACAGAAACAGGAAGTAAGAGTGAGAGAAATTTGTGGTGAAAGAGTACAGCAGGGATCACCACCATCCCCTACCGGAGCCTCGTGGAGCTTTAGGTGATTTCGCTCAATAAACACTCACAACACCTGGTCTGGGAATCGAAACCGCGATCCTATGATCGCGAGTCCGCTGCCCTAACCACTGGGTCATTGCGCCTCCACTTATATATATATATATATATACATATATATATATATATATATATATATATATATATATATATATATATATATATATATATAAATATATATATATATATATATATATATATATATATATATATATATATATATATATATATATATATATATATATATATATATATATATATATATATATATATATATATATATATATATATATATATATATATATATATATATATATATATATATATATATATATATATGTTTGTATGTCTGTGTCTGTCCCACCAACATCGCTCGACAATCGATGCTGCTGTGTTTACGTCCCCATAACTTAGCGGTTCGGCAAAAGAAACCGGTAGAATGAATACTAGGCTTACAAAGTGTAGTCCTGGGGTCGATTTTCTCGACTAAAGGCGGTGCTCCAGCATAGCCGCAGTCACATGACTGAAACAAATAAAAGAGTAAACTAGTATGTGGACATGAATTTTTTTTTTATAGAACTCGCTGCGCCATTTGCTTTCCGCCACTTAACCTTTGTCCTCTTCACGCCTATCAGTCTTTTTGACTGTTCCAATTCAACTGTGGAATGAACCTCGCTATGGCTATTTTTCAGGGGGTTCTGGCCACACGTCTTATGGTGTATCAACCTGCGTTGTTGAATTACTTTCTTCTGACACACGTCTTCCCTTTGTGGATTGTCAGCCCGATGTAACTAGCAAACACCTTCCTGCAGCAGCTGAACTCCTCATCTACCATTCCTATACCGTTTCCTTTCTCATTGTTCATTTCCGGTCCAAGTCCATTTCGTTTTTTTCCGTCACTATTTGACACTTTATTCTCCCGCCGTGGTCCGGGATCGTGGGGGGGATTTCCCTTGTTTTTTCGTTGCAATTGTACCCAACCCAGGTATACACACTTATATATATATATATGTATATATATATATATATATATATATATATATATATATATATATATATATATATATATACACGCGTAACCGCACGCACACATACATATACATATATCTATGTATGTATATAATAGTATGGGTGAATTTGACTTCGATCACTTGTATCCCGTTCCAAAAAGGGTATAAACGTGTATAATGTTGATTTACTGATATGAAACAACTGCCATTGTCTATACGCACAAATATGACTTTACTTGCTTTACGTACCAATTAAATATTGACGTACATATATGAGATATACGCATTTAGGCGTATATCGCATATATACGCAGGAGTGGCTGTGTGGTAAGAAGCTTGTTCACCAACCACATGGTTCCGAGTTCAGTCCCGCTGCGTGGCACCTTGGGCAAGTGTCTTTTACTATAGCCTCGGGCTGACCAAAGCCTTGTGAGTGGATTTGGTAGACGGAAACTGAAAGAAGCCTGTCGTATATATGTATATATATATTTGTTTGTGTTTGTCCCCCTAGCATTGTTTGACAACCGATGCTGGTGTGTTTATGTCACCGTTACTTAGCGGTTCGGCAAAAGAGACCGATAGAATAAGTACTGGGCTTAGAAAAGAATAAGTCCCGGGGTCGAGTTGCTCGATTAAAGGCGGTGCTCCAGCATGGCCGCAGTCAAATGGCTGAAACAAGTAAAAGAGTAAAAGAGATTTATTCCCGCCTCCAATTGTGACGCATAAGAGAAAGAATCGTGTAAGTGTAATCGGCCAAATTTCATATTTACAACATATTTGAAATATAAATCTTTTAAAATAACATTAATTACAAAACAACAACAATACCTTCATATTATTGCATACTACGTCATAAATAGTAAATATATATGTGTTTAAGAATGCGCAAATTTTTGTTACCTGATATATGCAATTTTACCCGCCACGTTTCTATATGTGAGGCCATTATATGATCGGACTTTCGAATTAACACGATTAGTCACAATGAAATGTTTTATTGTTATCTCTGCTTTCATCGTTGGTAAGTATTTTTGTGATTAACGCAGGTTTATGTTCACAAGCCTTTTGTGTTTCGTGCGTATTTTCCCTTGCATTTATCGTAATTCTTCTCCATGTTTACACCTCTCAATTCTCCCCCACTCTCTCTCTCTCTCTCTCTGTTTCTCCTTTACTCCCCAATGATCTATACCTTCATGTCACACCCCTATCAGTAGGATAGTCACGGTTTTAACGTCTTTGGTGACAAAACTATCACATAAAAAATCTGAAAACGAGCGGAAATGAAACTATTATAATCAGGAAGTTTATGTTAGTCAGTTAGTTAGTTAATTTGGCTCAAAAGCAAATAGCAAGGCCATGTAGGGGGACATGGAGTTAAGTACAGGGTGGTGTTCATGTAAAGAGTTATATCATTCATTTACGTATACCGACAAGCTACTGTGTGACAGTTACCCTTCGACTGCTTTTTATCATAGGTATGGTCGACCAGATCGTTACTAGCACAAAACTATGTAACCAAAAAATGTCTATTCATTTGTTTCTCTTTGAAGTTCTCGCGTTTTCTAGATTACTCTCAGCATACTTCTCATCTGCGATTGTCTCTGCCTCGGCCTTTCCCTATCTATGTCATTTCTGCTTATGCTTCTCTTGCTCTCTCTAACTGTATTTACTCTTATATTCACTACCTCTCTCTCTCTTTCTAAGTTCTATATTTACCACCCTGCCCATGGTTTTAGGTTTCTGCTGACCAGATTTTAAAGGTCTCAAATATATCTCATCAGTAGTTAACAAAACACTACAAAAGAACTTGAAGGAGTGAAGTAAATTAATTTCTCTGTCTGTCTGTCTGCCTCTCTCTCTCTCTCTCTCTCTATATATATATATATATATATATATATATATATAGATCTCAAATCGAGATGTTAATTACCAGTTAAAGAGGCAAGACGATATATAACCAATGATGATATATATATATTAATTAATTTTGTGTATGCGCTTGTGTATCTGGGTGTATTTGTGTGTGTGTTTGTATTTTTAACATAGCGTATACTGATGGGTAAACCTCTCGTTATATATATATTCTTTTAGCTCCAATATAAGCCCAGTCCCCTTGACGAATACTAATCATAACTTTTATTTATGCAAACATATGGAGACTCCTTCAGACCACATATTTCCAACAATTGTTTCATGATTTAATCTTAAAAGGTAACAAGTGTTGGTTAAGTATACAAACATCGTTATAAGTATAGTCGTAGATGGCTAGCAAGTTGAAATTCTTAAACTTCTGTTCACATATATATATATATATATATGTGCGTGTGTGTATATATATATATATATATATATATGTGTGTGTGTATGTAATTGAGATTTAGGTACTTAAATTGAAGTGCCAAATATTAGTGCGGAATTAACCATAAAACTTCAAAATAAGATGAAAAAAATCAAAATAAGCAACAGGACATACGGAGGTAATGCAGTACGACTGTTGCAAGCGGCTCCATTTAATTGAACAATACAATCCTATTAAATCAATTTAAATGCGGCGCTATCCTCAGCAGCATAAATAAAGAAATAGAATTTATTCAGTCAGTTGGACGTATTTGTATAATTTTACTTAAATCCCCCCAGAAGGTAAGAAGTCCATCAGCTTTCACTTCAGCTTAGAAGCTTTTAAGACATCAGGAAAAAAATGTTAGGGTCAGCGCTTGTCACTGATTTTGGTTCAGTTTTAATTTATTGGTCATGATTAATAAAACTAGACTAATAAAACTAGAGAATACATTCTGTTAGGAAAAGGCATGGGTGAGTTGGCGGAATCATAATGGATATAGTCATAAACTTGTCAAAATTATCTTGAAGTAGTATAAAGTAACTGGCTATAATGAGCTTGGGTAGGGGAAGATCTCAAATCGAGATGTTAATTACCATTTAAAGATGCAAAACGATAACAAATCCAATGATGATAATAAAGAGGAAATTATATCATTGGGTACTATAGGTGACTGATTTAAACAATATTGTTATATTGAATAAAGATAAAATTTAGGGTTATCAAGAACAATTTTATAACCAAAAGCGAATTTTTCAATAATTTTGAATATATACCAAAATTTTCAACAATAGAGAGAGAAAAAAAATTACATAGAATTAATTCAATATTCATTCATATACTGAATTATATATCTACGAGGTGGTATCTATAAAGACTGATCACTGGCATTTACTAAAGGATTACTAGGGCGATAGAACATGCTAAATATATATAAATTAAAATCTAAAAGGTATATTATAAGTTGTGAAGTTACCGGTGAGATTATATACAAGCTAATATAAATTTCTAAGGTTCAACTTTAGAAGGTTTCTTACACAAAGGCTTTTATAAAAATAATATGATCAGTAGGGTAGAACACCAGAGAAAAGAATAAATAGTTTAATCACTAAATCCATGATGAAGTATATATACCATATTATCATGAATAGAAAAAAGAATCTTTTATAAAATTTGTTTAATATTTCTATCATTTTATTTAATTAATTATTTATTAGGTGGTATCTATAAAGATTAATCTCTGGTATTTACTAAAGGAATTTTGGGGTGATAGAACATGCTGTTTATATATTAATTATACGCTAAGAGGTATACTATAAGTTGTAACCAATTAAATAAATTCTATTTATTTATGCAGCTGAGGATAGCTCTGCATTTAAATAGATGTAATGATTGCATTGTTCAATTTAATGAGGTCGCTTGAAACAGCCGTACTGCATCACCTCTGAATATCCTGTTCCTTATATATATATATATATATATATATATATATATATATATATATATATATATATATATATATATATACATATATACGACAGGCTTCTTTCAGTTTCCCTCTAACAAATCCACTCACAAGGTATTGGTCGGTCCGGGGCTATAGCAGAAGACACTTGCACAAGATGCCACGCAGTGGGACTGAACCCGGAACCATGTGCTTGGTTAGCAAGCTACTTACCACACAGCCACTCCTGCGCCTATATATATATATACACACACACACACACACACACACATACACACACACACATATATATATATATATATATATATATATATATATATATATATATATATATATATATATGTATGTATGTATATATATATATGACATCAACAAAGAGTGCTAAATTTCTATTTTGTGCCTTACACACTTTGAAAGAACAAATCACTCTCCACATGAGAAATGTTGACAATCTCAAACAATAACATTGTTCCATTAAATCATTAAATTGAAAGAAATGACTTTGTACAAATTTTCCGTATTACAACGTCTTCAGCAGCAGATCAGTTCTCGTCACCTGTTACAAGTTATACGTAGACATAAATCTTAATGTCTTTAAAGATTAGTTGAATTAATATTTCGATTATCTTACTATGTGTTATTGAAGGAATTAGGAATGTGGATTGTAAATTTCATAGGATGACTAGGAGACTGATGCTAGAACTCTAATTCCCAGCTTGTATTAATTTCAACACTCTACGTTAATATCTGTATTGTTTCCGTCCAGGTAAACTTATATCTGACTGCTCAAAGAATAGTTCCAACGTAACTGGTACCGATTTCCTTTCAAAATTAACGAAAATTTGGTATCAGGTACCCGCAGAGAATGGCTTTAATTCATACAGACTTGGTTGTTATAGAAGGGGATGACGCTTCGACTTTATCAACATTGGGGAGCTGAATTTAGTCTTCTGCTAACGTGATCAAAAGCGCACCAGGCTCAATCCACGCTTAGTACTGCGTTCATCAGTTAAAGCCAGAGACAAAGAGATAATCCATGTAGTCGAAGCATCCCTAGTCATCTGCTCCAAAAATAATCAAGCTGATCTCATCTACAGGGAAGGTAACGGCCGTAGATTTTAGGGATGCAACAGGTGTTGTGTTTATTGACATAAACGGAAATACAATGTCAACAAGCTGAAGAAGCTACAAAACGCTATCAAATCCAATCGCCAAGAAAGCGGACGAAAGATGTTTTCTTTCATGAGGACATGGCTCCAACACAAACTTCCTTGATTTCCATGGTTGATGTCCGGAACAGATTTTGAAATTGTTGATCTTCCACCCTATTCTACTGATTTGGCTCCATTTGACCTATCATTTATTCGCCAACATGAAAAAGTATCGTTATCTGGGAGCGCGCAAAGCAGTGACGGTGACGTCACATCTGCTGTTGACAAGGTTTTTCACAACATGATAAAATCCTTTTCACCAATGCGATATAAACGCTGCAACAACTCTCGAACAAAAGTTTGGACTGCAAGGTGGACTATATTGCGAAAACAAAATCCTATTTAGTCGCATTCCATGAAAGTATCTTGAGCAGCCTATGAAATGTTTAGCCCACCCTACTATAGCAAAAACTATAAATACATTGTGTCTTAAGTATTTATTTCATCCATTCTTACTTCTTTTTGCTTATACGGAAATTTTTATTTGCAAAATAATATTCATCATTTACGTATCGTGTCTCATTAACAATGCACAATTAGGTACGTTTTAAATGTTTTAAATTTAGGTAATGTACGGAAAATTATTTCAGTAGTGTATCACTATTGAATAACTCAAAAGAAAATGTGAAATTTGTAGGTGTTACAACGCTACACATTTGTTTTGACAAAGCTAGCATCCGGTGCCCACATTCCATTAAAAGGTATCCTCTATATGCACCAGATGTGAACTTCTGCAGGTATATATATTTATCCTTCTTATATCTTTTAATATTACTGCATCTAACATATATATGCTCTTTTTATAACTATCTATATACTACTAAGACTGTTATTTCTTGCTTGCTATCGTGCGTGATTCTGCGCTTGCACGCTTCTCCGTCATTCACTACAGCCAAAACGGTGCATGATTGGAAAATACTGTGAAAGTAATGTACCTCTCCTGAAACGGAATAAAACAAGTTTGGCGTAAATCGGACCACGGATTCTTGAGGTACACGATTTCTTGGTGCTGGTGTGGTGGTGGATTTGGTGGGGGTGTAGGTGGTGGTGGAGGTGAAAGTGTGTTGGTGGGTACTTTCATAAATAGCCCATAATTGAAATATACTCCGAAAGTAACACAACTCTGAAAACCGAATATATAATACTGTGGAAATTAGAAAATTACTATTTGTAAATCACACAACGAGAGATATTAAGCAACAGTACATTGGGGTAAAGATTATTTGCCAACATAACATGGCAGTACGGGTTTAGGACTAATGTTGCTGTAATTTAACCCTAGAAGTCATCGTTTCCAGCTTGCTATACGTGCGAGATTGGGGGTGCTAGAATCCCATGTTCGAAAATCTAAGGACACAGATATTGTCGTATAGCCAATTGGAGACGATGTCTCCTGAGGCTAAATTACAGCAACATTCATCCTAAACCAGGAGAGCAATGTTATATTGGCAAATAATCTTTACTGTGAAAATTGTTGCCATTACTTTCATGTTCACGCTATATAACAACTCCATTTGCATTTTTGTAGAAGTGTGCACATATGGCATAAATAAATGCAATTACTGGAGTTCAAGTTCTGTTTCTATTATATGCTGTAAATGATCAATAAAGCCTTAAATATGAACTTATAAGTTAGATCTGTAATAACATTAACGAATTGAAATATTTAACTGAATCATCATAAAATTTACTTTTATTTCAATGTAATTTTATGGTCAACTTCAGTGTTTTATAACTTGAACCGTTAGTGACCCAATGGGTTACAGGTAGTCTAATTAATAACAATACTGCATCGACAAGAATTCAGTGGTTAGCAGTTATTAAAGTCACAAAAGCCAAATAAACAGAAATTGTTTGTTCCGCATCTTTGCAAGATGAGGTCATATTCTACCGATTCCATATCTGTTTTTACCTTCTCTGGACCATACTCTAATGCGCAAATTTAATACTGGTAACCGATGTACTGAAATAATGCCTGACTTCAAAATATCTTGACTAGTTTCTAAATTTAGAAAAAAAAAATCAATTTTTAGTGGATATACAATTTCAATTGTTCAATAAATCGTATTGTGTTAACAATTATTTATTACATCGATATTAATCTTGCTGATGTTCATATTGCCATCTTTTCATTAAAGAAATTTGCTTGATCTTGGCTTATAAATTATCGTGATCTAACAAATCCTAAAGTCGACCACCCAACGATACACGTGTCGCATTAATTTACCCAGTGTCCAAATAATTCTGTCATACATTTTACTTAAACCTTTAGTATTTAGATCGGCCATGCACGGGGAAAATATTCTACCTGTTTTATATGAAAACCAAACAAAGTTGACCTTTCCCAAATACATTACAATGTCATTCTAATAAGCCTTGTGCCAATTCATCGGTTCTTTTGCGAACGACAAATTTACTGAGGGCCTAAACAAGACCAGTTGTCAACAAGTGGTACACACACGCGCGTATACATATATGAACACACACACATGCACGCACGCACGGACACGCGCCGCGCACACACATACACACACAAATACACACACACGCACACAAATCCAATATACTTGACAAAATAATCTGAGAACTAAAATGTTGGTAAAATGTAAAAAAGCAATTTTTAAAAATTTCTAATATAATAATGATTCCGTTTAGTTTCGCTTAACTAAGTCATTCTTTAAAATTATTGCGATCTTCGTGTTAGATATTTACGAAAGCCATAATTAGGAAACCCACCTAGACGCCGAAATGATATGACTTCGAAATATAAAAATTATAAATAATGAAAAAATGCTGTTTTTTAGAAAGATATTTTCCATAATGCATTCACTTTATTCTTATCCAGACGGACGCTTGCAAACTACAAATGTTTCGAAAAATTATCCGATGAATGCAGTATTCGTTTCAAAAATCTCTATATGAGAGCGTGCCGTTGTAAGATATTTTTAATTATTTGAGTCTCTGTTCTAGAAGCAGGTTTTAAAAAAACCGTATTTTCCATGATAAATATAATTGTTAACTGTTCATGTTTTATTCAAATCAGCATAACATTTTTTGTTGTGTATAGGGAAAGTCATTATGCTAATATTGTTAATAAACGCGCCTACAAAATCTCCTCCAACCGCTGTTTTATGGTTCTTTATATCCTATTTTTGTACAAACCGATGTCCGTACCGTTGGGTGGTGACTAATAACGATTTCGTACAAGTCAATCTAATTGATTTAAAGAGAAATATAAATTACATTGATTATAAATTTTAAAAAGGAACTTAATGTGTGAGTTAAGAATATTGTAATAATGACCCTCCCTAGGCGCAACAAAATTGGTTTCCACATACGAATTCGAATAATGAATCTTGAAAACTAGACACGAAAATGAACTCGACAATGTACTTTTAGCAAATATAAAAACCGTCAATAATTTTTTTAAAAATCAAAAGTGACTGGTTAGCAAAATAATTGGTAATTTGTTTTTAACTTCTAATTGTTTCTGACATTAGACTGTAGCAATGCTGGAGCTGCACCTTAATGAATTTTAGTCCAGAGAATCGCCCCAAGAGCTAGTACTTTTTTCAGAGCCTGGTGCTTTCTTCATCGGTGTATTTTGCCAAAAGACAAGGTCATAGTTACGTAAACAATACCGATTGTCAAGTGGATATCAGAGAGACAAACACTACACGCACACAGAGACAACACACACACACACACATACAACACACACACACACAGACAACACACACACACAGACAACACGCACACACACACAGACAACACATACACACAGACAACACACACACACACACACACACAAATGCGTACATGGATTTATGACCGGCTTCTTTTATGTTCTGTCTACCAAATCCACTCACAAGGCTTAGTCGGTCCGAGGCTGTAGTAGAACACAATAGACAAAGGTGCCACGCAGTGGGAAAGAACCCTGGCTGTGCGGTTGGGAAGCAAACTTCTTACCACACAGCCATGCCTGCCCCTATGTTCGTTAATTCTTTTTTTTCACTTTTTGAATTTAAATTCCAAAACTCCAACTGTTCAGTGCTTTGATTTTTTTTTATGTTTTCGGAGACAATAAAATAAAGGACCATCGAATGGCTCACGTCGATATAATAAGCATCGTCTCTAAAAATTCTGTCCTTCTTCCTCAGCGAGAATCAGTAATTAATATAATCTAATTTAAATATCCGATTGGGTAATGAAGATCGTTTTCCGCCCTCCTATGGTTTTCTATATTCTAAGTTTATATAAACGAAAGTCCATAATTGTTGATTGATAACTAAATACGATTTAATAGAAGTCATTTTAGTTGATGTAAAAAGAAAAATAAACTACGTAGATGCTCATATTATAAATGGAAAGTAGTGGAATATACAATTTCAATGAAAGTTTATCTGAGGCAGTTTAGTAAATGAAACTGTACACATCAAAGTAATATATGATCGAAAGCCAGTTATACATTTATTTTCACTATTCCAGGCGTACATACGTCCGTTGAACATAAGAGAGAAATAGAAATACATGTTGCATCCAGTAATGCCATTTCGCAGAATGTATTACTGATACTCATTATATCGTTGTTGGTGTAACAGAAGAGAAACACATTGGACTTGAGAGAATATTTATGACGCTAAAAGTACTTACATTCTTCATTGGTCTCGATGAGACAGGCGTGAA
The DNA here is from genome assembly GCF_006345805.1 of Octopus sinensis. Lineage (NCBI taxonomy): Eukaryota > Metazoa > Mollusca > Cephalopoda > Octopoda > Octopodidae > Octopus > Octopus sinensis. The sequence goes on along the minus strand of NC_043011.1, from coordinate 63,746,632 downwards.
GATCTCAATAAGGTAAGGAATATTATTCGAACATTTCTACATCACTCTTATAGTAGTGTTAATATCTGCACAATACTACATTGATATCTACATAATATCATATGCATATCACTGTAACAGGACTGAAATATCTACATGATAACAGAATAACAACGTAACCCTGTTGTTGCTATTGTTTGGTGCCTACGTGCGGACGTGCCTACGCTGAGCATACGTAAATAGTCATTTCTATTCTAGGCACAAGATTCGATATTTTGGGGAGGGAGCTAGTCGATTAGATCGACCCCCTCCACGCAGTTGGTACTTCATTTATCGACCTCGAAAGGATAAAAAGATAAGTCGACCTTGGCGGAATTGTTACGTTCTGAGTTCAAATTCCGCCGAGGTCGACTCTCCCTTCCATCATTTCAGGGTCAATAAATTAAGTACAGGTTGCGTACTGGGGTCGATCTAATCGCCTGGCCCCTCCCCCAATGTTTCGCCATGGTGTCCAGAGTAGAAAATAATATTGCCGTTGTCATGTCAATACACACAACTCTTCGGTAAATAGAATTTTAAAAATTTAACATCAAATGTCCCCCAATACATATTTTTAACACATGGATGTTTCTATTTCTTTTGTAGATCACATTTCAAACAATGAGACATACTTTCGGAAAACATACTGAAATAAAAATCTATGAGGCTATATTTGCGTTTCTTTTAAATCTTTTATTTGTTCCAGTTTGTAGAAATTCGCCATGCGACGCCACCGTCTTCAGGGATTTGGTCCAACATGTCGATCCAATTAATTATTCTGTGGTATTTATGCTATCGTCCTCTTTCATGGAAATGCTATGTTATGTGGATGAAAAGAAACCGACACCAGTTGCCGAGTAATTTGGGTAACATATATTAGCAGAAAGCTATACATATAGATGTGCGTGTGCGCATGTGTGCTTGTGTGTGTGTGTGCTTGTGTGCATGTGTGCGTGTGTGCATGTGTGCTTGTGTGTGTGTGTAGTTGAGTATTCTTGAGTTTGTATTCTTTGCAACTTCGCAACTAGTTTTGGTTTGCTTTCGTACATGTAACGAATAGTTCGGCTAAAGTTGTCAATGAATAAATACCAGAATTTTAAAAAATAATTGTTACTAGGATCCGTTTGTTCGACTTTCATAATGGCGTCAGCACTGTTGCATTTCAATAATCAAAAGAAACCGACAACACAAGAAATTTAAATGAAATTTAGAAACTTCATCATGATGTGAAATATATGAAAGCTTCTGGTTAAAGGCGGTTTAAAGGGCCAGGTAATAATAACAAATTATAGCCATAATATTGGAAAATATTGTGTATTTTCCTGCTCATGTCATTCAAAGTAATATCATCATGCATGTAGTTTGATTGCAAGATTTCACATTTGTTTCTTTGTTTCCCGTATAGTTAACACTATGCAACATGTTTTTTTTTTGTTCTTTGGAAGCAATTCTTATTTCCCTTTTGCTTACTTCTAAAAATAATGAAAATATTTTATATTTCCTTCAAATCCCGTGTTTCTTACATTTACTAAACTCCAAAGTATCCCTCTCAATACATGGCTAGACGCTTCAACACTACTCCTGCTCAGAATCAAAGAGCCACATATTGTCAGTCATAAACGGATCTGCACATGTGATTAAGGTCCAGCGACGGACAGGCAAATCTATAGTGTTGAGCAGTATATTTGCTTTAACGATATTTCTGTATCAGCAAATTGATGCCCAAGTAACATAAGTACAGTTTGAAGGGAATAGTAGTCATTTCCTTTGATTTCCAGATAGAAGCAATTAAGAAACAAAAAACAGGGGCCAAAAACAAATTGCTTTAAAAAAAAATGTTACACAGTGTAATGGCCACAAAGCTGTATATTAAAGAGTGAATGAGATTACGGCTACGTTTACAAGTTTAGCCGTCTGACATAACTCATTTGACCTATTCCTGTACACATTTCCCATGATGTAAATCATCTGACACCTAACTAGAAACGAATTAGACGGATTAAAGAGAATAGGACTAATATTTAAGGTAATATGCAAAAAAAATGTTTCCTTCAATTCCTCATCAAAATCTTATTCTGTAATATAGTTTGCACTGAACAACGAAAACCGATAAATACAGTAGTAAGGAAAGGTTTTTACCAATATATTGGATGGTCGAATGCAACAATCAATTATTAAACACCGATATTGAGAGCCGCACGCACACACACACACACACACATTCTCGCAAATAAACACGCAGATATATGAACTTACTTCGACAACCTGTTTTCTTATATGAGCTAGATTCAGATGTTCCGTAGCAGGCGATAGAAGTAATTAAAATGTTTTTCCGTGCTACGACAAATATCCCATCGATCCTGATCGTTGTTTAAATTAATGGTTTCTTTGATGTGTGTTGCTGAATGCCTTTCCGTTAAGGCTGCAGGATTTTGTTGCGAATTATTTTGTGTATTGACTCGTTCTTCTGTCCTTATCCTCTCCTTTTCGGTTGACTTTCGGGCCTCAATATTTCCATTATACATAGGGTTAGTATTACGCAAACATGATAAAGTTCGTTTCCGTCTAATTCCATTTGGACATAAATCTTGCTACGTTTACGAATTTCATTGTTAACAATTGAATGGGAGACAGCAATCGGCTGTCTTTTTATATAATCAATTGAGTTCCGTATTTCTTGCCATTGTTCCTCTTTCGAAAGGTGTAATGTATTGATACAAATCGATAAACCAACTTCAAAAACAAAAACAAAACAAAAAAAAATAAGAGAGATAGAACACTACTGTGTGTTTTTCAAAGAAAATATTTCATGTTCGATTGTCAGATACAAAAAATGCCTCGTATGTTATTACATACATCAGCCGTATCAGCAACTCTCATGGTACATATTTCGATGCTCTTGCAGCAACATTTCGGCGTTCTCTAAAGCCTTATGTCTCCATATGAACAATTCTCACTGATATAGTATTGACATCAGTACAGCAGAATAATGTGTTTCCCTTAAGATAAATCTGTTTATTAAAAGTCCTCCAACATCGCAGAGAAAGCTGGATGTTACCTGTAAGTAAAGTATATCGACATACACAGATAATGTACATATTATATATGTACATCATATAATACGTAATATATTGCAACGTTAGACTCCAGCGAGAATATAATATAGTTACATGGATATGCATTTTATCACTATCTATCTCACATTATAACTGCAAAACAAGCATCTGAAACAGCCATCATTGCTACAAGGAAATGAGGGAAGTTTCTGCAAACGTGTTATTAGAAAATGAACGGTAAATCGATCCGAGAACAACTAAACTTATCGCTGCTAGTATTCTCAAGTAAATGTTCAAAGAATCAATGCATATATATATATATATATATATATATATATATATATATATATATATATATATATAATCCAAACAAGAAAGCACAAAAATACACAACAACGCGAGGACGTGGAACAAATATAGTATTATTGGACGCTCATGAAAGAAGGAAAGAAGGAGGGTTTAACGTTTCGAACGGATCTCTTCGTTGGAAACATGGGAGAAGGAAAGATCCAGAGAAGGGAAAACAGAGGAAAAAAATCGCCAACGGTACACACGAGGTTACATGTATATATATATATATATATATATATATATATATACACACACACACATATTTATATATATATATATATACATATATACATACATACATATATATATGTGTGTGTGTGTATGTATGTATGCATGTAAGCATATGTATATTAATATATACTTGTGTATGAGTCTATTTGTTTGACTCCAAACGCTGCTTGAAATTCGGTGTTGATGTGTTTGGCCTGTGAATCTGTGAATTAGCGGTTCGAGAAAAATATACCGACAGAATGATTAGCAGGTATTAAAGTCGATTAATCAGACAAACAGTCTCAACACAGTGCCACAGGACGGCCGTTGTCTAATGAGTGGAACAAGTAACAGTGTAAATACAGATACATTCATTCCATGTTTTGCGCGATACGTAAATTCTTCAGAGATTCCTTAGCTTTGAATCATAATTTCATACAGAAGTTGATCTCGATTTTTGATGAGTAGGTAAGGAACGTGAGTTCGCAGGCGACCATCTTTGGAGTACATTAGCATATCGAAACTTGGCAGGAAGTCTTTAACGAACTTCTGTACGTCCTTTAGTATTTCTTTTTCTCGTATTTACTCACATGTATAGAATCTTAATGGTTTCCATCGCTTAATCACTGAGGCGACCTTCTTCGTCAACCATCACAGGCTGCATATCGATCTATTGGTCTGTGTCAAACGTTTCCCACTCATCAATCATTGTTCCAGGTATTGTGAATTGAATAATTTCAGTTGCTCCCTCATTCTCCATTGACACTTTTCGCAGTTTCGGTAATGTGTATATATATATATATATATATATATATATATATATATACGTGTACGTATATCTATCTACCTATCTTTCTATCTATCTATCTATCCATCTATCTATCTATCTATCTATCTACCTCTGTACACATACAAACACAAACACACGTGTGCGCACGCACACACACACACAGTGGTAACCTTGAATCAAGAGGGTCCGAAATAATGAGACTTTCGAGATACGAATTTCCAGAAGCTCATCAAATGAGCTACTCACACTACACTGGAACAGTATTTTCGGTATCGGTGAGATCACTGGCGTATGTAACGGTCTCCTCTCACCATTAGTAGTGGTCCGATTTACCACCTTAACAGAAACCGATCTTCCTTACACACAAGGCTTCATTGAGCAGAGTTCCAGCTGAAAAAACCAAGGAGTAACTAGTCCAAGACCAAGGGACAGTGTTCCCCGACCACTACCACAGGAAGCACTATATTTCGTCCTGCATCTTCAATCGAAACACCAACCGGTGCCCTCAGTTCAGTATAGTGTCCGGTATCAACACACAACCTTTTGTGATGACACCGGTAGGTCTCGATGCCATAATACCACGGTTCTCACAAACGTTTAATCTGAGGACGAATCAATCACATCCTTCGCTTTTATGCCCTGACTTCTCACAGCACCAACAGCTTTCGCTACATCTTCCTGCTTCATGTACTTGTATGGTCCTTGCTTTTAATTTGGAATTGTAGCCCACCTGGAAACTTCGTTTGCTAGATCTTACATACAACCCAAATTCTAGAGCTCTAGCCAGTGCTTCTTGTATAATATTGTGTTGTGCCAGTTATACTTGAACGTAGATTTCTGCAGTGTCTAGAACGTCGATAACCTGCTCTCGCAGAAGAAAATCGAAGAGGACAGCTGTTGCCTTATGTGCCACGCTCTCTAGATCCTGGGCAAGGTGTTGTAGCGACTCGCCCCATCTAGCCCTTACACGGCTCCCAAATCCTGCCCAGTACATTTCACTCTGGTACAAATTGCGATATCTTCTCCGTAACACCTCAGCTTCTGAAGAATAACGGCGTCTGTCCTCCGCTGATAACTGCCTTAACACCCCCATTTAAACTAGTATAAAGCTGAACTACTCTTTGCTATCGTCCCGTCCATTCAGGCCAGCCACCATCGCAAACTGGACACGGTAGGAGTCCCAGGACACTTTGCTTTCAACCATATCAGAATTATTAATGGGAACTTTACCTCAGTTTCGACTTCACTGCATCGGGGTCTAAATACTGGAACCATATGATTCCGACCATATACCAAACTACCTTTTGACTATAAGCAGGAACATCCACTTCTGAAAGAGCACCTCTGAAGGTTTGGGTATTTTTAAACTTCAATTAATTTCGTCCACCATTTCCGCACACTCTCTGCACATCGGCCTGAGGCTCAGCAGCACAAAACTGTTCCACGGCTTCCATTCTTTCATTCAACATTTTCAACTGTAAATCTACATGTTGCTTACACCATGTAACATCATCATTTTGATGTTAGAGAAGAATTACAGCAGTACAGGTGTCAACTGTACTGCTGTAAGTCTGCTCTAACATTTTCTGGAACTCCACTATTCACATTAATGTGTCCAGATATGCGGGAAGGCGTGAGTGCAGCGCTTTCTGTTCTTCCTTAAACTCAGTCAGTTATTTCACTTTGGTATTTTAATATTTCCATGACTGCTGTTAGAGAAAACTTTTCCTTCCCAATCTGTCACAAAATGCGCTAACATCGCACTGACTGTACGTTTACGTTGCTAACTTCACATTGAATGTTTTCGTGGTCATCTTCACACTGACCATTTTTCTAGTGTTTATGAGCAGTATCGCCCGGCATTGCTCGGGTTTGTTTCGACCCTTTAGAATTGGAAAAGTAAAACTTTTGGATTATGTAGTTTGTTATTCTCTTTAAGTGAACATTTTTCTGGTTGAAATACACCGAAAAATGGGGACACAGCAGTAAAAAATACGGATTTCCATGTAAAAAAAGCACCTTTTTGATGTAAATAAATTTTGATGTTAACATGGTCCGAGTTGAATTTTTTCTCCTACGAAAGGAACAACAAGCCTTCGTCTATCATATTCTCAATGTTGGTCAACTTGCGCCGCAGGGTCTCGGAGGAGATAGTGTTAGTTGAAGGCTGCCAAACCTGCCAACCACAGACAACTTCAGCCTTATATATAGAGAGATTTACGTGCGCCATCTTCACACACCGCGTTTTTTAAGACACCGACTAAACAATCCTCGTTTTGTATGTCACCAACATAAAATGCGCTTTCCTTTACAGAAAAGACGCACAGAACAAAAAAAAACCTGCGTCATGCTTCAAATTAGTAAAATAATTAATAACGTTCTCCTTCGAAATACATATATATATATATATATATATATATATATATATATATATATATATATATATATATATATATATATATATATATATATATATGTATGTATGTATGTATGTATATGTATATATATATGAAAGAAGGTTTGAAAATGCAATTTTAAAAGAGTTTTATTTACATTCCCTGTTTCACTTTTTAGAAAAAGTTTGTCAAAAATAACATGTAAAAGTTTGGTTATGTTAATTATTGGTTGTCACAAAATGCTACAATACATAAATACATTCTTTGGTAACAAGAATATGTTAAGAACATAAAAAAAAGTTTAACAAGTTCATTAACATATTGGGCACAAAAGATTACAACATATATATACATTCCCTTCTGGAAACTATATTTAACATTTCTTTGAGAATGTATATATATGTTGTAATCTTTTGTGCCCAATATTTATTGTTAGCAACACTGACGTCCTAGAACAGGCGAAGGTGGCAGGCGATGAGGTTATAATTTGAATGTCACAACTGTGTTTTGCAGCACACTTCCTTGAATGAAGGATCAGCATTTGCCTATCATTTTGCCATATTGGGAATTGCATAAGAGTAATTGGTGCAGACAATTAAAGCATAATGAAGTGATATAATAAAATTCATTCACTCAAAAAAAATACTTGGTTTGGATAAACTTTTTTTTTCTGGTTTATGATTGGTTAGTATCATACTCTATGAGTATTTAGCGCCTAAGGGACTGGTCCAAATCACAATTTATTTTGAATAATGCGTTGGTGGTAGACTCTGAGGTGTCCGACATTCGTAAATACCCAGTTTTATTATAATCAAACGAATAATAACAAACGATGGATAATCGTCAGATCTTTACAGTTGTTTCTTACGCATCTTTTTAATAGGAGAATGAGAACATTATTTTATTACAAAAGACCGTAATCATAAGATGAAACCTAATTTTATAAACAAAAGCATAACCCAAGAATACAGCAGGGTTGTGACTGAAGTGTGTCGAGGCCAAATATGATATCGGCATTCACCCATTTCATAGGATATTCCGGTCGCGTACACAGACTTCAGCCACGTCCCTGCTGTATTCTTGGGATATGTTTTTCTTTGTAAAATAACGTATCATATTATGATTACGAATTTTGCAATGAAATAATATTCTCACTCTTCTATTTAAAATAAGCGTAAGAGACAGCTGTAATGAGCTGACAATTATCCATCGCATGTTATTACTCATTTGATTATATTAAATTCGTGTACATATGAAACTTATTGTATTTCTTCTGTGAGAAAACGTGATTCGGTGTAATTGAAAGCTAGCTCTGTTTGAGGGCGGCAATATCAACGCAGTTATGAATTAAAGTAGATTACGAAGTGCCGTTAACAGCCATGATTATATAAAATGAAGTATTGTCTTCGTAGTTTTCGAAATTTCACACATTTTTTAATCACTTTGCGATGAGAATTTACGAAGAGAAACTTACGAAGAGAAACTGAGTTCTCTAATTGAGATTTTAATTTAACAATATTAATTGTATTAGTGTATAGTGTTATTGCAATATATAGGTAGTTTTCGTTTATGAGAAAGTATACCTGTTAGCTTCAATGATTTCATTATTAAACATTGCTATATCTATTCTATAGTTAAGAGATGAGGAATTATGTACGGGCATGTGGCGTAGTAGTTGAGAGCGCGGGCTACTAACCCTAAGATCCCGAGTTCGATTCCAGGCAGTGATATTAGTAATAATAATGATTATTATTATTATTATAACGTCGAAAAGTACATTAAGTAGTAGAACCCAGGTTCGAAATTTCTCTAAGACACCTGATGAAGGCTGGAAATTATATCAGCCGAAACGTTGTGTTAACAACAAAATGAGGACAAATATCCGTCAAAATCTAAATATTGTAAATAATTTATATTTTTGTTGTAATTTCTTGGAAATATTATTTATCTCAATTCAATTTATCAATAATTTCTTAATCTTGGGTGTTGAAGCTGTATACAATATTCCTTGAAATGCGTTTTAAATGAATCACTGTTAGAATTTGAAATGAAGCCAATGTTACATGTTCTATACGGGCTGCTTATTGCCTTTAGTTACTGCAGTTCTCCAAAAGTTAAAAAGGTCTGATAATTTCTCTTATGAACTCGTTTTAGTATAAAATCTGTTATTTGTGGAACCATTTATCTATTTTAATAATCTTCGGTCTTCTACAAGCAATTTTCAAGGTTTGTGTGGTAGCTGTTTAAGTTTTTATCAATGTCTGTTTTTGCTTGGTTTTGTGTATTCTGCAATATAGCGGCTTCTTGATAAAGCAATTTGTATACTATGTTAGATATTGCAGCTATATCTCGTTGGCTGAATTTGCAATATTGGAGTTGATAAATCTATTTTCGTTCTTGCATGTTGAGATATTTTCTTAAAAGCTCTTGGCTTTGATGGGATCGAAGCATTAAAAGAGTGATCAGATTCAAAATAGATTTTTAACTTTAATTTACAAAAGCACAATTACTAAGCCACTAATTAATATTTATCTGCTTTTGTTTTACATTCTTAACTATGTGTTACAAGCAATCTATTTTTTCAAGTTTAGAAAATTATTAACGAATTATGTTGGGGAAAGCTAGTTAATACACAGCTTATAAATTAAAAAGAAACAAAACTGTTTTTTCATGAAGTTAGACACAAATAAACAAACGAACACGCACGCTCCTATGTCTGCCTAACGCCCTACCAATTTTTCCTACTATTAAATCTATATTTAACAATTATCTGAAACGTGTTTATACTTTTCTGATAATATTGATAAACGAAATACGCTTCTGGCAGTAACAAAATAATTAAAAACATAAATATTCCCGGCATGTAATTATACTTTATTTCACGAACATACACGCATACATATATAACACCAATATAGTAATGTATATAGATATGTGTATACATACATGTGTCTGTTTCTAAGGGTGTTAAAGATCTCGGTTTTCGCTTGTGATGAAGTTAATTAGTTCAATTATATTATCATTACTACGATCATGCAATTGTCGAACGACATTCCATTTTATTTGCAGCAAACAACTGAACATAATTCGATTTCTGAAGAAGATAGTTACTTATGAGGGTCTCTCAGTCATTGAAGGATGAACAACATCAACATTTTCATATCTCATTATATTTTATCTCTTACACGTCTCACTCACTGGAGTGCGGCCTTGTTAGATCATTGGCTTCTTTCAAAGCTTAGACAACAAAATGCCTCATAACTGAGCTCTGTTGTCAGCCTAGTATTGTCTTCCTGGTCACTTTTACGTGAACAGCAAACTTACAAAGCAGTAAAGGAAACAACACCAGCTGTGAAACGATGGATGAGACAAATATAGCCAAAAAAAACATATATCTGTATATGTTTTCATGTATGATATATATATATATATATGTGTGTGTGTGTATGTGTGTGTGTGTGTGTATGTGTGTGTGTGTTTGTATGTACACGACGTGGATATTTCCGCTTTCGCTTACACAAGTTTTGGTCGGCACGGAGCAGTGATAGAAGACCCCTGCACAATAGGACTGAAGAAGAGAGCGAGTGGCAATGAATCAAACTCCTCACTCCACAGCTTCCCCTCAGATTCGGAATGCCTGCGATCGCTTAGTAACCTAAAGGGTGATAATGCACTGATGTGGTTTAAGAACCAGTAAAAAGTATTTGGATAAAAAGTGCATTTGGATTATGTAATAGGTAGGTACTTAATCCATAAATGTGTTCTGAGAAAAGAATTTCCTCTCAGTCTTATATATTTACTCTTTGAGTTTATGGAGCCAACAACCTATTTGTATGGTTACCCATAAACCTGACAAGATATTGATGTATGCACATGTATGTATATTTCTTCTATTCTCAACTAAATATTGCTTGTACCTATATGCCAAGAAAATAGCCATACGGAAATATAACAAAACCAAAACACATTTGGCAAAAATATTCAATCCTATCTATCATAAGGAACCGTATAATATTTCATAAATTAATTCATATATGCATAAAACATGAATTTTAGTGAATCAAAATAGTGAAAAATGTAAATTACTTTGTTTCTGAGTGTAAACAAAAATATCTTTCCATTTATTCATCATACAAATCGAATGACATGATGTAATTATAAAGCGTATGAAAATAATCTGCCACCCAGTTTTACTGGGAACAAGCGTACAAAATCAAAAACCTATAAACGTAAATTCAGAGATGCTGTTATGCATTATGTTTTGACACACACCTTCAAGATTGTAATAACACTGAATAACCTATAAATTGTAGCTCTTTCAACGTCAGACTTTTGCGCCAGACTTGCTGCGAAGACGTGTCCAAGTGCCGTGCTTAGACAACCTATATGCGACCCAGATGTGAATTACTGCAAGTAAGCATGACCTACTTATGACTTATGTTTTTATCAAATCCAATATTTAGATTTTACGTAGGTTCATTAATACTGCTTATTTCCATTGGTAATAATCTAGGAATAGTTATTTGATTATAGTTGATAAATTGTTTCTTGTTATGGAGAAGATTGAAATATTTCGAATTAAACATATGAATATTGGTTACACAAGGGATGCATACGGCAAGGTAAACATTGTCGTTCTTCAACCAATAACGTTACTAACCGTAAGGTTGGACAATTACCGTATGTATGAATGATATATTATACACAGATATATGTCAGGGTATTAAAAAGTGCGAGATATTCCCATTCGAACTACATCCGCATTTGTACTCACGGACCCACTTCAGGTGCATGTTAAGTTTCGTAACCAAGGTGTTATTAATCTACTGACGTTTGATTGTTACTCCTGTCAGGTATATTCCCTATGTTATTCTCGTAAGTTTAATGTTGCCTGGACATTCCGAATTTCACCAAAGCATATTCATATAGAAGTTTTCAAGTAGGTATTGCATTATTGCCCAATATCTCGGTTTTTTACATTTAACACATAAACGTCACTTTTGCTCACAATTCTGTTCCACACTGACACAATTTGATACGAAAAATTAGAAACTCGTTTCCCCCTGTCTAATTTTCTTATTATTCTTTAATAAAATTCTCACATTTTACTTTTCTTCTCTACGTTAGTTTAAGTAGAAGGGTTATTAAGGTCGACTATTTGTGTATATTCTGCCTGCTGTTCGTTATCACTTTTACTTTTATCCACAATACTTAGAGCCTTCACTTCTAACCAGAGACAACTATAGTAAACTATGGTGAATATGTATGCCTTGCAACGAATTACGCTTTACAATGTTTTTGTAGTGTTGCTTTTGATTTTTGGGTCCGCATTTAATGTTGATTTTCTGGAACTGAATATACGTACGATATTCTAAAAGTTTGTTTTACATGGAAGATTTATCTAGAAGAAATGTTTCCTATATTTTGAACAGTTTAAACTATTGTATTAATATTCTATAGAGTATTATGCAGATGTATCTGAGATGTGTTAGATTCTGGCATGTTTAATGTAACTAACATCGTCGGTTTTTGTTCTGCACTCGGAATCTGTCATGCAAATTAATGCAGGAAATTTGCTATTGATAAATAACCTACGAATCATCCACACAACCTCGTGCTGTTATGGATCTGTGTCTTCTCAGTTCTCCGGTTAGTTCGTTGTTGCGGGCCATACTGTATGGGTTGGGGAAATCATGACCAGAGATATTCCCGGTGAATGTAGAAAAATCTGAAGCATGAAGCAGGGATATTTTGGGGGTAGGGATGGGGGTGTGGATGGAATATCAACGATCCTAGTGGAACAACACTAGATGATAATGATAAATAGGAAACAACATTAGAAAAAAAACACAATAAAATCAGTGTTTATGATACATTTTTTTAAGCTACCATCGAGTAGGTCTTGCGTGGAGATGAAAAGCATCTGCGAGGGTTTGATAAACGAAACAGTATTAAATCTATGAGTGTAAAACGATGGCAATAATACAACGGATTTTCACAAACTTGTTGTAAATATAATAAATTATATAATACAATTAGTTGATCAATTGTTATGTGCAGTGGTCTAGTCATTAGATGTGAGTTCAATGGATAGGTAATTCAGACAAAGGATAGTCTGATGGAAACAGAGTACCATAAGGGAAGTCCTGACAAATTGAAGAATAACCAAAGAAATATAAGGACTATGGAAAACGAATAATCCAAGTAAGTAAATAGCGAGTGATGAAAGGTACAAATGTCGTAGCACAATCCGAATCAGGTTATTTTTATCATGATATAATTTAATATTCCAACTATCCTCGTATTTTATTGGTTTACCGAAAACAGAAGAAAGAAAGAGAATTCGAAATGTAAGATATTTGAACAGAGCGGTTAAAGAAGTTGGCGGAATAGCTTAAAACATTTTGGACGACGCTCTAAAACTTTTGCAGCCTATTGCCTTGTACCAGTGTATCATAAAGGTAAACCGAAACCTCATAAGTTATTATTTAGCAGTATTCCAAATAAGAAAGTGGGCTATATAATTTTATTTCACCGTTACATTTACATCGAATGGGGAGGTTTAATGCGCCTACCCACTTATGGCAATCAAATTAAGGCCCAAATTTAGCTGATTATATAACTAGATGTAAATTGTACAATGGATATTAAAACATTACTTATTTCTTCAAATCCAGTACGCTTTAAACCCAAAATTACAGATACTAATTTATTGTTTGAAGAAATAAATATTTAAGTTAACATATTTATTTTTCAGACGTGTGCTTGTATATAGGAAATGTTTGCAGCCAATATTCGAACCATGTGCAACAATTCTCAGGACCATTGTCTGCAATTGTATGTTATATTTTCACTGTTCTTTTCGTTTACTGAAACGCTGTTTCAACGAAATACTTTTGCAACGATAAATGCTTTTGTTAATTCAATGGTATAAATTAGCACTGGATTTCAATAAAATTTAGATTAGCGCTTGATACAGTGTATGGAACAAAAGTTAAGCCATAGTTATAAAAAGTACATTTGTATGACGATGGAATGATCTTGTGCGATATATTTAGATCTGTATGCTTCTTAAGTCTGTATTCATCCAATACTTCAGATAAGTCCATAATAAACATAACCTGTAAATATACTAATGTCGACTTCACCAAGTCTGATAGAAACAGATTGTTCTTCATTGGTAATACGTCTAGTGATACGTAAGGAGAAATGGCATCAGCTTACTTTAAATATAATTATATAGATGTAATTAAATTATGTTAGTCCAGCTTCAATGAGCCCAATAGATGATTTCAAATTAACATATAATACTCTCAACCCACTGTTAATTAAACACCTCTTTGTTATATTTCAGATACACCTGCACAAATTGATGAACTTGTAAAGACAGATGGTGGTGTTCCTTCGCCCAACATTGCTAATTCATACGCATTCCTTCTGTTGATTGTTATACCGATGTTTGAAAGGGAAGAGAAATCTATTTTGATGTAAGAACAGTTTTAATGACATAATGGATATTAAATGTGTAAAACACGTTTATTCCCATTCACTATATGCTATTTCATTTTTATGAAGAATACGCGTGGTATTATATATAAGCAATAGAATTCTAGCAAAAAATATATTAACATTGGATATCAATTATACTACAAGGTAACGATACAGAACTCTAGATGTAAACCTTTCCACTATGGGGTCGAAATTTTGCGAGCGTTACCTACACGACTCCATCGGTATCAGATCTCAACTGGTACATATTCTATTGCTCTGGAAAGGGAGCAAAAGCAAAAGGTCAACCTCGGTGGAATTTGAACTCACAAGGTATGCACACAGAATAAATGCAACTGAACATTTTGTGCGACGATGTATCGATTCTATCAGCTGGCCGTCTTAATATTTAATACCAGATTCAAATTTTGACGCAGAGCCAGCAATTTCGTGCGGAAGGGAAAGTCGATCATCCAACGCCTAATTTTCAAGTATTACTTATTTTACCGGCCCCGAATGGGATGAATTGTAAAGTTCACTCCGGTGGAATGTGAATTCCGTACATAAAGACGAACGAAATGTTAAGTATATTGCCCGGTGTACTACGATTCTGCATTATGACCTTTCTATATAATGTTAATATTATGTCAATATATTACATTAATATTGCGTTACTTAGGAAGCTCAGACGGTGTAAATTTCAATGAAACAACACATTGCAGATATCATATATTCAATATAGATTTGACATTCAGTGTGTTCTTTTTAATATTAAATTACCATGTGTGTTGCAGATATAAGTTCATATATGCAATGATGAAATAAACAACGCTATTATTCTTGTGTTATAACAAGAATATCAAAAGTGAAACGCTGAAACTACTAAATTATTAGTCTCAGTGAAACTGCTTATAAGCCATCGGTATGCAGCCATCGGTATCAGGAATGTGATATCTTATATCACCGAAGAAAACATTAAATATCATTTTAGAAGTATGCTGTATCATTTCTCAATATCATTGTGTGATACTAATAATACAAAAGTATTTTTATAATATTAACAATCAAAGTTTCATTTATGGTGGTTTAAGTACTGCATAACCATATACACTTAATTATAAGTGACCATGCTTGAATGTATGTATGTATATGTATTTATATGTGTGTGTGCAAGTGTGTATATGTGTGTGTGTGTATGTATATATATATATATACATATACATATATATATATATATATATATATATATATATATATATATATATATATATATATATATATATATATATACATATATACATATATATATATATATATATACCTTATTTAAAGCAGCAGGAAATTCAACAAAACATGTCTTGTTGAATTTTCTGCTGCTTTAAATAAAGCATAGTACTCTACCACTGGTATTTGAGTACTCTTTTTTCCACCTTGTGTCACATGTATGTGTTTACTCCGGTATATATATATATATATATTCAAGTGTTGGTGCAGCTAGGATTTATACTGATTGTTCCCTTTAGTCGTGAGTTTATGAACTGCATATGAATTTTAGAAATTGAAACGTTAACCCTCTTCTCACATTTTCAAATTTAGTTTATATTTGCTTTGGGAATGAAAAGAACTATAAGAAAGTGAAAAGAAAAATACAAAATATTGATAAACAATCCATTCGTAGCACGTGACGTATTTACTAGACTAAGATAGACAACCTTTCAGTAAACAGTTCAAGCATTTTAATTGATCGAACTCTCTTTAAAAAATGTGCCTCAATAAACATTATCTTTGCTCTCACTTACTCATTTTTCTCTATCTTTTGTTTTAAAGTTCAGTCGCCAAGCAGTGTACGTTCGCGAAACTGTAGTTATGAATTATATTTTTATGCATAGAGAAATAAATAAATTTAACATTAATCTTACAATGAGTGGTGATTGTTTTTTATATTTGAATGATATATATATATATATATGTATTATCAATAATTAAGGGTGAAATCAATTAGTTATTAATTAATTTCACCAAGTAGTGTTCAGTATGTAAAAGGACCATTCAAGGCGTATTCAAAATATTACTTTATATAATTAAGGGCTCAGTAAAATAATTTACTTTGCCACATACTGAAATTTTTAGAAATAGCAGTCAAAAAGTTTCATTAGCCATTTCTGTTACTTTAAGAAGAATCTCCCTGATAGTGCTTACTCAAAAATAATTCACGTAGATCTGGAGGGAAAACAACAATATATCACATGTACAAAGATCATTTTATATATATATATATGTATGTATATATATATATATATATATATATATATATATATATATATATATATATATATATATATATATATATATATATATATATATATATATATATATATATATATATATATATGTGTGTGTGTGTGTGTGTATGTGTGTGTATAGTGGCCTAAATGATAGTTTTAACGCTTATTTCTAGCGACTTAACACTTTATTGCAAACCGCAATATTAATATTTATATAAATATCCACTTCTGATTATTTTTGCTAAGAAATTAATTGTTATGTGCAGTGGTCTTAGTCATTCGATGTGAGTTCAACGGAAACGTAATTCAAACAAATTTGATGCTAAGAAATTAAGAACGCCAAAAGATTTCAGCGTGGCGGGTTGGGAAGATGTTTCAAAGGGTTAAGATGTGCTGGTCAGTTAGTGGCTGGACTTCACAACCTAATGTTCTTAAAATTTAATTCTACATCTTTATTTGTAGAATTATATACGCACTTTCTTTCTATCAGAAGCCACAACACCAAAAGCTATAACTTGAGCAGGATGTTTTGTTTTGAATGTCCCTTTAACCTCAGCTGTTGATTTTGCAATAAATCTGCCATTTCTGCGGTTCAGAACAGCATTGAACTGAAGATCTTCTCATCTAAAAAGATCGTTACAATGGAGGACTTTTTCTTGAAACATGTAATAATTTTCTTGCACCTTTCCAATCTCTTTTCCATCATAGCTGTTGTCAACAAGTGTTTTGGTGTTCTTGTGTACGATTTTAACCTCAAATCATATTTTACTGCATTTCTTATGGTCTTGTTGACTATCTCAAGTTCAATTGCAATTTTACTCGTGGATTTGGTTGGATCCTATAGGATTTTGGATTTGGGAGCTTTAATAAAAGTTTTGGTGTGTGTTTGGTGATTCCTCCACTTCCAGGCCTCGTCATAATAGTTTTGCTCATAGTCATTCTGTTATTTACATTATAAACAGTCTTTATGGACACTACAACTATTCTTGAAATTTCCTTTGGTGTGACGAGTGCATTCAGCAATTCACACACTCTTTGGCATTTGCTTTCCTGATTACTCATATGGGCAAAAGTTTCTGAAAAGGTAACGATAATATTGTTAGGTATGATCACGACATCAATATATGCTAGGTCTCAAAACAATTGACTTAGTGCCTGCAGAGAAAAAAACAACTTAACGTTGATAGTAAATTTTGCTTCCCCACCCTGTATATAAATATAAAGTTAATCCAAACATGAAAACACAAAGAGAAAACACAACAAAGCGAGTACGTGGAACAAGTATAGTGTTATTGGAGGCTCAGGAAAGGACAAAAAGAAGGAGGATTTAACGTTACGAGCGGAGCTCTTCGTCAGAAACATAGGAAAATGAAAGATCCAAAGAAGGGAAGACGGAGGAAAACATCGCCAACGGTATACACACGGTCACATTTTGAATATATAAGTATATATATATATATATATTTATATATAGATATATATATGTGTGTATATATATATATATATATATATATATATATATATATATATATATATATATATATATGTGTGTGTGTGTGTGTGTGTATATATATATATATATATATGTGTGTGTGTCTGTGTGTATATATATATATATATATATTTATAGTTAATCCAAACAAGAAAGCACAAAAAACACACCAACGCGAGGGCGTGGAACAAATATAGTATTATTAAACGCTCAGGAAAGAAGGAAAGAAGGAGGGTGCAACGTTTCGAGCGGAGCTCTTCGTCGGAAACATAGGAAAAGGAAAGATCCAGAGAAGGGAAGACAGAGGAAAAAAATCGCCAACGGTACAAGCGCGGTCACATTTTGAATGACCGGAAGGAAATGGGTGAAGAAAAGTTCTTTCAAAGACAGGAGAGTGCAAGAAGAGGTATGTCTGTGTAAGTATGGATGTGTGCGTGCGCGAAGGTCTGCGTGTGTGTGTATGTGTGTTGGTGTGCAATGATAGCACGTGTGTGTGTGCGTGTCTGTGTATGTGTGTGTGGTTGTGGCTGTTAATCTTTGCGTGTTATAGGGCTTAGTATTGTTTAAGGTGAAGGAACAAGGAATTGGGCGTGGCTATTTTTGTATTTACCCCAGGTCAGTAGTAGGTACTGCTAGTTTGAAGTATGTGTGTGTGTGCCTGTATGTATATGTATCGTGTGTGTGATTTGTTTGTAGTATGTGTGTGTGTATGTATGTGTGTGTATGCGTAGAGTTTGGGTGTGTGGCGAATAACTGCTTTTACTTAGTGTGTGCGTGTGTGCTTGTACGTGCGTATGTGTGTATACATGTATGTTGTGAGGGCGCGTGGCTTAGTGGTTAGGGCATTCGGCTCATGATCGTAAGGTTGTGAGTTCGATTCCCGGCGACGCGTTGTGTCCTTGAGCAAGACACTTTATTTCACGTTGCTCCAGTCCACTCAGCTGGCAAAAATGAGTTGTACTTGTATTTCAAAGGGTCAGCCTTGTCACTCTCTGTGTCACGCTGATTATCCCCGAGAACTACGTTAAGGGTACACGTGTCTGTGGAATGCTCAGCCATTTGCACGTTAATTTCACGAGCAAGCTGTTCCGTTGATCGTATCAGCTGGGACCCTCGTCGTCGTAACTGGCGGAGTCTTTAAGAATACATGAATGTATAATTGTGTGCGTGTATGTATAATTGTGTGCCGTGTGTATGGGACGTATGTGTGGGTTCATTTGTTTGTGTCTGTGTGTATATGCGTGCGTGTTGTTGTGTGTGCGTGTACGTTCAAGAAAAGCGAGAGGAAGAAAATTATTATACTTACCTAGTGAGCTGTAACGCCAAAAACTTACATATAAAATGCAAGATGAACGGTTTCACTAATCATTCGATTAAGTTATTATAATTTGTTTCCGATATAAAAATAAATAGATTCGAATGAAATAGTCTCGAATGATAAAACGATTTATAACCACAATCTTTCATACGAGAACATAGAATAATTTGAATGTCCTGATTAGCGAAAGCACTATCTGTCTAGAACCAGAATACTTATTTTAGTTAAGGTGTATCAAATCTCTATATACTGTGTGCATTTTCCTTTCTTTACTATGTGTATTTGCATGCAGTAATCCCCCGACTATCTCGGGTATTACTTTCTACCACCAACTCCACGATAGGGGAACTGCGATATGGTGTGGGATTACTGTATATACATACACACACACACATACCTATATATATATATATATGTGTATATATATGTGTAAATATATACATATATATATATATGTGTATATTTATACACACACACACACACACATATATATACGTACATATATATATATATATATATACATATATATATATATATATATATATATATATATATATATATATATATATATATATATATATATATATATATATATATATATATCGGGTGGTCGGATTAACTTTGACAGAGTTAAAATGGATAATCACAACAAAAAATTTATATATTTAAAGCAAATGAAATACAACTACCAGGTAGATTATAGCTGGGAGACATAACATCCACAAACAAAATAACCACACTCTGCTTCGAATAGAGTCACAAGACGGCTTCGGAACCTGGATCATTCCTTCATCACTCAGTCCCTGATGAGACCCTTGTATAACCCCTTGGCCTCGGCCAAAAACTCGAACTTCCTATTGTAGATAAGCTGATAAAAGCCATATTGATATATTGGATCATAATCAGGGAAATCGTAAGTTCACAATTGGGGCTGGTGAAATCGTAGAATACCCCGACAACCTCTTCTGTGATTTGCGAAGACATGGCAATGTGCTGAATCCTATTGCCACGCAGATGATCTTCCAGCAGCAGTCCTCCCCGGTCGTGGTTCGGCCACAGTCTGCGACTTCACATATACCCGTCCGAATTGAGCCTAAGTCACTTTTCAGTGATATGACGCGGCACGACGCAACCCTAGTAGAAACCCAATCAAAGACCGTCATGCTCCTGCTGACCACCATTTCGTAGTTGCCGTTCCAGCTGTCCAACATCATGTGTCAGGCTACATCGGACATCCGAAACATACATATTGGAGACCACAGAGTACAAGAGGTGGAGAAGTTTACCTATCTGGGCTCTACCGTCTCCTACAACCTATCCCTCAACGCTGAGCTCAATATACGCATTGGCAAGACAGCTGCTGCGATGTAGAGTGGGGTGAGTTAAACCTATGTGGTGCAATGGATGAAACAGAAGATTCCTGTTCACAGCGCAGTCGGATGTCCGGATCGTCCTATGAAGTTTCCTTCTTTATTTATACATATATATATATACACACACATATATATATATATATATATATATATATATATATATATATATATATATATACATATATACATAAGTAAACACACACATACACATACACACAGACACAAACATATATATATATACATAAGTACACACACACATATATATGTATGTATATATATATATATATGTATATATATATATATGTATATATATATATATATATATATATATATATATATATATATATATATATATATGCACTAATGTATGGGAAATGTACTAATACACACACCTCCTTGCGAATGTAGATTTTATACACAATAAACATTTCATTTACATACAAATCAAGAGACGTGGAGAATTTATTTTTTATGTGATTCTTATAATATACAAAAGCCATATGTCATCATATAGCACACGTCATACATCATTTGCAAATTGCAAAAACCTGTTACTTAGTTGTATACTCTCGCCTCTATTTCAATAGAATCGCATGACAAACCCTTCAAATATACAGGCGTATTCAACATGAAAACGATTCTTTTGGTCTCTGTTCTAATTACTGGTATGTAGCTTTATGAAAAGCATGTGTTTAACAATAGAGTTTATATTTTCCTAGGACCTTTCTAAGTATATTATATTCTATTGAGATTTTGACCCTCATTTCTATTTCTATCCTCGTAACGTCTTGCCGTACTTCTAGGCACTTATTTCCGTTATTCCACAGCAGCCATCGTTTGTCATTCACAATATATAAAATATATATAGCTACCAATATCCTGCTACCTGTTATCACAGTTGTCGATTTCTAGCGAAAATTTAGAGTATTTTTAAACCTTGAAAAATATCATAGAATGTTTAAAACCCTTTCAGGGTTCTAAGTATATTACGTCTCTCATTTGACAGTATGAAGTGTTACTCATTTGCAGGGGCCTCCACACTAAAGTTTTGCGAAAACACGGCCGTAAAATTTTGCAGGACTGCCTTAAGAACGTTTCCTATACGTAAGAAAGACGTGGAATACTGCAGGTATAAATACAATTTTGAGACTATTACAGCTATTACAATATTCATTCGATTTTCATATACATTCGTGCGTTTCTTTTTCAATTTAGCTTCGTTTATTTGTCTTAAATCTATCATGGATTGTTCGTCATTGCTCGCAATATTTTTTATAAAACATTCGTACTCTAATGAAGCAGGCAACATCAACTATAAAGCACAGGTGGTGCACCATGTCGAGCAGCTGATCTGTTTCGATTGAAACATACTAGTAGACTTTGCAAGTTTACGACTTGGCCAATAATCATGATAATAATAATAATGATAATAATAATAATAATAATAATAATAATAATAATAATAATAATAATAATAATAATAATAATAATAATAATAATAATAATAATAATAATAATAATAACAATAATGATATTAATAATAATAATAATAATAACAATAATAATAATTATTATTATTATTATTATTATTATTATTATTATTATTATTATTATTATCATTATTAACATTATTCTATTTTTTACTTTTGCTTTACATTTGTACAAGTTGGCTCCAAGTCTCACCCAGAGACCTCAAGAGACAACAAGTTGGAAGTTCATGCTGGTGTTATGCCTAGGGTGCCATATATTTGGTTTTGTACATAGTGTTGTACTAGTGAATGTCAAAAAAAAAATAAACAAAAATTATGTTTGTTTTAAAACTTGTGATTACATACAAATTATTTTGCGTAGGATATGAGCAGTTCCCATGAACACTATGCTTTGAATTTCTGCCATTTTGTGGTTTCCTGGTATCTGAGTTAGGTAGCAATCAGCCCCTTTCGCTATAATTCCCAGGGTATTGTTTTAGTTTATTATTATCATCATCATCATCATCATTATTATTATTAATATTATTATTATTATTATTATTATTATTAGCATCATCATCATCATCATCATTATTATTATTATTATTATTATTATTATTATTATTATTATTATTATTATTATTATTATTTTTATCTTTATTTTTATTATTAGCATCATCATCATTATTATTATCATTATTATTTTCATATACACTCCACGGATTAGACATTTGGAAAAGAAAATGATCCTAATATCCGTCTTCAAAAAGAAGGTTCCGATGCCAAAAACCATGCTAAATATCTTAGCTATCCCTAATAACACTGTTTTCTGAACCTGTACTAAACTGGGTATTATGCCTACTTCCTCTATCCATTTGTTGGCATAT
Source organism: Octopus sinensis (assembly GCF_006345805.1). NCBI lineage: Eukaryota > Metazoa > Mollusca > Cephalopoda > Octopoda > Octopodidae > Octopus > Octopus sinensis. The sequence continues at coordinate 63,723,499 of NC_043011.1, read as the reverse complement.
TTAGGGATAGTTCACAATGCCCATATAACATCTAGGATACATTCTACTTGTATATTTCATAGTCTCTTTATTGAAATAGCTAGGTCCTGACACTTTGCTATTTTCCTATACTTCTCATACACATATTTCATCATTTGAGACTGTGAAGTCAATCATCTGGCACGTTCGATTCCCTTTAGCTACTACTAGCAAATCAGGCCTTCTAGCTTCTATTGCTCTATCACTCTGAATATTGAAGATCGATAACAACCTATATTTCTTACTTTCTAGTACCTTACGAGGTTAATATTCATATCATTCATCAGTATGTTCAAATCCTAGTTTTCTACATAGCTCCCGTTGGATTATTCTCCATATATTGTCATGATTTTATTGTATTCTTGTTGTGCCAGCATGCTACATTTACTTACTATGTGATTAACGCTTTTCACTTCATATTTGCATAACCTACATTGATAATCTTCTTGTTTTTGTCTAAGCATTTTTCAAATTTGTTCTTAATGCTTCATATTATGCAGCTACTAACAAACATTCTGTCTCCAAATTCAGCTTTCCTATCTGCAACCATAACCATCCACAACGACTATTTTCTGAAATTATCTTACCATAAAACTCCTGCTCCTGTCAGTCAGATTATAACCGCACATTTTTCTGGTTTTTAAAATCATTTTTTTTGTTTTGTTTTGGCTTCCCTAGCTTGCTGTGAGCCTAACAGCTTCTAATAATCTTTCGTTACTATTATCTACAAAGATGTCAATATCTACTCTACCTACATCCACGCAGTTTTCTACTGATATTAACAATCTTTTGCCTTCCTTTGTTTACAGGTAATCTTTCTACTCCTGCTTTGGGTGGCGTCGAAGTATATGTTGCCCATGCAGTGGCTTCTGGCTCCATCGCTCGTCAATTCGTTTCTGCTTGTTCGGTTTTGCAGTAGTTTTGATCCCCATTGCTTGTTGTGTTGAAATGGTTTCAGGTTCTTCTAATTTAGTGTTAATGCTGAGATCTCTTGAAAAATACCTAGCTCCCTTGACATCAAAAGGTGTTTTTTTTTTCTTTGCTGCTTTTGTGTTTGCACACAAACAGCAGCTTCCAGAACTTTGAAGTAGATAAGTATTCGTCCATTGCTATTGTGGACGATTTATAAGCACAGTTCTACCACAATAATTTCGCTACTCAGTTGTTTCTAGGTAGATACATCCGATAAACGTCTGCTTCTGATGCATATTCATGGATGTTAGCAGTTTTCTTCTCCATGCGTTGGAGACCTGTAAGACTTCTCTTAATGATGTTAAACCTGGTACTGCCAAGGCATTGAAGGCTTCGATGTGACTTTTTGGAACTCAGTTCAGGTTTTAGTATGGCACTCACTCTCGTGTTATAATACTTCCTTGATTTTTCCTTCATAGTTACATGATGTATACCATCTCCTTCGTTTATTAATATTATTATTATTATTATTATTATTATTATTATTATTATTATTATTATTATTTATCCTTTTTTTCTTCTTCTTTCAAATTTGCTTCCATTTCTTGCCGAGTGTCTTCCCGACTCCAAGGGCAAAGAAACTAATAGTATACATTGGTAGGCCATTAAACCAAACTCAATAGTTCGTTCATTTAAAAAAAAACCTTTATTTATTTTTTTAAAGTTAAATTAAAATACATGAGCAGCAACAGTCCTCACAACGACAATGCTCTTCTCAATACGTGTGATGTACCAGTTAAGACAATCTTTTGCACTTCTTGCAGGGATGGTAAGCCAGGGATCATTCTCATATAATTCTTGGTTCCCTTTTTGATCATTCCTAGTGCTCCTAAGATCACTGGTATTGTAACCGCCTTGAGATGCCACATTTTCTCAATTTCAATGAGTAGGTCTTTATATTTTCTGAGCTTGTCAAACTCTTTCGCCGAGATATTATGATCACAGGGGATGCTCATGTCGATCAATAAGCAAACTTTATTGTTTTGGTCTTTCACAACAATATCTGGTTTATTGGCCTTTGATGGTTCGGTCTGTATGTACTGGAAAGTCCCACAGAATGGTTACATTTTCTCCTTCAGAAACAGCCTCAGGTTGGTGATTATACCACATGTCGGCAGTTTTGATATTGTAATGCCGACTTATTAGCCAGTGTAGATATTGGCCAACTCTGTCATGTCTTAATTTATACTCCACTGGTGCTAAGACTTTTCATCCAGAGATTAGGTGGTCCACTGTTTCGATCATGTCGTTGCAGAATCGCCATATTGGGTCTGCTCCATTTTTCATCACATTGGCCTGGTAGTTCCGGGTTAATAGGCTTTGATCTTGAGCAGCCAGGATGAAACCTTCGCTCTCTCCTTTTAGCCCTGAGCTCCGTAGCCACTGATGGGTTTCCTTCTGGTCAACATCAGCTTGTTTGCTGCGGGCCACATATTTGCCGTGCAGAGGTTTCTCATCCCACCAATCAGCCAATTGCTCGAGCGCTTTTTTCATTGCCATTATTTTTACCTTCTTTGCAACAATAGTTGCCGTGCTTCCCTCGGGTTGTTCAGTTTGGGTATCCTGCACGAGATCAATAGCAATTTTTTGATTTCCGTTATGATAGAATGAAGCTTCTTTCGTCTCTCGTGATTTTCCACGAGCTTTTGCATCCAGTCATTCGTTATTTCGAGATATTTAGCCACTCCAATTGTGGTTGTTTTGTAAGCTAGTTCAATTTGGATCAGGCCTCGACCACCTTGGGCTCTGGGAAGGTAAAGGCGATCTACGTCTGCCTTTGGGTGGTGCATCCTGTCACAACTCAGCAGCTTGCGTATTTTCCTTTCTATATTCTTTACTTCACTCATATTCCAGTTCAACACAACTGGAACTGCTAAGGAATTTATAGCTAACACATTGTTACGTGCATTTAGTTCAGAGTTCAGGACTGCACGAACTCTCCTATAACATTCCTTCCTGATTTTCTCTTTCATGTTTGCATGCTGAATACCAGAGCCTTCATTTATCCCTAAATATTTGTATGTTTGTTCTTGCTCAAGCTCTCTTATGACTGTGTCAACATCTAACACGACTGAATTTGTGGTCTTCACTTTCCGTTTCTGGAAAGTGGCCGTGGCACACTTCTCAAGTCCAAACTCCATCCCGATGTCATCGCTGAATGCTTTCACGGTGCGCAATAGGCCTTCAAGTCCATTATTGTCTTTACCATAGTGTTTTAAGTCATCCATATAAAATAGATGGCTTACTTTTTTTATTGGCAATTATATATACCCATACCCTGTTCTGTTAAATTCACTTGTAAGGGGTATTAGGGCTATGCAGAATAATAAAGGTGAAAGTGAGTTACCTTGAAAAATTCCACAGTTGATGTTTATATTTTCTGAGGCACGTAATCCATTAGAGTGGTATAATTGGAGATTCGTATTCCACAACGACATATTGTGCTTCAGGAAGTTTGAAATCACAGGGGAAATTTTGAAGATGTCCAGCGATCTCAAGATCCATGGATGCGGTATACTGTCGAAGGCCTTTTTATAGTCAATCCATGCGGAGCTGAGATTTCTGCGCTTGTTGTGACAGTTCTCAAGGGTCATAAGATTAATTAGCAGTTGATCTTTGCATCCGTAAGAGCCTCGGCTGCACCCTTTTTGTTCAATAGGGAAAATATCGTTCTTCTCCATGAATGCATATGTTTTCTCCGCCAGGATAGATGTTAGGATTTTATACGTGGTGGATAGACAGGTTATAGGCCGATAGTTTTTTGGAAGGTTGGTTTCGTTATTCTTTGGAAGTAGGTAAGTAATACCACTTGCTAACCATTCAGGTGTTTTCTTTGGGTCTCTCATAATTCCAGTAAGCAGCTGAACTAGCTTACCGTTTGCGAGCCAGAGATTCGGCACCCAATCTTTACCGGGGGATTTCCAATTATTGGCCTTCGTGAGTGCCTTTCTTAGGTCTGCTATTGTGATGTCTTCCCATGCTTGTTGTTGTAAATTTTGGTAGGATCCTTCAGTTTGTATAATCCAGTCTGCATTTATGTGGTACGTCTTCTTGTCACTCCAAATCCTTTTCCAAAAGTTTTGAATTTCTTCCATGGGAGGGGGGTCTTTAACGGTTACTTTCGCCTTCCCTATTTCTCTATAGAAATTTTTGGCATTGTATGTGAACAGTTTATTTTGCTTGTAAAACGTGTTTCTCTTCTCAAATCTTCGTATTCTTTGGGCTTTTGCTTGGACTTTTTGTTTCAGCGTTTCTTTTATTGATATGGGTTCTTCTCTTGGTGAGGATCCAAATTTTCTCTTCATCTTTCTTCCTGTTCTGGATCTTACATCATTTCCACATATTAGTTCATTTAATATTGATATTTCCCCTCTCATAAATTCAATCTCTTTTTCAATTTTACATCTCCAGGTTTAATTTCTTCCCAGGTTTGGTTTTCTTTGTTTTTTCGGGGTCATACAGCTGGTTTCAATTGCCCTAGCAGAAGCGTAAATAATTTCATTTAACTCAGTAAAATCAGGTTTTAATTCTCGTATTATTTCATTTGTTACATAGTTGCCAATTTGGATTTGTTTTTTATCTTGGTTTGTATTTGAGAGTTTATGAAGTGGTTCTCTATCATTCATACTTGTATGTCTTACAACTTCAAGCGTATTCAGGATTTCTGCCTGATTTCTGCCATAGACTCTCTGTGTTCTTCAGCAAATGTGAGATCTTCAGTTACTGTTGTTTTATCGTTTTCCTGGCTATCTTTAACAGGTACAATAGAATTTCTTGTATCTTCAGGCCTTTGCGTACTTTGGTCAGATGGCAGTCTTTCAATTAAGCCTCGTGGCGGGCTATACTGTTCATCTGATTCTTCATTTCCTTTGTGTCTTATATTTATGTCATTTCGGTTGCGTGCTTGATCGCGCTTATTTCACTGTCTGTGAGTCTGTTATTTCTAAGGATATCCCTCCTCACATTTGCTAATTTGTTCTCGTCCAAATAGGGTCTACTGTCTTGATTCCGTGTTCTCCACATACTGTAAGAGTTTGCGGTGTGTCTCTCTTCAGATGGCCTACCTAATGCATAGTAATAAGCGTATATTACTTCTTTATACTCTTCTCGGGTCCATTTGTTCCGCTTACAATTTTCTTTCTGTTATTATTACTATTATTTCTATTATTATTATTATTATTATTATTATTATTATTATTATTATTATTATTATTATTATTATTATTATTATTATTATTATTATTATATTATTATTATCATTTTTATCATTATTATTATTATTATTATTATTATCATCATTATTATTATTATTATTATTATTATTATTATTATTATTATTATTATTATACTATGTTTGACTTTTGCTTTATATTTGTACAAGTTGGCTCCAAGTCTCACCCAGACACCTCAAGAGACAACAGGGTTGGAAGTTCATGTTGTTGTTATGCCTAGTGTGCTATATATTTGGGTGGGGGGTTGTACTAATGAATGTCTAAAAATTTTATTTTTTTGTAAACCGAAATTTATGTTTGTTTTAAAACTTGAGATTACATAGAAAGTATTTTGCGTAGGATATGAGCAGTTCCCATGAGCACTATCTTTTGAATTTCTGCCATTTTGGGGTTTCCTGTTATCTGAGTTAGGTAGCTATCAGCCCCTTTTGCTATCATTCCCAGGGCACCTATGACAACAGGTATTGTTTTAGTCTTCAGGTTCCACATTTTGCTGATTTCTATTTCAAGATCTTTATATTTGCTCAGTTTTTGGTAGGTCTTGACAGATACGTTTATATCGATTGGGACACTCATATCAATGAGGAGGCATATTCTTTGTTTGAAGTCTTTCAATATGATGCCTGGCCTATTTGCATCTATCTTTCTGTCAGTTTGAATGTGGTCATTTTCAAGCACTGGGGGTGGTTGGTGTTCCCACCAATTTTTTTTCATGGGCAAATCCAGGTTTTTTCAGATGAACCAGTGAATATATTGTGCAGCTCTATCGTGTCTGTTAAGATACTCTGTAGCCGCTAGAGGACTGCACTTGGAGACCACATGCTCAATGGTTTCATTTTGTTGCTGGCATACACAACACGTTGGACTGCTGCTGATTTTTAATATGTTGGCCCGGTAGTTTCTTGTTGGTAGGCATTGATCTTGAGCTGCTATGATAAACCCCTCTGTTTCAGATTTTAAGCCAGAGGCCATTAGCCATTGATGGGTCTGGGCTTTGTCAATATCTGCATTATTCGCTCTCTTTGGGTATTTGCCATAGAGAGGTTTTTCTTGCCATTTATCATTCAGAATATCTAAGGCCGCAGTTTTGGCACGGGTTTTCATGCGCTTAGCTTTTTCTGTGCTTGCTTCTTGTATGTATATCTCTAATTCCGAAATTTGTTGTATTCGGAATTCACTTAGATATTCCTTTGCCTATTTTGTTACTGAGTATGATGCTTTCTTGTTTTCATGTTTTGAGACAAGTTTTAACATCCAGTCCTCAGAGTTTTTCAGGTAGGTGTCTAGGCCAATTGTAGCAATCTTCATTGTTATTGCCATTTGTAAAAGTCCACGGCCTCCCTCTTTTCTTGACAGGTAAAGTCGTTCTATATGTGCCTGAGGGTGGTGCATTCTATGCATTGTCAACAGTTTTCGTATTTTTCTGTCAAGATTACATATTTCAGTAATTGACCAGTTAACGATATTGAAACTGTAAGTCACGACTGGTATGGCTAATGCATTGATCTCTTCGATCCTGTTTCTTGCATTCAGCTCTGTCTTGAGTATTGCTCTAACGCTGTAATAACATTCTCTCCTGATCCTTTTTTTTCATCTCTGAATGCCTTATTCCATCCCCTTCAATTACCCCCAGGTAGTTGTAGCTCTCCGCTGGGTCTAGTTTTTTTATGACATTCTGCTGGTCAAGGTTAACGTTAGATGTTTCTGTCATTCTTCCTTTGATAAAGGTAGCTTTTGCACATTTATCGAGGCCGAATTGCATTCTGATGTCGTCACTGAATTGTTTGACTATCGCTTGTAAGCCCTTGAGTTGTTTGTCATTTTTTGCAAAGAGCTTTAAATCTTCCATGTAAATGAGATGATTTATATTTTTATCAAACATTTTATACCCCTACTGCGCGTCATTGAGCAGTTTGAGAGAGGTATTAAGGCTAAACAAAAGAGGAGTGGTGACATTGAGTCACCCTGGAAAATGCCACATGAATTTTTTACATCACCAGCATTTAGAGATTTATTGTCACTGTTCAAAGTTAGTGTGGTTCTCCATGATCTCATACTTACAGACAAAATGTTTCGCAGAGTAGGTGCTATCTTATACATTCCCAGGCATTTCTTAATCCAGCTATGTGGCAGGCTATCAAAAGCCTTTTTATAGTCTATCCAGGCTATTGATAAGATTTTGTGTCGTTTTTGACAATCTTCTAAGATCATCTTATTGATGAGTAGTTGATCTTTACAACCGTAGGATCCACGTTTACATTCTTTCTGTTCATTAGGGAATATGCTGCTGTCTCTTAAAAAAACTATAAGTATATTCCTTCAGGACAGATGTTAGCGTTTTATACATTGTTGTTAAGCAGGTTATGGGTCTATAGTTTTTTGGTTCATTTGTTTCTTCACTTTTTGGAAGCAGGAATGCTAACCCATTAACTTGCCAAGGAGGCTTCCTACTAGGGTGTTGCAAAACATCATTATATAGTTATGTTAGCAGTTCATGGCTCTCTGGGAAGGCATTCAGCCAGAAGTTAGTAATTTTGTCCTTTCCTGGAGACTTCCATTTGCTTAACCTTCTGAGAGCAGATCTTATATCTTCTACCTTGACACCCTCCCACTTTTGCTCTTCTAAGGAGTCCAGTTCTGTAGATATTCTGTCAATCCAGGGAGCCTTTTCGTTGTGTGTTTTTTCTTCTGCGCAAATTTTATTCCAAAATCCCTGTACTTCTTTTTTTGATGGTACAGACCTTTCAGTAACTGCTGTTTTTCCTATCTTCCTGTAAAAATTATTGGGGTTATTTTTGAACATGTTGTTGTACTTGAAAAATCTAACACGCTTTTCATACCTCGCTATGCGGGCAGGTTTGGCAGATACCTTTTGTTTGATGGTTTCTATGGTGGCATCAAATCAAGTATAGTTTTCATATTATATTTTGTCATTAATTTTTGGGTTTTTGTAGGTTTGGTAGTCTAGGTTTTTCAAATATTCAATGTCAGATCTAAATATTTTAAATTGTTGTTGCAAACGCTCTTGCCAAGAAGGCTTTTTGTGGGAATGTTGCCGTTTTCTAATCTTTACACCACATAGGATCGTTGAGATTTTCGCGGATGCATAGTATAGGTGGTTGAGACTTGTGATATCAACATCATTAACTGAAATTATATCCTTTAGTGCAAGCCGGATTACCAAATATTTTCATGTTTTGTTTAGAGTTGCAGATTTTAGGAAGTGTATCACGCTCATCCATGCTGGTTTCTTTAATTTTCAGCCATTCAATCATGATTTGATTTTTTTAGCTCATGTAGTTCTGTTGGGTCAATATTTGTGTGACTTTCTTCATCTATTTGATGCTCATCTGTCTTAGCGTATTTCACTTTGCCTATCACTTATACTAACTCTTTCAATCCTCACTTCGTTTATATCAGCCCTGGGCTGGTCTATAATTATTTCCTCTGTATTATCTTCTTTAGCTGCAGCTTCGTTCATTCTATCCGATATTGCTTGTCTAATTTGATCAATCTCTACTTCAGTCAGTAATTTTTTTTTTATAATGTTTCTTCTGACGTTAGCAAGTTTGTTACTGTCTATGTAGGGTCTTACTTCAGGGTGTTTCTGTCTCCAGATTATGTAGGTTTGTATAGTGTTCGATTTATCTGTGGGGGAATATATGGCATGGTAGAAGGCCGCAAGAACTTCTTTATTATCTTCCCTAGACCATTTTTCCTTCTTTTTCTTTTGATTATTTGGTGACGAGTATGGATGACCATCTGTAGGAATATTCCGGTTGTGGGGTAAGCCCAGCTCCTGTGTGTTGGGAAGATTTGATCCAGTAGCTGATTTTTCAATCAGAATTTGGTTCAATTTTCGGTTACGTGTTCTTTTGTAATCCGCGCAACGATCAATGCGGTTTGTAGTTTGCTTTGTTGACATTGAAGCATGACGAGCTTCCACTCTTACATTAGGAGATGGATCTGTCAGTTTAGGGTTCTCTACACGTAAGTATTGCTCGTAGCGCAGCTTCTTAAGGCTAGCAGATCTGTATTCTTCTGTATTTTTGTTGTTGATAGTTTGTATGTATATGTTTGTATGTATATGTATAGTGTGTATATATTTTTTTAATTTCTGAATTCAATTGCATGTATATATTAGCAGGTGATTATTATTATTATTATTATTATTATTATTATTATTATTATTATTATTATTATTATTATTATTATTAGTAGTAGTAGTAGTAGTAGTAGTAGTAGTAGTAGTAGTAGTAGTAGCAGCAGCAGCAGCAGCAGCAGCCTTAGTACAAACAAGAAATTATTGAGACTTTGTGGTCGGGTTATATTAATAGAATTTCAATTGTGGATACACCATTTCGTACAGAGAGGAGACATTTAGAAAAAATTTCTTTGGCAGCTGTTTTGAAAGAAATATGTTATTTGGTTTACATTTGTATAACTAGATTGTAGCTAGTTAAATTTTAAAGCGGAAACCAATCCAAAAGTTCGTTCTCTCAGCTCATTCCGAAATATTGTTGCCTTCAAACTGAGTAGGCTTTGAAGAAAAATTTGACTTAAAACGCTAATTATGGGCCAATTAATTTACACCTACAACATAAGTGTTGTAAGTAACGTTACATAATTATCATAAGTGTGTCTTTTCAGCGAATACAATTTTTTAAAGAGTACATATGTCCGGAAAACCCTGGTACATATGTAATTAGAAAGAATTTCAAATTAATTATTTATTTTTCTCTAAACTACATATAGCATTATGTTGTAATGATTGTTTACCAACGTAACATGGCAATCCTCTCCAGATGGCTGTACGACACGATCTGTTTCTTTATATTTTCGAACAAGGGATTCTAACACCCCGACAAATCGTGTCGCATAAACAGCTGGAGGAGGTGTTTCCTGGGGCTAAATTACAGCAACGTTCCTCCTAAACCCGGACCGCCCTGTTAAGTTGGCAAACAACCTTTACTACAAAGTACTGTTGCTGAATATCTCTCGTTATAAGATTTAGAAATAGTAATTTCATATAACATTATATTCCAATTTTGTAGGCGCATCATTCTATATCAAAATTGTTTTACGAACAATTTCCTGCAGTGTCGCGTCTATTTTCGAGAGGCCTATAAAAAAAATTGCAAAAGTAAGTTATATATTTAAGTTACATATTTTATTCATTTTCTATATATACATATGTCTATAAATATATATATATATATATATATATATATATATATATATATATATATAAATATATCAGAAATATTAAATTTCTAAATATCTCATAGAGATAGGTACGGTGGTGGAGCGATAGAGTGGTTGTAAACTGTCTACTAAACGTGACAGTCCTGTAAGGGAATTACGCCACCGCTGTTTAGCTCTAGGAAGCATGGACGATTCCTGTCGGCCTCGACACATTTCCGTTGGCCTTATATATTTACGAAGGGGAGACAAATACCCCCAACAGCTAGGCCTGCATCTAGAGACATGCATGTTTCAGGGTCTTTGCCCATCATCAGTCTAGAGTAGCAGAGGCCTGCTAGCTGAATATATCTGTCTAGACCTCGTAAATATATATATACATGTTCAGTGAAGTTTATTCACTGATCACCAAATCAGAAATATTAAATTTCTAAATATCTCATAGAGATATGTACGATGGTGGGGCGATAGAGTGGTTGTTTACTGTCAACGTAACGTAACAGTAAGGGAATAAATATATAAGGACGCAGGAAATTTGTCAAGGCCGACAAGAAGCGTCGATGCTTCCTAGGGCTAAACAGTGGTGGTGTAATTCACTTACTGTCTCGTTAAGTTGACAGTAAATAACCACTCTATATATATATATATATATATATATATATATATATATATATATATATATATAGGTAAACAGTAAAAATAATTACAGACATGGACAAGAACATGAAACACCACAGAGACGACACAAGAACCACAGGACGGGACATTCGAAGCCCTCAGTCATCAGTCAAGAACCAGATCATCTTAGCAATTTCGGCTGATTAATCTTGAGATTGCTCCGATATGGCCAGCCCGCCAAGGGAAATCTAAGCCAAGCGCATTAGATCCCCTGGAAGAAAGCTTCGAATGTATACAACACGAGGACGGAAAACGAACGAAGTACACACACGAACAAAAATACAGAATACGTGACACCAATAAGAATACAAAAACGTAAAAACAATAACGGTAAAAATAAAAAAATAAACAACAAAACAAAACCAGGACGTATATCTTTGTATTTAGGAATGGTCATTTTGTCAGTTTAGCCAATAAAAACACACGCGCTATATATTTAGTGTATGTATGTAGGTGTAAATATATATATATATATATATATATATATATATATATATATATGAGTAACAGTGGACAACAACATAAGCTGGGCTACACATATAAGCAGCAAAGTTGACATGGCCCTCAGAATGTGTTCATGGATTCTCAGAACCTTCCAGTCGAGAGATTCCCACACTATTATCCTTCTCTTCTCCACTTTTGTCCGACCCCACCTTGAATACTGCTGTCCACAGTGGTCTCCCTACACAAAACAAAATATTATGAGAATTGAAGCTCCCCAAAGGTCAATCACAAAAAAGTTAGATGGCATGTAAGACCTTGACCACTGGGGTAGACTAGAGAAGCTGAAACTGTATTCACTCCAACGACGCCGTAAACGCTACATTATCTGTATGATGTGGAAAATATTCCATCAGCACTGTCCGAATGATGTTGGCATCACCTTCAAAATACATCCAAGGCTTGGTCCACGTGCCATCCGTCCACAACAAAAATCTAAATCGCACCACATAACGACAATACGGCACAACTATTTCACCTCAATTGGACCCGCTCTCTTCAACATTACACCAGGACACGTCAAAAAAGAAACTTTTAATGAATTTTAATGTGGTTTTAGAGTCAAGTTCTGGTAGCGTGGTGGTATATCTTAGATACTATAAATTATAATTTTAATAATAATTGTTACCGTTGCAGGTTTTTATTCCCATGCTGGCCACATGATAAGATCGATATTTAAATAAGGTCTTATCCTTAATCATATAAATTTATATCTATACGGAGAGTTTACGAAAAAAACAAAAGACAAAGACAGGTGGTGTACAAAACAAACAGATGTATTAGTATAACGCTCAGGAATAGAAAAAGTATTTTACGTTTCTAGACTACGCTCTTCTACAGAAAGGGACACAGAAAAACAAAGAGAGAAACAAGGAGAGAAAAACTGTGTGTAGTGGCTTGCGACCCTGCTGGAGACCGCCTTTAGTCTAGCAAATCGACCACAGGACTTCTTTGTAAATGTAGTTCTTATTCTATCGGTCTCTGTGGCCGAACCACTAGCTTACGGGGACGTAAACGCAGCAGCATCGGTTGTCAAGCGATGTTGGAGGGACAAACACAGACACACATATTCCTGCGCCCTTGTACATATATATATGTGTGTGTATGTGTGTGTGTATGTGTGTGTATGTGTGTGTGTGCGTGCGTATGTGTGTGTGTACGTGCGCGAGCGTGTGTGTTTATTTATATGTATGTATCAACATTTATATAGATAGATAGACACGTATATATGTGATGCACACACACGTATATATGTGATAGATAGGTATATGAAAACATATGTATGACTATTTAGATAGTTAATGATGCATATATATATATATATACATACATATGTATATATATATATATATATATATATATATACATACATATGTATATATATATATATATATATATATATATATATATATATATGTACATACATATGTATATATATATACACTAACTTATATGCATACATATATATGTGTGTGTTTGTATGTGTATATATATATATACATATACATATATGTTTGTGTGTGCGCGCATAGATTAATAGATGTATAAAACGAAGACTTACTAGGAATATTTAAATTTGCATTCATGATTCTACAATTTACCCAATTACACATCATGAAATTAAGTCGGTGGAACAGAAACGATTACTATTGATATTCCTTTTGCAAATGTATACGTTGAAAATAAAGGATTAGAAATTATATTAAGAGAATTAGTTGGAACATTTCTCATATTTTTACTTGCTTATTCGTGTCATTCTGTTTCATGTGTTATGTATTTTTTTCTATTCAACAAAGAAAGTTTGGTATGTTTCAGATGTGACTCATCCCACATCTGCATCCAACGCAGATCGCTCAGACAATATTAGCAGAATTAGCATATTATTGGTACTTATGAGCTCGTTGTCCTGATGGAATAGAAATTCAACCGATATTCATGTAAGAATGTTTATAATCATTTGGTAGCTTTGTATAAGTATTACTTCTTTTGTTTTATTCATTTAGATATTGATAATTTGTCAATAATCTTCATTGAGAACTTGTTCAGCGGGTCAATTATTACTGTCGACGTATCACTTGTTGATTAACGCTATCATACAACTCTCAAAAAAAGATCTTGTACGATATAAGTTTCTGTGTAATGTAACATGTTATATGAGAATGTTTTTAAAATATCAATGATATAGTGGAGTTGCAATGGCCGAGTGGTTAGGGCAGCGGACTCGCGTTCGGAGGATCACGGTTTCGATTCCCAGACCGGTCGTTGTGTGTGTTTATTGAGCAAAAACACCAAAAGCTCCAAGAGGGTCCGACAGGGGGTGGGGTGGCGACCCCTGTTTTCCTCTTTCGCCCCAACTTTCTCTCACTCTTTCTTCTTGTTTCTTGAGTAACGATGCGATGGACCGGCGTCCCGTCCCGCTGGGGGGAACACATACACCACAGAAACTGAGAAACCGGACCCATGAGCGTGGCTAGGCTTGGCTTGAAAAGGGTGCTTAAATAAATAAATTAATGATATAGCTGGATAATAATTATTTGGGGTGCATCGGAATTGCATTTTCATAATAAATCCGGATGTTCAGAATACAATTCCCAATGCTTGCAATTATCATTCCGCATCTATTTAATACACACTGAAGTATGCAGTCTACGGTAATGCTTGGGTACAATGGCATCCAGTCAATATAATACAATAGCTTCATAACTACATCTATGATACAAGCCCACATACAAATCATATTATTATCTTATCATGTCTGTACTACCGTGTAGTATATTTTCACTGCCATTAAAGCATCGGAGAAAACGATTCTCTTAATTCCTTCTCATGTTTTACGAAGCCATCATTGAGTTGTATCATTCCTGTGTAGATGAAACAACATTATTAATCAATATTCTTGAGTAAATGGTGTTGATAACGCATTTTACTAAATTTCATTTTCTCCCTCCCCAATGTCAAATATCAACTTTGTGAATTCACGAGATAACTATCTGTAACAGTAAAACTACGGTAACGACCACGCAAGACATTAATACATTATATACAGACCGGTAATGCACAAAATGGGAATACTTCCTTCGCTGTACTAACCATTGTGATGTAACTGTATAAATGTGACATTACCGACTTTACTGCCAATGCATAACCAAACAATAACAGTGGAGTGTAGAAACAAACATAGTATCTCAAAGTAACAACAAAATCATTGAATACAAATACAAAACTTAATATTCTGTCTCTTTGTTACAGGTCAACATCCTTTAAGCAAGCAGTATTTTTAAAACTTTGTGTTTCTGTGATACTTAATCAGAAACAATATAGAAATAAAAAAAATATATTTCCTAACAATGCAACATTTGTCGTTTGCTGTCTTGGAATGTTTTTCTGTAAATGTGTTCCAAAATGGTTTGCATATCCCGCTAGCCATTTCTTTCTGCATCATAACATTTCTGGGTTTTACTGAATAAATATGTCCTCTTGAAAATCTTAATGTGTTCACATTTTTTTCATCGACTTATTCTTTTACTGAAATGCTAGTACAAAAAATTGCATTGATAAACTAAGAGTACACAGATAACAAACGATATAAATATGTTAATAAATAATAAATGTTTATAACGATATACATATGTTAAAAATGAATTTTAGAAACACATGTAGGCAGTAGGGATTCTTATAATCTAATTGTTTTGTATATGTTACCTTTTTCCAGCTCTGAAGCAGCTTTCTCCTTTATATTATACCAGACAACAGAATATTTAATAACATCCCTCGCTTATACGAAATTGCATAATGCCGACTAAAGGGAAGCATTCTCCCTTATTGTTCACCAGAATTCATGTAACTACATGTATAGTATACTTTTCTAAGTACCCGTATATCTCTTGTTATCTGTAATATTATATAACCATTTCCTGAAACGAAACATTAGGTAGCAAAGCTTGATTAAATGTCCCAATCAATGCATTGATTCATAGTGCCTGGTATTTTTATATTACCCATGAAACATTGACACCGTTAGTTAAAATTATCACCGTATTTTGCTCGTTCCTCATATCCTTACGTACATAGAAATAGCCCAATGATGTCTTCCAAAACTTTGAAGATACCTTGCTCTTCCTCTCTTACTGCTACTCTCTCTTTTTGTCTCTCCTTAATAACCTTCTCGAATGGTCTCATGCTTAAATATTTGATGAAGGTAACATTGTGGCTTTTGGCAGAATTAAATAGTCAACCGAGACTTACTTGCATGTGATACCTTCTCATATTAGTCTCCAAACATCTTTTATTTTGACCAAAGAAAATCTCGAATGAGAACACATTATACCCACAGGACTTGATAGATATTTTTCTGCCTTCCTCTCTTCCTGCTATGGCCAGCCCAACGATGCCATTTCCTCCATCAAACTTTCCCTGTTGTCCATTTAGAAATTATAATTTGCTACATCTTACAAAATCCAGCACTATTAATTAGATGTCGCTTTAATTTCATTACTTCATAATCTTCTCTGGCGAAGCATTATCTATTCACAACTTTGAACACATTGAACATAAATAGACTTGATGCACAGATCTCAAGAAGGCATTTTCCTCTAGGGCCATGCAATAGTTATGTCTTTAGCGTTTAGGAAAATTCTAACGTTTTCTGTTGCCAGAACACCATACAGGACCAAATGCCAAACGCCAAATATCTAATCAACTCATGACCGAATAACTAGTTTTAGAAATCAATGTACAAACTTTCCTGAGGAAATAGTTAATTCTAAATGCTTCAATTCTGTGCGGATGCATAAATAATTTCGTTTGCTGACATATATGAATCGCTTTTCTCGCTGTTCCTATAAGATATTTACTATTATGAATAAAACAGTCGCACATTTAAAGACACTGGTTTCTTAGTATTATAATAAAATAGAGAATGGACAGGAAGTCGCAAAGTTATGATTTAATGTTTTTGAAATGTACCCGTCTATCTCTTAATATCTGAAATATTATATAATCAACACCTGAAGTGAGGCATTAGGTAGCAGAGCATGATTAAATGTCCCAATCAATGCATCGATTCATAAGGCCTGCTTTTTTAATTCTGTGCCGTAAATATAACACTTTCGACGGGACGCCGAACTGCTGCGCGATTCCTCATATTTGCTAACTTAGTGAACATGAGCGATGTGAAATAAAGCTTTTCATCAAAAGCACAATGCATAAGAATTGAAAGTGAAATCTTAACATCACGAAAGCAACGCCCCAAAATGATATGCAACACACATCCACATACATTTTATATTTTCTTTGATTCTGAAGCCCTTCACACATTTGATTATGACTTATGTAATTATAAAAGTAGAGAAAATAGATATTGAGGATTAACATTTCTCCATAACATTTCTATAGCGTTATAATGATTACACACACACACACACATATATATATATATATATATATATATATATATATATATATATATATATATATATATTTATATATATATATATATATATATATATATATATATATATATATATATATATATATATATATATATATATATATAAGTTCAGCAAAATTTAGATTCAGATGAATATAGTACTTACGTTAAAGGCACCTGAATCAAATGGGGTGATTATAATCAAAATAAGCAACAAGGATATCAATGGTAGTGTAGTACAATTGTTTCATGCTACTTCATTTTATTAAACACTGCAAGATATATATATATATATATATATATATATATATATATATATATATATATATATATATATATATATATATATATATATATAACGGGAAGCTTTATGAAAATAGACAAAAGACGAAGGCAGGTGGAAAACAAACAAACAATATTTGATGCGCACCCAACCGGACACGGCGCACAAAGCTGTGGACATCAACTCGCGTCTGGAATTCCTTACAGGATGGAGTGAGGGGATGAAACGCAGACCCCTACCAAGGACGGAGCGTTCAGCCGCAGAGAGGGGAAGATCAGATATATATATATATATATATATATATATATATATATAACGGGAAGCTTTATGAAAATAACAAAAGACGAAGGCAGGTGGAAAACAAACGAACAATTGTATTAGTATGGCGCTCAGGAAATATAAATAAAAGAAGTCTTTAACGTTTCGAGCCTACGCTCTTCAACAGAAAGATACACAGAGAGAAAAAAAACACAGAAAGAAGGAGAGAAAAAAATTGCGTGCAGTAACTAACGAATCAACATGGCGATCTGATTTCGGCCAGAGGTCAAAGATCAAACATGAGACGCGAGAGCGAAATAAGGGGAGATAATAGGGTTGATAATAGGGTTGAATGACCAGCTATTAGTGCGTAGAAGGGGTCTGGACGTGTGTATGTATAGGGTTGGTGTATGTACTGGTATGTATTAGTATGTATAAGGGTGTGTGTGTGTGCGTATGAGAGAGTATTAGTGCGTAGGATAGGTCTGGACGTGCGTATGTATGGGGTTGGTGTATGTATTAGTATGTATTAGTATGTATTTGTACGTATTAGTATGTATAAGTGTGTGTGTGTGTGTGTATGAGAGAGTATAAGTGCGTATGAGGGGTCTGGACGTGTGTATGTATAGGGTTGGTGTATGTATTAGTATGTATTAGTATGTATTAGTGCGTATTAGTATGTATTAGTTGGTGTATGTATTAGTATGTATTAGTATGTATTAGTGCGTATTAGTATGTATTAGTTGGTGTATGTATTAGTATGGCACATCATATATGATGTGATGTGTAAAGTCGGGTGGTGTAGTGAGGAAGAGGGGGGAGGGGAAGAAGAGGGGGGAAAGAAGGGGAGGGGAAGAAGAGGGGGGGAGAGGGAGGAAGATGGGAGGAGGGGGAGAAGGAAGGGGAGGAGGATGGGGGAGGAAGGATGGGGGACCAAATGGCTTATAAGAGCGAAGAGAGAAGATTAATTCCTGTTCACGCCGCAAACGGGAATCCGGATGGCCTCTGTGTAAGGACAAACCGAACACAGATAGATGTTGCAAGGAGTGACCGGTGGAGCGGAAATGGCGTGAAACCGGTGTGTCGTTCGCAAGGTGGATGTCACGAAGGTGTTCCGCGAACCGGTCAGCCAAGCGGCGTCCCGTTTGTCCGTTGTACAAGGAATTGCAGAGAGAGCAAGATACGCAATAGATAACATTGCTGGAGGTGCAGGTGAAGGAGTGGATGATGGGATAGGGTCGATGGTGGGTGCTAGTGCGGCGGGTGGTGTTGGAGAGGTAAGGGCAAGTGCGGCGACGTGGGCGGGAGCAGGGGAACGAGCCGGGTTGGGAGGTAGTGTCAGGGAAGGAGCTATGGACCAAAAGGTCTCGAAGGTTGTGTGCTCGTTTGAAAGGGGGAGGGTCGGTTAGGGGAGGTGGTGTGACGTGGACGGGTCGGACTGGAGATGACGGAAAGCTCGAAGAATGGTGCGTTGGAGACGTAGGGTCGTGGGTGGTAAGTGAGGGGAAAAGGGAGGCGGGAGACTACAGGGCGGGTTCGGGGAGAGAGCAGATAACCGGTCCACGGACCGTGCTCTGGCAAGGGCGGTGTGGATAGTGGGTGAGGGGTATCCACGTAGGGTGAAGTGGTGAGCCATACGTTGAGACTGAGTCTCAAAGTCATGGTCGTCACTACAGAGCCTACGTAGACGGAGGAATTGGGAATAGGGGATGGAAAGCTTGGTGTGTTCTGGGTGGGAGGAGAAGAAAAGTTGAGGTATGAGTGTGAGTCTGTGTGTTTGTAGTGAATGGAGGTGGTAAGAGTGGAGTGAAGAATGCTAACCGAAATGTCGAGGAAGGAGACAGAGGTGTTGGAGATAGTGGAAGTGAAGTGGAGAGCTGGATGGAAAGATTGGACGAAAGAGAGGAAGGAATCTAGATGTTCACGGGAGAGTGAGGTGGCACCGATAATGTCGTCAATGTAACGACCATATAGTTCAGGAGTGGGACCAGTGAAATTAGAGAATATTTGAATGCGCACCCAACCGGACACGGCGCACAAAGCTGTGGACATCAACTCGCGTCTGGAATTCCTTACAGGATGGAGTGAGGGGGATGAAACGCAGACCCCTACCAAGGACGGAGCGTTCAGCCGCAGAGAGGGGAAGATCAGATATATATATATATATATATATATATATATTATATATATATAACGGGAAGCTTTATGAAAATAAACAAAAGACGAAGGCAGGTGGAAAACAAACGAACAATTGTATTAGTATGGCGCTCAGGAAATATAAATAAAACAAGTCTTTAACGTTTCGAGCCTACGCTCTTCAACAGAAAGATACACAGAGAGAGAAAAACACAGAAAGAAGGAGAGAAAAAAAAATGCGTGCAGTAGCTAACGAATCAACATGGCGATCTGATTTCGGCCAGAGGTCAAAGATCAAACATGAGACGCGAGAGCGAAATAAGGGGAGAAGTTCAAGGTTGAAAGTTCAAGGTGAGAAATGTGTAGACGTCGTGGTATATTTTTTAAGGATTTCACATCAATGCAAAGTCACTTTGATCCGCGAAAGAGAGGTGCAGCCAATGGTAAGTATCCAAGAGGTAAAGAAAATCCAAGGTAGAGGTAAGTGTTGATAGTGGTATTGGTAGAATATAGGATGAAAGTGAGACCACGTGAGCGCATAATATATAACGGGAAGCTTTATGAAAATAGGTGGAAAACAAACGAACAATTGTATTAGTATGGCGCTCAGGAAATATAAATAAAACAGGTCTTTAACGTTTCGAGCCTACGCTCTTCAACAGAAAGATACACAGAGAGAGAAAAACACAGAAAGAAGGAGAGAAAAAAAATGCGTGCAGTAGCTAACGAATCAACATGGCGATCTGATTTCGGCCAGAGGTCAAAGATCAAACATGAGACGTGAGAGCGAAATAAGGGGAGAAGTTCAAGGTTGAAAGTTCAAGGTGAGAAATGTGTAGACGTCGTGGTATATTTTTTAAGGATATATATATAATATATATATATATATATATATATATATATATATGTATATATATATATATATATATATATATATATATATATATATATAGATATATATATATATATATATATATATATATAAGAGGCTCAGCAAGTCAACAACAAGGTGTACAGTGGCAGTTATTTGTAACTTCTAGATTTGTTTCCGTAAACAGATTCTCGGCTTGAAGCGCATCCTTTCTATCAAGTAACTGCTAAATTACTTTTCTTTGCCGTTAACACTGGATGCTGTCCTTGGCTGACATTCAAGAATTCACCTGTCGTTCAGGTGATGTACTTAGATATATGTATACATCGTTCTGTATAGATCTACATATATAGACACCTATATATATACATGCTCAATCACACATACACATGCTCCAACACACACAAGCGGTTAGAAGAGAGTCCAGTGTGGGGACGTCCGCGTTTTCTCTACTTTGGCAGATGCTTGTATTATTTCACAGTGCAATAGATCCCTCAATGTCAATACATCTTTCACACCGCCAAGTATCTGCCAAATCAAATGTATGTTCAAAACACACATGTCAATTCTATACAAGAAAATGTCCGTATAAATATTGTAGCTATTGTGAATCAAGTCTTCATTCGGCGAGAACACGACACCTGTTGGTCGGCGGGAAATAACATCACTAGGTGAGACAAGCTGACATTGAATCAGCTTCGCTGACTGACAGGTGACGGTCGTTTAGAGAATGCGCGGGCTAAGACTAGGCAGTATCACGTGACAACTTGCTGAAGCTGCCTGCTGGAGACTAGCGGCAGGTATTTAAAGGGAAAAATTTGACAAGTCAGTCAGTGACCGGCTGACACTCGCTGACGATGCATCGAAGAGGCCAGGGAACGGAAGAAAGAAGACATGCACCCAACACCAGAGCTGAAGATACCTCCGAAAGGTGGGGCCCCGCCACGTCAAAACGGTAGAGGAGTAGCGACCAAAACCAGGCGTGTTTTCTTCCTGATGATGCCTTGAGCTAACTGGATCCTATAAAGGAGCTGTTGTGGTAGCAGACCACGAAACACGGTTGTAATTCCTTCAATCTGTCTTGGCGAGTGCAGAATTTGTAATTACACGTGTATTCAGAAGCTCCGCCAGCTGACTTTATAAATCTTTACTCCAAAGCGAGAACGTTTGGTCGGGTTGTAACTTTTCAATCGGATCTTTCCCTTGGATTTTCACAAAGTCTAGTCCGTACAAATGTCATGCGTGGGGACATACACCGTTCTGAAATTTCCAGGTACTTCGTCAAATAGTTTACATATATATATATGATGTATGTGAGCGAAATGTATCGTTGTCTATGTATGTTGTGTGTGTCAATGCGTGCTGTGTGTGTATGTATATATATAACCTGTGTTCAGATGTTATGTGCTTGTGTGGATTCGGGAGTATACATGATGGTGTGTGGTGTGGGTGCTGAAAAGTGGTCAGCGGAGTAGTTTGGGCTGGGTGTCAACTGAATAATGGAGGTGATGTGGCTGTATATACGCACACACGTATATATATACACACACATATATATACGTATATATATATATATATATATATATATATATATATGTTTACATGTTTACATATATGGGAGTGATGAGTGAGGGTCCGAATATATATATATATATATATGTATGTGTATATATATATATATATATATATATATATATATTATATATATATATATATATGTTTTATATATATGTATATATATGGATATAGATATATGTATATATATGAGATAGATATATGCATATATATGTGTGTGTGTGTGTGTGTATGCATATATAAGCGGATACAAGTGTATATATGGGCACGTGCTTAGCTGCGTTTATGGGCATATAAGATGTGTTTTTGCTTATGTATGCATGCGGACATACATATATTCCCATATTTTCGAGAGGTTGTGTACATATGTGAATAACTAGATATATTGAACGACGTATCTGTATGTGTATACATATCTCTATACGTATGTTTATGCATGTATATACGGGTGCCTAAATACATGTATATATGCATGTGTACGCGAATGTATGTATGTATATGTAAATATATATATAAAAGAGCGTATCGCTGTGTGTATATAGCGATACATACATAGGTGTACGTGTTTGAGAGAGAGGGTATGTGTGAATCTGTGTGTGTTTGTGTGTGTGTGAGTTTGTGTGTGTATGTGCCCGTCCATTGCATACTGAAAGTCGGCTAATAACAGTCGCATGTGTAGTCAACCACGAAGAATATGTCAGCCGTTAGCTGGTACCAAAAAACCCATCCACTACCCTTGGTAGCAGTCCAACAAACTCACCAAGGTAGCAGACAAGATGAATCTACCAACTACTACAAAATTCCAGCCATGATTGACGGATGGGATTGCCTTGAAACCAAAGATTTTAAACTGACGAAGAAAACACATCAGTATCACTCGAGGAAGAGCAACTGTACCTCATTATGCAAACGAACAGCTGCATAATCAAATATCTGTATTTTCGGAGAATCACGTTGGGTAGAAACAATTGTAGTGTTCAAAAAATAAAGGTCCAACCGTTCTCATTCTTGTTGGCTCTAATGTCTGCAATTATTTTTGTGTGTGTGTAGGTGTGCGTGTGTTTGTAAATACGGAAATAGGGATGCAAATGAACAAATAAAACTACTTGGGCATGATGTACACAAATTATAGTCATGTAAATGATGAGAAAGCAACGTTTGAAAATTTCCACACGATGACTATTCAAGTATTAATGAATATATAGATATTTTAAATTCATCACAGCAAACTGGCACAGAATAAACACTCGCTGAAAAGTAAAAGTTTGAAGATATGATATTACATGTCCGACAGCTGTTTCTGAGTTTTCGAGGTCCTTCATAGGGTTATCAAATGCAGTTCACCAGAAAATGCAGCCAATAATTGACTCAAATAAACATTGAATAGATTCGGGATCGTTTTCAGAGTGGAAAGATAATGAGTTGGTCAGCTTTTTATTATCTGTCTACCTTCAAGTCAGAATGGATTGAACAGAACAGGAAGACACGCATATGGATTGTCAATGAAGAGAACAGAGGATGACAGACGCAAGATTTCGGACAAAGAACACCAAAATAATAATAATAATAAAAAGGAATTAAATAACAGTCATATAGCGCGTGTGGTTGATTGGCCAAAATATATCTATTCCCTAATAGAATGTACCTTCTTTCAACACACGTTTTCCCATCAGGAATTTTTCGAAATAAATGCTTAGTCTTAAATTGATATCTGAATTAAACATTGGCAGCTATAATTTAACTATGAATGTCCGAAACAGGGTTATATTGCCATAGTGATGCTCTTATTCTACGTAAGTTGTCCATAATTCAGTCCAGCATTTCTTTTGAATTAATTTTTCCATCAAGAGAAGATTTTGATTATCTTTTTTTTTTTGAAATATAAATTATTTAAATTCTAATTTTAATTTCTCCGGAAGTAATTTCAACTTATTCTGCAATGGCTTCTTCGACATATATTTTTAAGAGAAACTTGATGATGTCCACATACTTTTGTTTCTAGTATGGGTATCGTGACTATGGGATAGATATTAAAATTGTTTCTCTCTTATATGTGATTAGTAATGTTACTTCTTAAACTTTCATTAAAATGATTTGACGAACAGATTCCTTACAAACAGAATCACATATACTCAAGCAGATCATGCTTATCATAGGAAATTACGTGCGCTAGTGTATACGCCAAGGAAAGAACCGCGTTGTGCTTGCGTGTGTGCGTACGTACCGATGAATTTAATAGCCATATAGACAGAACGAAGATATTGGCATTATTTCCACTCTCTCACAAAATGGGGAAAATATGTTGGTTACATCGTAGCAACATACATTTAAAACAGAACACAATATTTAAAATGAGTCGTTAAAATACAAATAATTTAGAATATCACTCTAATGCCACAGATTATATCGACAACATCTGTGTCTTCAGATCCATTAACATAAAGTATGCTTGTATCTTAGCAAACGTACCGGCCAAGGCTTTCAGAGAATCACGATTAGCCATGATGATAAGTCACATAGTTATGGCCGCACTCATTACAGGTAAATATCTATGAGATAAAGTTTTTTCACCATCATCAAAATTCATATTCAATATTAATCTGTATTTTATTTCTATGTCTCTATAAAAATTGCTTCTCTCCTTTAGACGTTCTTCTCTCTACTTTCCCTATTTCTATCACATATGCATACATACATATCTGAATAGGCACACATTAATAAGTCTGCCTTTGAATATATATCAGTGTTGGATGGAATTCAATCAAAAATAGGCGTAAATTATTTAAAACAGTTATGTGTTAATCAATTCACACATACTGGTAAAGTCATTCTTCCTCTGCTAATCTGTTCTTATCTCCGTCGAAGCTATTCATCTGATGTGCTCAATCATGTATGATTCATTTATAAGGCGCATTATATATATATATATATATATATATATATATATATATATATATATGTGTGTGTGTGTGTGTGTGTGTGTGTGTGTGTGTGTGTGTGTGTGTGTAATTGTTAATGAAGACAACAACATTAAGGAAAGGCAAACATGGCAAGACATATATATTATTATTATTATTATTATTATTGGAAGAAATTGAAAGTCTTACAGCTGTTTCTGAGATATCCCAGATTATGGGATATTCCGTCATCGGAGACAAATAGGGAAAATGAGGAGGGTATAGATTAATGAAATGATGACAGGAGTAAAGGAATAAGGAGATGAAGAGAGAGAAGAAAAAAAGAAGTATAAATGTTCAATTCAACTTACTGATGTTGTAGAAATAAGTTCATAAGTCCTAAAGTGCAATCCTGCGTAGATCCACATGGGTTAAAGTCCTGATGTTGCAAACATCCAGATCAAGTACGCTAGCATATCGACGCTCGAAACTTAGCTCTAGACAAACGCGCACAAATATTGGAAATCCAAACCGTCCTACTAGGATCAGAGAATCTCGCCCACATAGCACCCACACACATAACACTCGATCTACGAATACTAATACTGAACCTTCGAACTCTCCTCCAACAGTCACTATGAATTACACCTCCACAAACTTTCCTAATAAAAGCGGCGGCGGATCTAAAATCATTCACTAAAACATTTTTAAAATAGCAGAATCTAATTTCCCACGTAACCACAAATGGCATTCTCTCTGCAACAGATATTATAAACCCCTTTTTCCACTTTTAATTTCGTTACTATTATCCCTTTGCTTTCACATTACGGTTTCATTATAATCTGTTGACCGTAAACTTGTATATTTATTTGTTAACCCATTGAATGTCATCGTTATTCCTACTAATTGTTGGTACCATCGTTACTCCCTTTGATTTTTAGTTTTTTACTCATCTTTTATATTTTAATTAATTATGGGACTTGTATATCTCTTAATTAATTAATTATAGGACTTGTATATATTATTTGTTTCAGTCATTTGACTGCGGCCATGCTGGAGCACCACCTTTTAGTCAAGCAAATCGACTTGACGACTTCTTCTTTAGAAGTCTACTACTTATTCTATCGGAGTCCTTCGCCGAACCGCTAGATTACGGGGACGTAAACACACCACCATCGGTTGTCAAGCGATGTTGGGGGCACAAACACAGACACACAAACACGTACACACACATACATACATATATATATATATATATATATATACATATATACGACGTGCTTCTTTCAGTTTCTGTCTACCAAATCCACTCACAAGGCTTTGGTCGGCCCGAAGCTATAGTAGAAGACACTTGCCCAAGGTGCCATGCAGTGGGAATAAACCCGGAACCATGTGGTTGGTAAGCAAGCTACTTACCACGCAGTCACTCCTGCGCCTAACGTTTTGGTCTTATATCTCCATCAAATATTCTTTTAGTAATAAAGCTCACATGGAAAGGATGTTCAATAGATAAATGTATAGATACGTGCTGAACCCTATTCACCATTTTAAAATATATATATATCTAATTGAATGGTACCATAAGAGGAAAAGAATTATGTCTTTCTTAACCGTGGAGATAAATGGCTTGGCCGTCCGTCCCTACCATTACCATGAAGACTAACGACTTTTAATCCAATAAATCTACCCTCATTTTCACATCGTGCTGTTCTCTGCTACAAGACCACTTTTTTGATTTGGAAAACTCGAAGGAATCCCTAACTATGGGCTTGCAGTGGATCTTTAAACGTTTTTACACATATTAAAGGTTTTTAAATGCTCCAAATATTGTGGTTCGCGTTCGCATTTAAAGTAATCAGGATTTTATAATGATATAATGTAATCATTAATCAATTAAGATTGTTTGGAAACAGCTTAATGTGTCCATGGTTATATATATATATATATAATGATATATGTATGTATGTAAGTATGTATATGAATATATACAATGATACACACGCGCCTGCACACAAACACACACACACATATGTATATAGATGTGTGTTTGTGTGTGTGTGTGTGTGCGCGCGTGTATGTGTATGTGTGTGTGTGTGTGTGTGTGTGTGCATAGCGAGAGACATACAGACAGAGAAAATGAGAGAGGGTAGAGATACTTTGTAAGTGGCATGTCCAGAAAATTGTGTGCAGTAGTCTTACAAATTCATTGGTGTATTATAATAAACGTATCTAAAATAGTCTGCCACTGGTAGCTGGCTTTTAGTGCCTTTAACATATCAGGAATGATTTATATTACGCTAAACTATATCATGTCGTTTTTATATAAAATGCCAAATTTGTAGGTGTTTCCTCGACGAAATCTTGTGATGTAATCGGTAAAGAGTATTGCAAGGATGCCTGGCATATGTATCCTGTACGTAGGCCTGATGCTAAATATTGCAAGTATGAATATATTTCTAGCTATTACCGCTGTTATCATCTATTTTTCGCTTAATCATTTCCTCACATTTTCATTGAAATTGTTTGTTTATCTTTTGAAATTAACCGGAAATATTTGGTTTATCATATTTATATTTGGCATTCTTTATATTTTTCTGATAATGTGAAATCCGAATACATAAGTAACAGAACACGGAAGGAGCATATAAATCTTGGATATTATGGCGCGATGATCGATCAAATTCTTTTTTCCTCTCTGTTTATAGCTAATTACAGAATCTAAAGTAAAACTTTAACAGACTTAAGAATCCAGCCGTTATTGTTTTAACAAACCTTTCTCAACCATTCAAACACGCAAGCATGCTTCAACGAATGCAATTTTCTTTTAACTATACGTCTTCAAATTGCAAATGCGAGCAGCCACAAGGTTTTTTTGTGTACGGCTGAAAATAATTTCTTATGTCAATTCCTGTGCCTTCAAATAAGAACTCTCATGCCCTACGACATTTTATGCTTCTGGCTTCAAATTATTAGCATTCCAATATTATCGACGTCAATAATGCAATGCAATTTAATATTATACCTTTGACTTAATTTCCCTACATAAAATATTCCAAAATACCGCAAACTAAGTTCATTCTTTTTCACAGTATTTTCTTTTCTTTTTTGCATTTTCAGTCGCTTGCTCATACTAGAAAAATGTTTCCTCAGCATGTTCTTGCAGTGCAGAAATATCTACCACAACTACTATGTAAAGAATTGCAATGGTGAGATGCTTCCAAGCTTTCCCAATATTATTAGAAGATATATCAGTTGAAACAAACACCCTTACTTCTTTCTTGTATCCGGTTTGCAAGATTCGTAATATGGATTCATGTGTTGGACTAAATTTTGTGATGTCTAGGGAGACAATACCAATATTATTGACTAACGTTTTGGTTCACTTCCATTGCCTTATTATTAGTCTGTTGGTTAAATATCAATCCAACTAATCGATTGTTTAATTTGAGTAAACTGCAAGGCGTTTCCTTTGTTAGTTTTTTGCCAAAGTTCTTTAATTGCTATTTGCATCGTATTCAGTGAATTTAGATTTAGTTCGTTAAAACAATCGATTGGATATTTTGATATCTATCCAATTATCCAATAATAAAGGAGTGAATTTGAACCAGTGCGTATATCAATATTAGAATCGTATCTCTCCCTAAACACACAAAGCGATGTTAGTTCATAACCTTAGTTTATATCCTTACATTTGTACAGAAAATCCTTAGGCCAAACAGCCAAATAGCACTTACCAACAATCTGCTCAATACACTAACTGTTTTACGGCACCTAAAATTTATCTGCTTTGCACATCATCCATCATAAAATGCTAGGAATGCGAGTGGCATTATTCTTCCAAGCATTTAAATCCACATTCCACCACACACAACAGCAATCCACCGTCCCATACATACAAAGTATCCAAATAGACTTGGATAAAACAAGGCCTATAACATTATTGTGAACTTCAGCCACATTCTAAAAGCCGGCTGCTTTAACGAAGAAGCGTAACATCTTCGACACCATTAACCGATCTGCAGCAGTTGACTTCGTCCTTCCTATAATGCTCAAACGTCCCTGCTTCTCCAGCTGCAGCCGATACATTTATTTTCTTGACAGAATGATGTGCCATCGTAACAAGAGTATGTTCTGCGTTAAAGAATATCATCATCACGGTAAAATTATCAACCCCTTCTTCTTGTTTCTCATATCTCTAAGTTATTAAAAAGACCCAATAATATCTCCCAAAATTTCGAAAAGACCTCTTCCTCTCTCTCTATCTCTCTATCTGTCTCTACCTCCAATTCTCTCTCTCACTCTCTCTTTCCTTAATAGGAAGTCTGTCAGGTGTGGCCTGACCAAGAATTCAATATCTTCCGCAACTTATTCCCATTATTCATTCATAGCTTATATTTTGCTACATCTCACGAAATCAATCAACGTTAATTAGATATCGCATTAATTTCATTTCTCCATAACCATCTCTAGCGAAACATTATATATTCACAACTTAGAATACACTGAACATAAGCAGAATTGATGAATAGATCTCTATTAAGTATTTTCCTTTAGTGACAAGCAATATTTATATCTTTAAATTTTTAACATTTTCATTCGTCAGAGAATGATAAAGCGCCAAACGCCCTTTACGCTAATTAACACCAGATCACTCCCAAATTTGGCTGCCACTTTAACCGATATTATTTCCTTGCAAGAGTCTAACTTAGCAAGGATTACTTCTGAGCGACTTTCTCTTCACATAAATGACACAAGATATCTTCCGACACAAGAAACGGAAAATATACACTCAATGGGGAATCGTTTACACAATGGGGTCCCTGCTGATGCTACGGATGCACAGATATATGTTCTAAACGGTTATCAGAAAGGTGATTTCTTCTTTCTTTGTTCAACTGTTATCATGTTTTTTTCCTCTACGGATATAAATGCGCTCATGCCGCTCGCAAATATGACAGTAAATAATCTGATCTATCCTGCTTGTGTGTGTCGGAATATCCCGAAGTAATGAAAGCTAAAAAACTTATTGGAATTCTTTCTTTTAATGCGTAAGAAAGATTTCGATGCCGACAAAATAAAATGCTTTATGGAATATATCACCAATAAACTATGGACACACTCATAATTCTAGGCTTGCTGTGACAGAATTCGATGCCTACGAAATAGAATGTTCTATGGAATATAGCACCAATAAACCCTGGCCGCACTAATGATTCTTGGCTTTCTGTGTCAGATTTTGATGCCGACGAAATAGAATGTTCTATGGAATATAGCACCAATAAACCCTGGCCGCACTAATGATTCTTGGCTTTCTGTGTCAGATTTTGATGCCGACGAAATAGAATGTTCTATGGAATATAGCACCAATAAACCCTGGCCGCACTAATGATTCTTGGCTTTCTGTGTCAGATTTTGATGCCGACGAAATAGAATGTTGTATGGAATATAGCACCAATAAACCCTGGCCGCACTAATGATTCTTGGCTTTCTGTGTCAGATTTTGATGCCGACGAAATAGAATGTTGTATGGAATATAGCACCAATAAACCCTGGCCGCACTAATGATTCTTGGCTTTCTGTGTCAGATTTTGATGCCGACGAAATAGAATGTTCTATGGAATATAGCACCAATAAACCCTGGCCGCACTAATGATTCTTGGCTTTCTGTGTCAGATTTTGATGCCGACGAAATAGAATGTTGTATGGAATATAGCACCAATAAACCCTGGCCGCACTAATGATTCTTGGCTTTCTGTGTCAGATTTTGATGCCGACGAAATAGAATGTTCTATGGAATATAGCACCAATAAACCCTGGCCGCACTAATGATTCTTGGCTTTCTGTGTCAGATTTTGATGCCGACGAAATAGAATGTTCTATGGAATATAGCACCAATAAACCCTGGCCGCACTAATGATTCTTGGCTTTCTGTGTCAGATTTTGATGCCGACGAAATAGAATGCTGTATGGAATATGTCACCAATAAACTCTGAACACACTCATAATTCTAGACTTTCTGTGACTCTTGTAACATACTAGTCCAACGTAAAATTTAACTGAGCATCAATTCTATATATTGCAGTTGGTCCGAAGATGGGTCCTTCCTCCTCAAGTAACAAGGCATTTGTTAAAAGCTCACTCCTGATCTTAATGAAACTCGTTGTCCTCGCAGGTGTGTAATGGAATAATAATTCAAACTGGCGTTTGCTGTAACCAGAGTTAAATTAATTTACTTCCTGTTATTTAGTTGTTTTTTTTTTTTCATAATTGTATTAAATCTGCTTGCCATGAAAAGGTGATCTGAAGACACTATTTACGTCACAAATATAATTTGTTTTCTAAAAGTAGAGAGGACAGACAAACGGATTAAGTCGATTATATCGATGCTAGTGCGTAACTGGTACTTAATTTATCGACCCTGAAAGAATGAAAAGCAAATTCGACCTCGGCAGAATTTGAACTCACAATGTATCGACAGACGAAATACCGCTAAGTATTTCGCCCGGCGTGCTAACGATTCTGCCAGCTCGCCGCCATGTCACAAATACAATTTCTGACACATCATCTCTGTTGTCTCCTCTGTGACCGCTGCGGTCTTTTCAAAATTACTTCATTTCAGTGTAACACAATCCAAATACCAATATCATGATACATATCCGTGCCTCAATCTTGTTTAATATATCTCGTTCCTTCAAAATTACGTCGAATATACAAAATCACGTAATTGAACGGAATACATGAAATATTTAATTCCATGTTGTGTGTTCCTATATAAATAATTATATTTGAATGTAGTGTCGGTAAATCAAAGTCAGAGGGCTATTCTTCAGAGAAGGCGTACACGTGGCTGTGTGGTGAAGAACTTCGCATTTTGACATTACATTGTCAGGGTCAGTGGCATATACTTGTGTTTCAACGGGCCAATGCATTTTGTGGTAATTCGATCGGCGAAATTATGTTGAAACTCGAATGTGTGTCTCTGTGTGAGTGCAAGCGTGCGCTTGTTTGTGCGCTTGTTTGTGCACGCATGACTTTGCTTTTGCCAAGACATATATGTAGTATAGAAAAGCTTCGTCGAAATGTCTTTTCCTCCGCTTGGTGACTCCTACCGACTATTATAAAAAGAATGAAAATGAACGAGAAGCTTGTATATTTCGGGAGAAAAAAATTACATGGTCAACCTGTTTCCGTGTTTTGCTACTCATAACTAGTAAATTAGTGAACATTTACAGGTTCATGGCATCTTAAGAACCTTATCGTCCATGTTGAAGGTAGGAAAGGTACTTCCTGTCCAGAAAGTTGTTTCCTGGCAGGACAAGTAATCAAACAGAATGGACCCCTCATCAGCTGTCGGCTGTCTATCTACTCCTCATTTTCAACATTCACCGACTCTTTTCTTCTATCCGTCTCTAATTCCCTTTTTCTTGCCCTCCCTCTTTCAACATTTTCTCTATGTTTTTATCTCTCCTGCCCGCTCTTTCTCTTTCTTTCACTCTCTGTCACTCTCTCTCTCTCTCTCGTTGCTCACACATAACCATAGTCCATCTTTATTTTAGCTCACGTGAATATTTTTCTTTTCTTGCACGGACGTTCAAAAGACTGGACGCTTTCTCTCTCTTCTATCTGTTCCTTTTTCACGGGAAATACTTCACTATTTTCTTCTCGTTCTGGTCTACCGACCCTCCATAGTTGTTTTTGTTCGGTTTCCTCGTATGTCTCCACTCTCCTGTTTTCTTCCCAACTTTCACCCTCCATAAATCCTAAGCTTTATTATAAAACTTATGGGAGCAACTGTCTTTGAAGACTCATATTTTCGTTGAATGCTCGAAATGAGGAGTAGCTAGATTGCCGAAATCTGATGAAAGGTCTTTTCACTGTGTTTACTGTTTCCTAGTTTTCTCTCATTTTCTCTCGATGTTTACGTAATTAAATGGTGTGCTTCGTATTTTATGTTGTTTGCGCAGTTGGTGACGTCCTGTACCCACATATGCATGCATAAATACATACATGTACACGCACTCACACACACAGATATATAATTTAATTGAGCACCACGTAAGTTTGTATACACACACACACACACACACACACACACACCACACACACACACATATATATATATATATATATATATATATATATAATTAAATAAGGGTAGAAATTGATATTAATCAATTAAAACCAGTGGCCTAGCATATTTTTAAAAAAACCGAAGATTAAAAATTTTATACATACAAAATTTAGAGGAATGACCGCTAATAGTGGACAGCCTGCATGCTAGATATAGACGTCAAACTCGCCATTTACCACGACGAATGTGTTCTCAAGAAAAAAATCACCAAACACCAAAGTTTAAAAATATGACAAATGAAAATATACGAAAATAAAAAAAAAACGATTACCTACGTATTAATTAGTTTCACTTGTTAATAACTACGTATTTGTAAACATCTGGAAGATCGCCAGCGTAGCGTCTCTCGTTTACGAAATATAGTCTCGAAAAGTAACAAGAAACTCAATTAATACAAGCGCCAAAAATAATATTTCCCCTTTTTATTTCAGGTCACTATCCTTGAAGCAAAACTTTCCCTAAGGTGTAAGTTTTTGCGGCACGAGAACTAAAGAAATAAATACTTCCTTATAATACACATTTTGTTCTTGTTTGATTAGCTTTGTTTCCGTAAATGTGTTCCAGTGTTGTGTGAGTCCTGCGTTAGACATGCGATGGTCGGCACACAGACAGTCATTTGCATAAATTTTGATTTCTGCAAATCAAGTAAGATATTTTGTCGGTGAACATCGTTTCAGTGATACGTGTGTTCTTCTTAACAATGTAAATTAAACATTTCATTTATAAACGCAACTAGCTGAAATACTGCCCTCGTTGTGGTATATCCTTGTCTCTCTTAGTTCACACATTTCATACCCGATTTGAGTAATATTTCTGATACGTTAAGTCCAATTTTAATTTGTAGCTTTTTATTCCTGAAATAGTATATTCAAACCTGCATTATTTTATTGCTGTTTTATTGGATGTCTTTTAAACACATTGAAATGCAACCTACCCTCCATGTGGTAGTTATTATGATAGAAATATCTTGGAAACACGTGTGTACATTCTAAAGACTATAACATACAAACAACCATACAAACACATTCACTTTTGATACTGCTTCAAAATAATGGAAGGTTAGCGATGCACACATAATCGGCTGATGTCCAGATTACATGAAATCACTTTAATATTAAGACGGGGCAAATATTATCTCCTCATATCGTTCTCAAAATGTTCGCCGCATTTGTGATAAATAATGCGTGTTCTCTGCGTTTGAATGTGAATTAGGTAACGTATATAAATATCAGAATTAGTTTTGAGACTCAAATTGGCTGGTTTGAGAGCATGCGTAACAATTCTTTTTTGGCATAATAGTTGTGCTTGAATATTTCTTGTTTTGAATATAGATAAAATACATTTACATTTAGAGTGCACGTTTATTAATATATCTTATTTTTTATTGACTATTTCAATAGAGAATTTATTATATAAATAACACTATTAAAAAAAAAAAACAGAAGAAAATTGCCGACTGAGAATCGCTGGCGCCCAAGTTGTTTTGTGATTTTGATGGGTTTTCTTTTTAAAAGCTTCATGAAAATGTGTGCAGTTGTACTGATAAAAAAGCATAAAGCATACTGAATATCGAAATATTTATCCTTAATACCTTCCTTCCTAATAATTTGTATGTTGATCCACTGCAATATTAATACTAATGTGTATTAATAACATAAAGTATATACATATAATTTTAGGGAATATGATTCCAAACTTACAGGAAAAAATCAATTTAGTAATACTAAATAATCATTTTACAATATATAATATATGTATATAAAGTAAAGAACCACGAGGTAGTAATATTTTAATTGAATTGATATTACTGTTACCATTTTGAAAATATAGCCACGAAACACGTGTAGTCTACTTACTAATCATATACCATTTATTTATTATTTTTTACTTTATTTAGTTCTAGGTAAATTTTTTATCGTATATTTAAATTTTTACTATTTGTTATGATTTAATTATTTTAATTGCTACATGGTGGTTCTTCTCTAATTTATATACATATACATACATACATATATACATACATGCATATATATATATATATATATATATATATATATATATATATATATATATATATATATATATATATATGTACATGTTAAATATAAGGAGACAACAAAACCCCGGCAGTGTAGAAAATTTTCAGGACATTTATAATGAGAAGGTTAGTCTTAGAGGTGTTTCTGGGACGTTAGGCATATCCCTTCATTAAAGAGGGTGTAATATGGTCAAATAGAGGAAAATATTAGAGTTTAATATAAGGTGTTATTTTGGAAAAGAATGGAAATAATAAAATAAAAATATAAATGTATGTAGCTGGTCACAGTAAAAATGGTAGAACTGATTCTTCTCCATGGTAGTTGAATACCGTTAGGGGTTAATGTTTTGTCATTACAAATGGAAAGTGTGAATACAGGAGCACCCAATATGTACATAACCCCAATATCAACCTCCTAATTTAGACCACAACCAGTCCCATTAACACTAACCAGAATACTACTACCACGACTTCCACCACTTTTTCGGACAGGATAAATAATAATAAAAATAAAACTACTGAATAATAATAATAACAATAATAATAATAATAATAATAATAATAATAATAATAATAATAATAATAATAATAATAATAATAATAATAATAAATATAATAATAATAATAAATATAATAATAATAATAACTAAAACACTAGGACTTCTAGATATATATAACATACTGGGAACTGCACACATTCTACGCAAAACACCTTCAATACAGTAAACATAAGAGCATCACAGCACATCAAAGCACATAATGTCCAAGGCACGGAAAGCTGCGCACGGTAGGTAAGTGAAAGAACGTTATGAAAATACAACTACTGAATAATAATAATAATAATAATAATAATAATAATAATAATAATAATAATAATAATAATAATAATAATAATAATAATAATAATAATAATAATAATAATAATAATAACAACAACAACAACAAGAAGACAAAAACAACATAAAAACATGAAAACAAGAAAGCATCATACTCAGTAACAAAACAGGCAAAGGAATATCTCAGTGAATTCCGAATACAAAAAATTCCGGAATTAGACATACGAGAAACAAGCGTAGAAAAAGCCAAGTACATGAAAACCCGTGCTTAAACTGCTGCCTCGGATATTCTGACAGATAAATGGCAAGAAAAACCTCTCTATGGCAAATACGCGAAGAGAGCGAATAATGCCTCCAGTGCTTGAAAATGCCCACATCTCACTCCTCTGGAACTTCACCATTCAAACTGACAGAAAGATAGATGCAAATAGGCCAGACATCATATTGAAAGCCTTCAAACAAAGAATATGCCTCCTCATTGATTTGAATGTCCCAATCGATATAAACGTATCTGTCAAGACATACCAAAAACTGAGCAAATATAAAGATCTTGAAATAGAAATCAGCAAAATGTGGAACATGAAGACTAAAATAATACCTGTTGTCATAGGTGCCCTGGGTATGATAGCAAAAGGGGCTGATTGCTACCTAGTTAAGATACCGGGAAACCCCAAAATGGCAGAAATTCAAAAGATAGTACTCATGAGAACTGCCGATATCCTACGCAAAATAATCTTTATGAAATCTCAAGTTTTAAAACAAACACATAATTTTTTTATAGGTTCTCAAACATTCTGTAGAACAACACTATGTACAAAACCAAATATATGGCACCTTAGGCATAACACCAACATGAACTTCCAAATTGTTGTCTCTTGAGGTCTCTGTGTGATACTTTGAGCCGACTTGTACAAATGTAAAGCAAACGTCAAACATAAAATAATAATAATAATAATAATAATAATAATAATAATAATAATAATAATAATAATAATAATAATAATAATAATAATAATAATAATAATAATAATAATATTAATAGTAATATTAATAATAATAATAATAATAAAAATAATAATAATAATAAGCTAAATGACTTAGTATACTTAGCAGCAACTCCAGCCACAAAAAAACGACGGATACTCACTTAAACCCATCCAAACAGGAGTACCACCACCCAAACAAACCCTGTGGATAAATAACATCCAAAACAAAAAAACAAAAAATGAGAAAAGATCTGTCGATTCTTAATGAAACCAGTAGACAATCAACGCTACTGAGCAACAAAAAGAAAACAAAAAATACTCCGCAAATCACAGAAAAAGATTTACCTGAGATTAAAGAAAACTTAAAGCAAGATGTCCTTGCCAAAGCACAAAAGATCCGCCGGTACGAGAAACGCCAGCGCTTCTTTGAACAAAACAAAAAGTTCAACTCCAACCCCAAAAAGTGCTACCATGAACTTCGCAAAAATAAAATAGACATCACTGCAGCACCAACAGCAGAAGAATTGGAAGAATTCTGGAGAGAAATATGGTCGGCGAACGAACAGCCAAAAAAAGGGAGTAGTAACACAATAAACTCAGCAGCTGAGCAACTTTGGACCCTCATAACAACTGAAGAGTCCACCCAGGCACTGCAAGGACTAAGCAACTGGAAGGCGCCTGGGCATGACAAGATCCCCAACTACTGGTTGAAATAACTAACAGGAATGCACAAAAAGCTGGCTGAAAACTTCAACAACGTACTAGCAGAGCTAGAGACAATGCCTAAATGACTCACGAAGGGGAAAACCATCTTAATTCCCAAATCAAATGAGACAGCAAAACCAAAAAACTACAGACCTATAACCTGTCTCCCTACAATGTACAAGGCATTTACTGCAGTGTTATGGCAAAGATTTAACAAGCACCTGGACGAAAATAACCTGTTTCCAGAAGAGCAGAAAGGATGCCGCAAAGGCTCATATGGCTGTAAAGATCAACTAATGATTAATAAAGCCATAACTGAAGAGAGCCACAGACAGATGAAAGGCCTCAGTATGGCCTGGATCGACTATAAAAAGGCGTTTGATTGCATCCCCCACACATGGATCCTCGAAACACTAGCCATTAACAAAGTAGCACCAACAATTATAAAATTCATACAATACCATGAATAAATGGCAAACAGTGCTACAGCTCCAAATAAAAGAAGGACTCATGAAAACCAAAGCCATCCCCATTAGAAGAGGAATATTCCAGTGAGACGCGTTTTCTCAACTCCTTTTCTGCTCGGCACTGTCACCTCTATATGATATGCTAAACAGAACTGGATGCGGATATAAGTGTTACGGCAAAACGATCAGTCACATTTTGTATATGATGACCTAAAACTATACGCTGCAAATGACAAACAGGTGGAAACACTATTAAAGCCAGTTCATGGATTTACCAAAGAAATAGATATGAAATTTGGATTAGAAAAATGCGCCAAAGTAACCCTGAAAAGAGGAAAACTAGTTAAGAGTATCAACATCACACTAGATAAAACCAATGAAATAAAAGAACTAGACCAAAGACAAACCTACAATTACTTAGGAATCCATGAACTAGATAAGACACAACACACACAAATGAAAGAGAAAATAAAACCAATATAATAGGTGAGTTAGATCAATACTAAAACAGAGCTCAATGCTAAAATCAAGATAATAGGTATTAACACTTTAGCTGTCCCAGTTATAAGTTACAGCTACAATATCCTTAATTGGACACTAAATGAACTGACCAAAATAGATAGGAAAACAAGAAAAATAATGACAGGATCTAAGATGCATCACCCAAACTCTGACATAGAAAGACTATATATACAACGTATAGAAGATGGTAGGGGCCTTATACAGCTGGAAAACAACTATAAAATAACCACCATAGGATTGCAAAAATATCTACTTCAGAAGGAAGGAAAAGTGATACAAA
The DNA here is from genome assembly GCF_006345805.1 of Octopus sinensis. Taxonomy (NCBI): domain Eukaryota; kingdom Metazoa; phylum Mollusca; class Cephalopoda; order Octopoda; family Octopodidae; genus Octopus; species Octopus sinensis. Next base: position 63,684,483 of record NC_043011.1, on the reverse strand, counting down.
TAGCGACAAAACACGATCAAAACAAAAAACTGTTGTCAGTATTTAAGGAAACTGACAAATACAAATAAGAAATCATACCACCTAACCAATATGAAGAAGAAGAAGAAGAAGAAGAAGAATAAGGAGAAGAAGAAGAAAAGAAGAAGAAGAAGAAGAAGAAGAAGAAGAAGAAGAAGAAGAAGAAGAAGAAGAAGAAGAAGAAGAAGAAGAAGAAGAAGAAGAAGAAGAAGACAAAAAAGAAGAAGAAGAAGCAGCAGAAGATGAAGAAACAACAAAAGCTATAAAACAAATTAAATCCAAACTAAAACTAGAACAGCAACGAACCATGATAACACGATGTCAAGAAAAGCGCCTTCATGGTAAATACTGGACTAATCTAAATGCAAAAGAAATAGACAAAGAAAAATCCCAGCAATGGTTGAGAAGCTCGGGACTTAAAGCAGAGACAGAAGGATTTTTAATTGCAGCAGAAGACCAAAGCCTCCCCACCAGAAATTACCAAAAACATGTAATGAAAAGAAATATAACAAGTAACTGCAGAATATGTGGAGATGGACAAGAAACAATATATCATATTATCTCTTGCTGCTAAGTCCTGGCTAAGAAGGAATATATTCACAGACATAGTAGGTGCATTGGGCATGATAAAAAAATATTCAGACAAATACATAACAAAAACACCAGGACTTACAAACACATATAACATACAGAAAATTGCACTACTAGGCACTGCACACCTCCTACGCAGAACACTCTCCATACAATAACCATCAGAGCATCACAACAAATCACAGCACATACCCAAGACACACAGAGCTGCGCTCGGTAGTGAAGTGAAAGCACGCTATAAAAATAAAACTACTGAATAATAATAATAATAATAATAATAATAATAATAATAATAATAATAATAATAATAATAATAATAATAATAATAATAATAATAATATAATAATAATAATAATAATAATAACAATAATAATAATAATAATAATAATAATAATAATAATAATAATGATAATAATAATAATAATAATGATAATAATCATAATAATAATAATAATAATAATAATAATAATAATAATAATAAGCTCAGCGAAAGAGTTTGACAAGCTCAGATAATATAAAGACCTACTCATTGAAATTGAGAAAATGTGGCATCTCAAGACGGTTACAATACCAGTGATCGTAGGAACACTAGGAATGATCAATAAGGGAACCGAAAATTATATGAGAATGATCCTGGCTTACCATCCCTGCAAGAAGTGCAAAAGATTGTCTTAACTGGTACATCACACGTATTGGGAAGAGCATTGGCGATGTGAGAATTGTTGCTGCTCATGTATTTTAATTTAACTTAAAAAAAAAAATTTTTTTTTAAATGAACGAATTATTGAGTTTGGTTTAATGGCCTACCAATGTATACTATGAGTTTCTTTGCCCTAGGAGTCGGGAAGACACTCGGCAAGAAATGGAAGCACATTTGAAAGACGAAAAAAAAAAGTAATAATAATAATAATAATAATAATAATAATTGTAATGATAATGTCAATAACACAGAATAATCTACCTCCAAGTCTAACCTCACTTGAGACACTATTTTCTCGTCAATTCCTGAGAATAATCCACACAATGCACTACTATGTACCTCTACCCAGGGACGGATCATCTGCTATCTACAGACCCGTTTGAGAAGGTCTAACGTCCAAATTACGCTACACAAATACATGCATACTTACACAATCACGCACACACACATGCACACATATATGTATGTACACACACACACACACATATATATATATAGAGATATAGATATGTGTATACATATATATATATATATATGTGTATATATATGTGTATATACATATGCATATATATATATATACATATACATATATACATATATATATATATATATATACACATATATATATATATATATGTTTAATATTTTGGACTAATTGGTATATGCCGGGAGGGACATGCGGCATTCATATGTATGGTGGCTTTATCGAAATATTTGTACTGGACACACCTGAAAGGGCTGAAGACAGCCACTTTCCACTTTGGCCATGCCGTCATCAACTGTGTGTAATTCTTAAGAGAATCCATGTGAAAATTGAAGTAGAAAAAGACCGATGTCATGAACGTTGAGATACTGAAGTATCCATGTTGCATTAAGAGTGAATACTGTAAATATGATAAACCCTTCTGTTTCAGATTTTAAGCCATTGATGGGTAAGTGTTTGTCAACATCGGCATTATTCGCTCTCTTTTGGGTATTTGCCATTGAGATGTTTTTCTTGCCATTTATCAATAAGAATAGACATCTCATTCCACATCTCGACCTCTGGATTTCACTAGATCTGGTTACATTTATAAGAGCAGAAAATTCCTTTTTCTCACAGGTCTCATTGGACATTTTTCCAAAATCCTGAAAATCGAAGTACGAACCTCAATGTCTAAAAAGTCTCTCAAACCTTTTCCTCAACATTGCCAATGTCCCTACAACAACTGGTATCAGTGTTACATTTTTTATTACCCACAAACGATTGAGAACTGCATAGCTTCTACTTTTCAATCTGATCCAGTTCTTTGCAATCTAATCCCATGATGGCTTTACAATCTCATCATTTCATCGATTTGCAGTCTCTTAGCCCACACAGTGTTCATCTTCGAATCGAGCTTTATATATTTATTCATATATTTATTTTCACAGTTCCTGTGCGTATAGGGCAGGGATGACCGTGCGGCAAGAAAACCCGATAGAAATACCTGGCATAAAACATAAAGGTACTGAATCGATTTATTCGACTAAAATGTCTTAAAAGTGATGCCCCAGCAAGGTCGCAAACTAGTGACTGAATTAAGTAAAAGAAAGTTTATTTGTAAGACAGAATAGTCTAGTGGAGTAGCTTATTTAAGTCTACAGATCTACCTAAACCATTGCAATTTGTGATCTGTGTCGTTAAAATGCCACATTAATACAACAACATAAAATATCATATCATAAAAAAAATTGATTTTGTTTAGGTGAAAACATCTGTCACTTTGGCCAGAAAATGTAAGGTAAGCTTTAATGTGAAAGAAATTACAAGACTAGACGTTCGGATCAACAGTAATATCCACGATGAAAGTTCTTATATTAATATCTACTATCATTGCAGGTAGGCTGCTATCTGTTAAGTATTGTCTATATCTATAAAATTCATATTCATATTTCTTGTGATAAATATGTATCCGCCATTTGGTGAAAGCTATATTCTCTTGTCATTCTTTGGTCCTATCTCCCTGTATCGCCCACTCTCTACCTACATAGGTACATACATACATACATACATACATACATGCATACATACATACGTACATACATATACACACACATATATATGTATATCAGAATAATTAAGATTCACTTGAATTAGGTACTTTTTGAAGCACCTATTCACTCCGGTACTATCCGCACAGTCGAAGGTGAATAAAATCGCATAAGTAATATGACGTCAGGTACTAATGCAACACGACCGTTTCAGGCGGCTCCATGTAATCGAACAAAGCATTCATTACATCTATCTAAATACAGTAACATATTCAGTTCCAAAATATATGGACTTTCAACAGACAAGATATATTAATGTAATTTTTCTCAAATATTTCATCACAGGTAGAGGAGGAAAAACATCCATGTTGCCACTATTGCAAAAATCATTATATTAATGTATCTTGTTGTTTGAAAATCCATATTTTTCGCAAAGGAAGATGACATTGTATTGAAACCGATGTAACGTTTGCTTTGTTCGATCAAACGGACGATAAATTCGCTTGAAACGGCTGTAATGCATTAATACCTGGAATCCTGTTACTTATTTAATTATTTTATATATATATATATATATATATATATATATATATATATATATATATATATATATACACACACACACACACACACACACACACATATATATATATATATATATATATATATATATTACACATGCACACAAATACAAAAAGATACGCACGCACACATACAGAAAACAGAAGACGAAGACAAATGAAGAAACAACAAACAGGTGTATTAGTGTAAGGGTTGGAAAAATTAAAAAGTCTCGTGTATATATATATATATATATATATATATATATATATATATATATATATATATATATATATATATATATATATGATATATATATGATATATATGATATATATATATATATATATATATATATATATATATATATATATATATATATATATATATATATATATACATATATATATATATCTATAAATGGGTGAATGAATTATCCTTTGTTTACCGTTAACATGGAACATTCAATAAACAATTACCAGGGTAGCAAAATTCACGCAAGAAACACGGATGAAGCGACCTATTCAAATGTAGAAACTCCGAGTTAATGTGCAGTAATTTGTGTATTATAAGTAAATAAATGGAGTTGAACGAAGATGTTATTAAAATTCTTTTACTTTCGACATATGTTTACTTATATATATATATATATATATATATAAAACTAAAAATAGAGGTGTCTGAATAATTCAATTCCTGGATTTCTAGCTTTGCTTTAAATAAGCTTTGCCTCGTCAGTTGAATATATCAGATAAGCACATAAATACAAATAAATATATGCAGAACAAACGTTATACTTACATATACGAACGTCCATGCATACATATATATGCACGTATGTACAAGGCCAGTTAAATTGCCCGCCAAAATACCCCATACGCACGATATGGCCAAAGTAAACACCGCAGTGAATACAATGACGAATTATATAAATTTATAAATAAGGATAATATCGATATTTAAATACCGATATTATCAAGTGACCAGCATGGGAAAAATACCATACAAAGGTAATAATTTTTTTACAACTAAAAATAAGGGTGTCTGAGAGACACCACCATGCCTTTGTATGGTATTTTTCCCATGCTGGCCACTTGATAATATCGATATTTAAATATCAATTAATTAATATAGGGTGGCAAAAGAATTCAGCAGAAATTATTTGCCACCAGCGGCCTAGTGGGAAAAAGTAAATAGTCAGAGACCATTAATAAATTCAACAGCAAAATTTAGGAGCGGCCATAATAGGCCTTAATTTTTCTCCTGGTTTACGGAATTAATATTGTTTTGCGGTTGAAGCCTTGGCTGCTATTTCTAGTGGGTTGAACGGCCTATTATGGGCGCTCCTAAATTTTGCTGATATTTAAATATCGATATTATCCTTATTTATAAAAATATATTTATATATATATATGTGTGTGTGTGTGTTTCTTTATTACCCACAAGGGGCTAAACATGGAGGGGACAAACAAGAACAGACAAACGGATTGAGTCTATTATATCGACCCCAGTGCGAAACTGGTACTTTATTTATCGACACCGAAAGGATGAAAGTCAAAGTCGACCTCGGCGAAATTTGAACTCAGAACGTAACGACAAACGAAATACCGCTAAGCATTTCGCCCGGCGCGCTAACGTTTCTGCCAGCTCGCCGCCATATATATTATATATGTATGTATCTATATAAATATTTACAGACAAAATTCTAAGTGAAGCACCCAGCAATATCAAGTGATTAACGTGTGGTCATAAAAGGATTAAATAACATAAAGCACGAGGAATTCCTTGAAATTCATTGAATCCGTTTAAACAATTGTTTCACTAAATGGAAATGTTATTTTTATAGGTGTTTCGGCAAAAGATTATTGCGTAGAAATGAGTGAAGCCTTATGCCTTACAGCCTATAGAGTGTATCCTGTACGTAAACCTGACGTGAACCGCTGCAAGTATACGTGCTCTAATTACTATTTCAGTATTATTATTATTCAGTAGTTTTCAGGTGCTTTAACTGTGCTACCGAGCGCAGCTTTACATACTTAGAGTATGTGCTATGACTTGTGGTGTTCTTAGTTTTTCTGTATTGAAAGAGTTTTACGTAGAATGTGTGTGGTGTCTTGTACTGCTATTTTATCTATTTTATATACATTCGTAAGTCTCGGTGTTTTAGTTATGTATTTGCTGAGAGTTTTATTTTTTAATCACACTTAATTCACATAATTCTATAGGGAATGTTACTGTTTTTTGAATCCACATTCGGATTACCTCCATTCTAGATTATTGGGGAGTTTCTCCGTTCCTTTTAGAGACACAGCGACGCCTGATTGTATTGGTACTTCGATCAGTAGCCATTTACCTTCTTGTGATCTATGATAACTATATTCGGTATAGACTTAATTTCTCTATCAGTACCTATAGCATATCCCAGAGTATGGTTGCTTAGTAATTTTCTTAGACGTCCTATGTTGTGTGCCTGGACAGCCATATACATTATGATTTATTGTTTCTTCAACATCACCACATATTTTGCTGTCATTTGTATTTATTTTTATTGTGTTTTTCTGGTGATTTCTGGTGGGGAGGATTTGATCCGGGGCTGCAATTAAAAATCGTTCAGTCCCTGCTTTGACTCCTGAGCTTCTCAGACGCTATTGCGATCTTTTTTAGTCGATTTATTTTCTGTTTAGTAAGTATATCGAAATAATTGCCAAGTAAGGGCCATTTTTGCCATCGATTTTTCATGATACATTTTTGTTCCAGTTTAACTTTAGATGTCAATTGTCTAACGGCTTTTATTGCTACCTCTTTTTCTTCAATGGTTACGAGTCACAGAGGTTTCCTTCTTCTATTTTTCAGCTTCCGCAAAGACAAAACCCGGTTTATTGTTTTGGTCGTGTTTTGTGTATATTTGTAACAGTTACCCTTCCTTCTGAATTAGGTATTTCTGTGGTTCTAAAGAGGTTAGTTTAGAATACTTTTCTATTTGCATAAGGCCTAAATCACCTTTAATTCATTGTGTATATAACCATTCTATGTCAGAATTAGGGTGATGCATCCTAAATTCTGTCATTATTTTTCCTGTTTTCCTGTCTAGATTCGTTTGTTCAATAAGAGTCCAATTAAGAAAATTGTAGCTGTAACTTATAACTAGAGCGGCAGTGTTTTGATCTCTATTTCCAGTATTTATCTAACTCGTCCATCGTATTTCTTTCTTTGCTCCTCATTCATTTGTGTGCAAGTTTATTGTTTCCTTGACTCGTAAACCTTTTTCTTTCATAATATTTAAATTCCTTTTTTACCGACAAGTCTCCTCCCATTATTTTAAAATTAAGAAAAAGTTGACTAAATCGGTCCGAAGTGGGATGGTGAGGAATTTCAAAAAATTGAAAGCTTTTTTTTTCCAAAAAATGTCCTCCTATCATTTCCATGACTGTGTGGATTTATTTTTTCTTTTTTTGAAATTTGGAAAATCCACGTCATAAAGATGCAGTTCAAACATAAGTGGTCTTCCTGTTTTATCCAAATTCCTCTCCCCACTCAATAATGGAAGTCGTTTCCTGCGCAATTTTGTTTTACAATCTTAATCTACGCTGTTTGAAAAGTATTTGTATAAAATATCAATGAAAGAACCAATTTCCTGAAAGTTACGGGGGATAAAAGTACGATCGTGTGAATTTTACGAACCTCAGTGCCAAATCCATTCGGAAAACTCCCTTCCCATAAATCTCTATGCGCTCTTAATCCACAGCATCTAAGTGGTTTTTGTGGAAAGTTGTTTTAAAAATTAATCATTATTGTGGAAGTTATGAGGCAACAAAATCGGTGGGGTACACATCTGTAGATAGGCCAACAAAACTATAGGGTGTTCACAGTGGAGGGCAATAGCTCCATATTTTACTGCTTAATAAATGTGTGCGTGTGTGTGTATGTACATATGTACTTACATAAGTGCATACACACACAAACACACAGACATATATATATACATATTTATATATATATATGTATATAAATTTGTTTGCAGTAAATCAGTACACCTTGCATATCTTCACCTACAATTACTGATATTTGCTTTGCATCTCTATTAAACTAGGTACTTGCTATTTAGTTAACCTTGAATATAATCCAGGGAAAATAGACAATTTATTCACAACGAGATCAAGGATATTTGCATATGGAATAATGCCATTTATTTGAGGTGTAACAAGTCTATTATCTACATAATTGAATGTCAACCATAGGACAAAACCACGTTGTTTTGCTGAGACTAGGTTGGGGAAATCCCCGTTCGCGGGAGTAACTGCGCCCCAAGCCCGTTTTATTGGGCCCGCAGGCTCATATACTCATATATACAAACTATAGTAAATTATACAATCAAAGTTATATAATATTCGTCTACCTATTTGAGACATAGGTTGCGTTTCCACGACGACATAAAATGGCCAGAAATGGTCTGGTAATTGTCATTTGAATGCAAATTTTGTTTTCACTGTAAAAAAATACTGTCACGTTTATACTACCCCCTTGAGACCAAACTACACTTTAGATTAAACAAATAGAATGCCTTATAAGTAATATAAACAGTGGCGGCGTTAATGAAGATGTCCCGCGTTAATTTAATATGTTAAATTTATTTTTATTAATGTATATCAAATTATGCATAGACATATATAAGATTTACACAGATATAAGAGTTAGAACATTTAATCCGCCAGCAGGCCTTTTCCTTAGGAAATCTTCTCTGCAGCTCTAAAACGTTTCCCCAACCCTAGTTTGGACAATGTATTCATTAATGTTACTGATTACCCATTTGAAACAACAGCAGATATTCAACAATAGCATTGGTTTAATGTTTGATTAATTAGTTAATGCAATCCAAGCTGATAAAGTATTGCAATATATTCCTGATTTTTATTTTGTAGACGCATGCTTCTATTAGAAAACTGTAACTTGTTCCTGTCGAAAGAATGTACATTATACTTCTCCAAAATATTTATGAAGACGTGCAGAAGTAAGATTATGTAGAATACATTTCTTCTCTTTATAAATCAGTATTTCCACGAAATACATCGCAAAAAATAAATGAATTTTGGTCAATTAATATCGAGCTGTCAAGAAATAATGTTGTTTGTGCATTTATTTTAATTTATCTGCTGTTAATTTATCTTTCACCGAATGAATTCCAAGCTCCCGAAAATAGGAAGAATTATCATTTATGCATTCAAGAAATGCGTAATTGAAGGACTGCTGAAAACCTTTCATATGATATATATTTATGACAATACATTCTTAGCTTCTATCTCTCCAGGTTCATAAATACCAAACATATACCAACCATATGCCGTTAAAATATTTCATAAAAAAACAATAACTGTATTGGAATTATTTTTATGAAAGTATATTTCGAGAATAGAGGGGTTGGTGTTAGAATCAGAAACTGATTACGGACAATAGTCCAAATTTCAATGCATAGCTTAGACACGTTACACTTCATAATATATTATATTTCAAAAGTATTAACCATGCACAAAACCTAATTAACGCCGTTTTTTCCAGGTACTACAATGGCATCGGCACAGAAAGGTGACCGTCAGATCTTCATTAGAAGCCTATACGCCTCATTTTTCCTTATGCTTATGCTAATATTGTGACGAAATATGAATTCAACTGATACAGTTATGTTTAATGTAAGAGTACTTTTAAATATATATATATAAATATATTTTTTATATATTTATATTTATATATATATATATATATATATATATATATATATATATATATATATATATATATATATATACTTACATATATATACATATGTGTGTGTTTGTAGCTATGTATGAATGTAGTACGGTACCTTAACTTCCCTATCACAATATATCAAACTATATTTCCATCTGAAAGTCGATGTGCATATCTTATGTGGAAAATACACAAAATAACCATTGTAATATATCTACCATAGAATACCTCAGCTTTAGATATATTACGACAACGATTTCAGTGTAACACCAAGAAGAATATCCTCAATGATATTCTTCTTCTTGTGAATTATGTGTATAATGTCTCTCCAATAAAGCTATTTCCTATCCTACTAACTTGGTATGACTTCATCATTGTGTGACTTCATAGTGTGACTCCAATATTTTAGAAACAATATTTGTTATTATTGCATTTGTACTCGACAGTTATCCTAATCCAAATGAGACATCAATTACAAGTACACTCATTAGATGTCTTAATTACACCTATGATACCTGAAGACAATCGTATTCATAGCACAAAATTTCACTGATGTACAATCCTATGTTAAAGAAAATAAATATTAGAGTAGGTAAGCAAAATGTGATAAAGCATTAATATCGTTTTTCAAGTCTTTATTAACTATACTTTTATGAATTTTTCAAAATGCATTTTTTCAACAAAAGTATTGAAAATGTATAACAAAATTACAATCCCAAATTCAATAATATAAATGTAGCTTGACAGATGATGTCGAAATTATCTTTGGTGCACACGTTGGCATTTACTAACACTCTTTGTTATTTTTACAGGGCAATTCTTTACCAGCAAAATTCAGCCTCCAACAAATATGTTTATGGCACGTACTCAGACTGCATATAGAAATAAAAGGTCTTTCATTTATATAATAAATAATCTGTTGTTTTTTGTGCCAAATGTTATTGGTAACATTTCTAGCATTAATTGCTCTCCAGTTTCATATTTGGAAGTTGTGTTAGAATAAGTACATACTCATATAAATACATACATACAAACACGCCAATACATATATATCTTTATATATATAAAACTGAGAATGTGTGTCTGTCTGTCTGTCTGTGTGTTTCCCTAAAACTTGAGAACTACACTACCAATTTCATTCAAACTTTACACATGACTTACTTAGGGTCCGTGGAGTGTCATGGGCAAAAATCATTTTTAACTTTTTGCCTAGGGCGAGCCCACAGCAATATCATATATTCTCCATTACGATTCCCTAATGCTTGAGAACTACACAACTAATTCCGTTCAAATTTTACACATGCCTTACTTAGGGTCCATGTAGTTTCATGGGCAAAGAAATGTTCAACTTCTTGCCTAGAGCGAGCCCATAGCAATATCATATCTTCTCCACTATTTCAGTATTACGTGTTAAAAGTGAAACAAAAACGTTTCTCTATTTTATGTCAGATACTTTCACTTTAACAATAAAAATAATAATAACAATTGAATTATATGTAGTAAGTAATAATTAAAATCAAACTAAAGTATAATATAATAGTAACATAACAAAAGTAAAAATAGCAATTGGTATAAATTGTATCAATGATTTGACTTGAATAAGTGGTTTCACATGAGTGGGAATAAATTAAAAATAAATTAGCGTGCAGAAATGGAATAGTCCAGATGGATAATAAAAAATTAAATTAAAGAAAAGACTATTGTCCATAAAGTATACAATGTAGAGAAAAAAAAAATTGAACTCATGGAGGAAAGCACCTTCGAAAAGTGTCTTGGTGCGACTGTGAAAGGTATCTAATCAGAGACGGTACATTCGCCACAATAGAAGGTGCAAGGGAGTACTCGACTCGAACTTGCAAAGTGGAAATACTTTATTTTAACCTTCATATCTGGGACGTAGGACGTCCATGAAAATAATTTAAAACGCCATCCCCCCGCCCGAAGTAGAGGTAGGCTGGATTGTAGCCACACTTCTATACAAGAGAGAGGACATGATACAATTGATCGAAATTACATGAGACGGGCGAACAATTCCAGTCTGTTATATATTTTGAGTATTGTTATCACTGGCGATATCAAGATATAATTTTTGTATTTTGTATTTTATGTGCAGATGTATATATATGGATGTACATGTAATATGTACACATATATATACACATATGTACATGCACTAGCACTATGACCCGGCATCGACGGGTCTTTAATGCTAGTATTTATATATACGCGTGTGCGTATGTGCGTGTGTGCATGTGGATATGTGTGCTTGAGTATGTGTGTGTGTGTGTAAGGCTCAGTAACATCGGTCTTTTTCTGACCTAAGCTCCAGGCAGTGAGTCAGATCCGCAGACATCTTACAGGGGAGGAACGAATATATCTGTAAAATCATTAGTAATAATAGCATCAACGGCAACGAGAACAACATCAATGAAAACACTACTACTACTACTACTTCTACTACTACTACTACTAAGGATAATAATAATAATAATGATAATAATAATAAATGCCATGATGCAGTACCAGGCAGTGGCTTTCATGGCTTCTGATCTTAAATGATTGGATGTGTTATATACATTGTTTTGTCTTGGTATAAAAGATCGCCTACAGCAAATATTCTGCTCACAGATTTGCTTGTCAGTTGTTGGACCTTAACCAGTTGAGCATGTCCCTTAGTGGCTGACGATATGTGCATCTCTGATCACGAGCAGAAGTAGTGGGGGAGCATCATAGCCATGTGTTGAGAGGGATTCTTTGGGGTTTGAATAATTCCCCTCTGGAAACATGGGTGGTTCTTTCAACATCCTTAAACAGCCCTTATTCAGGGACCTTTTGAGCGGGATGGGCTACTCAACTTGAAGAAATTTCTACCTGGACCCCACCTGCAAGGTCATGTGCTGTTTATCTTGATATGAGATCACCATGTCGCGCACATATGGTTGTGATGCATGTGCCTGGTGTACCCTTATCAGACGGGTAGTCATGATGGGTATATTGGGCTTCGTATATTTTACCCCAGTGTCACTTTGATGGCATGAACTGCTCTCTCACTCAATAATAATAATAATAATGATAATAATAATAATAATAATAATAATAATAATAATAATAATAATAATAATAATAATAATAATAATAATAATAATAATAATAATAATAAGGAGAACACCGGGGGACGTTTAAGAGAGAACACCGGGGACGTTTAAGATGTAAGAAGAAAAATTCAGAGCTCCGAAATCTATCCACAAACATCGAAAACAAAGACATCCTATGGAGGCAAAGTTTTACTAACAAAGAATTGGACTGTATCCGAGTAAGTAATACTAATTGAAAGTTATTACTATTTTCGAAACGAAATGATGTATTTTGACTCGATATCATCTCCACTTCTAACGCAACATATGTAAACATGCGTGGAACATCACGATCAACCCCGACCCCAAACACCATGTACAAAGGAACTACGAAGACATTAAATGCCACCGATACTATTCAACCGAAGAATAACAATCGAGCGGTACGTACATTAAACTTACAACAAAAAATGTACGAAAAACTACACGTGCGAAATAATGTGACAACAGAAATAAACGGACCGGTACCCTACGAAAATGACGACCGTCAAAATAGTGGGCTGGACGTTGTACCTCATGTCCCGCAAATAAAACCCAAAAGACGTAAATGGACACGTGAGGAATACATTTCTATCTTACACGCATACTTCACAGCAGTACCCTACCCAAAAAATGAAAATACAACAACACATACATATAAAATATGGAAGGAAAATAATAGAGATATAGACTTGGATACAGCAATGAACCCTAATAAATTAGCTAACGTACGAAGATACATTCTCAACACAAAAAAATATCAGAAATAGAAATAGAACACCTAAAAGAAAACATACACCAGGAAAATGTAGATAGAAGCCACACAACAATGCCCAATAATATAAACACTGAAACTGTAAAACACGAAGACAAACGCAACATTCCCAACAAATACGATGTAAACAACGAAGGGGAGCCTAATGATTATGATAATATAAAAAATAAAATAATCAAAGAACTGAAAACCACAGAGCTCAAAATGGACCACCGACCATACCTCCCAAGAATCAAAATAAACGACATAACAACACCTATTATAAACAGCATAAACCTAGCCGTCACTGAACTAATAGCCACTGAAACAAAAAAAAAAGTGATATCACTGAGCTAAATGACTTAATATAGGCAGCAGCCACTGCAGCCACAAAAGAAGCTGGATACTCACCCAAACCCGCCGAAACAGGAGTACCACCACCCAAACAAACCCTGTGGGTAAATAACATCCAAAACAAAATTTAAAAAATTAGAAAAGACCTTTCGATTCTTAATGAAATCAGCAAGCAATCAACGCTACTGAGCAACAAAAAGAGAACAAAAATACTCCGCAAATATAACATCACAGAGAAAGATTTGCCTGAATTAAAAGAAAAGCTGAAGCAAGATATCCTTGCCAAAGCAGAAAGGATCCGCCGGTACAAGAAACGCCATCGCTTCTTTGAAGAAAACAAAAAGTTCAACTCCAACCCCAAAAAGTTCTACCAAGGACTGGGCAAAAATAAAATAGAAGTCACTGCAGCACCAAAGGCAGAAGAATTGGAAGAATTCTGGAGAGAAATATGGTCGGCGAACGAACCACCAAAAAAAAGGAGTATCAAAATAACAAACTCGGCATCTGAACAACTTTGGACCTCCATAACAACTGAAGAGTTCACCCAGGCACTGCAAAGACTAAGCAACTGGAAGGCACCTGGGCATGACAAGATCCGCAACTTCTGGTTGAAATATCTAACAGGAATGCACAAAAAGCTGGTTGAAAACTTTAACAACGTACTAGCACAGCCAGAGACAATGCCTGAATGGCTCACGAAGGGGAAAACCATCTTAATTCCCAAATCAAATGAAACAGAAAAACCAGAAAACTACAGACCAATAACCTGCCTCCCTACTATGTTCAAGGCATTTACTGCAGTGATATCACAAAGGCTGAACAAGCACCTGGACGAAAACAAACTGTTCCCAGAAGAGCAGAAAGGATGCCGCAAAGGCTCATATGGCTGTAAAGATCAACTAATGATTAATAAAGCCATAACTGAAGACAGCCACAGAAAGAAGAAAGGCCTCAGTATGACCTGGATTGACTACAAAAAGACGTTTGATAGCATCCCACACACAAAGATCCTCGAAACACTAGCCATTAACAAAGTAGCACCAACAATCATAAAATTCATAGAGCACTCTATGAATAAATGGCAAACAGTCCTACACCTCCAAACAAAAGAGGGACTCATGAAAACCAAATTCATCCCCATTAGAAGAGGAATATTCCAGGGAGACACGCTCTCTCCACTCCTTTTTTGCTTGGCACTGTCACCTCTATCTGATATGCTAAATAGAACTGGATGCGGATATAAATGTTACGGCAAAACGATCAGCCACCTTTTATATATGGATGACCTAAAACTATACGCTGCAAATGACAAACAGCTGGAAACACTATTAAAGACAGTTCATGGATTTACCAAAGAAATAGATGTGAAATTTGGATTAGAAAAATGCGCCAAAGTAACCATGAAAAGAGGAAAACTAGTTAAGAGTAACAACATCACACTAGATAAAACCAATGTAATAAAAGAATTAGACCAAAGCCAAACTTACAAATACTACTATAAAATAACCACCATAGGACTGCAAAAATATCTACGCCAGAAGGAAGGAAATCTGATCCAGATAGCGGCAAAACACGAGCAAAACAAAAAACTGTACTCTGTATTTAAGGAAGCTGACAAATACAAACAAGAAATCATACCACCTAATAAACATGAAGAAGAAGAAGAAGATGAAGAAACAACAAAAGCTATAAAAGAAATGGAATCCAAATTAAAAATAGAACAGCAGCGAACCATGATAAAACGATGGCAAGTAAAGCCCCTTCATGGTAACTACTGGACTAAACTAAACGCAAAAGAAATAGACAAACAAAAATCCCAGCAATGGTTGAGAAGCTCAGGACTCAAAGTAGAAACAGAGGGATTTTTAATTGCAGCACAAGACCAAAGCCTCCCCACCAGAAATTACCAAACACATGTAATGAAAAGAAATATTACAAGTAACTGCAGAATATGTGGAGATGGACAAGAAACAATAAATCATATTATCTCTAGCTGCCCAGTCCTGGCTAAGAAGGAATATATTCACAGACATGACAGAGTTGGAACCTACATACATTGGAAGCTATGCCATCATTATGGAATAAAAACAGAAAAAGTTGGTATAGGCACACACCAGAAAAGGTCACAGAAAACGAGAAAGCAACCATACTCTGGGATATGCCGATACACACAGATAGAGAAATTAAGGCCAACAGACCAGATATAGTTGTCAGAGATCATGAAGAAAAAAAATGCTTTCTAATTGATGTATCAATACCAGCTGATGACAACGTGTCTCTAAAAGAAATGGAGAAACTCTCAAAATACAAAGACCTGGAAATAGAGGTAACCAGAATGTGGAATCTAAAAACAGAAACAATTCCTAGCATAGTAGGTGAATTAGGCATGATAAAAAAATATTCAGACAAATACATAACAAAAACACCAGGACTTACAAACACATAAAACATACAGAAAATTGCACTACTAGGCACTGCACACATCCTACGCAGAACACTTTCCATACAATAACTATCAGAGCATCACAACAAATCACAGCACATACCCAAGGCACACAGAGCTGCGCTCGATAGTGAAGTGAAAGCATGCTATATAAATAAAACTACTGAATAATAATAATAATAATAATAATAATAATAATAATAATAATAATAATAATAATAATAATAATAATAATAATAATACTGAAAACTCACGCTTCCTATAAGCTTGCAAAGACTACAACAAGTATAAATCAGCGTCTACATTTGGAGAACATCGTATACGCGGAAATGTTTTTAAATACCCGAGAAAAACGATAAATTTCCCACAAGAACCCGACATTTGATTGGTGCGAAACAGCAATTTGCCAGTAAAGGGACATCATAATAAACAAAGTTTGATAATGTGATCTGCATAACATTGGAGTGGCACATCATATGAATGGATTCCTTTTCTTTTTTAAGTTTAAATTTTAAATTGACATTTTTGAAACAACATCAGCAGAATTTATAATCTGTGATGCCAGTGGTTATATTTGTCAAACACGTGGGAAAAAAGCGTTAGTTCATGATACGCTTACAGTATATATACATATATATATATATATATATATATATATATATATATATATATATATATATATATATATATATATATATATATATATATATATATATATATATGTGTGTGTGTGTGTGTGTGTGTGTGTGTGTGTGTGTGTGTTTGTATGCATGTATGTATGTGTTGCATTCCATTATGTATCAAAGTATCATATGTATATTCAAATATTAACGGAGAAATGATACTTTATCTATAGAATCCTGCACACGAAATAAATTTGGCAGCATTTCTCCTAGCACAACACACATACAGGGTGCAGAACGTATAAGGGAGCTAAATGAGTGGTGTTTTATAAATAAATCAGTTAGCAATGAAATTATAATTTGTATTTTAATAATCATTGATTATTTTAATAATCATTGATCATTTAATAACATCAAATTCCATGAATTCAAAAAGCAACTTACTGCAAAGGAAATGGTGTTGAACATTCGTTCTTTGAATGAATCTAGAGATTGAATCGTCTGAACATTCTCCCTCACAGATTACTCATAATGGAGAAGACAGAGATTGACAATACTCAGCTTCCTAAAGGCGGCGAGCCGTCAGAAAGTTTAGCACGCTTGTCGTAATTCTTCACGGTATTTCGTCTGTCTTAAATTTCTGAGTTCAAATTCCGCAGAGGTCGACTTTCATCGTTTCGGAGTCGATGAATTAACAACCAGTTGCGTATTGGGGTCGATCTAATCGACTGGCCTCCCTCCCGCAAAGTTTCGGCCTTGTGCCTAGAGTAGAAAAGAACATTAAGCTTCCAAAAATCGGAGCTATGCATAAGAAAACAAACGCGCGGGAATATGCAAAATAATCTCTTTCAAGTCACATTTTGATACTTTAAACACTTCCCTGAGCTCAGACAATTACCTACATTTGGTTAGTGGGCCCTCATCGCCTGGTGTTTATCTGCTCAAATTAAGTGCTAATCTCTGCTCATCGTTGAAGAGTAGCTATTCTGCTGATTGTTTCTTAATATAAGTAATGAAAAGTGGTTTCTATATAATCGTATGCATCGGAATCTATAATTATTGGTTCAAATGGAATTGAGAATCGATGCCCAAAACAGAATTACACCCCAAAAACTTATTGCTCTGCGTTCAGTGAAAAACAAAAAAAATACGGGTTTCGTGAATGAGAGTGCTATGCTACAACGGAACACTTAATGCAAAGAAGGATAGTTATCTACTGAAAGTATTTTACAAGCTTTCACGACAAAATTGCAAATAATTTAGGCAATCGTAAATATTCGTTGCTTTTTCAAGATAATACAAAACCTTTTTTTGGCAGTCATATGGGAAAACATTTGGGCATTTTGCCTTATGTCACTTTCTCTCCTGTCGTTTCTCCACCCGACTGTCGTCTTTTCATTGGGGAAAACAGTTTGTTAATTGTGAAGACTCTAAACATGATATTGAATATTTCTTTGTGTCGAAACCAGAAGGATTTTTTTTATACACGAGGTATAAAAATAAAGGCTAAATAATTGAGGCTAAAGTATCCCCAATTTTGGGAAAATAATATAGTAATCAGACATATCAATTAAGCCTCGTTCTCATCACGAAGTGCGCTTTCACATTTTCCCTACCATCTGAGAATTAACGCATAAACATTCTAAACTGTTTATCATCTATCTGAAAAACAAACAAAGCCAGACATTCTCTTTCACATAAAGTAAATGAACTTGTCAACTAAATCACTTAATACGTCAACTAAACCAGAAAGAAAAGTAGTTGTGCTACAATATGTATAGGATACGCAGGCACACACTCACAGCAACAAATAATACAGACACACATTTCAAAACCTAACCACATCGAAAAGTATCGGAACGTTTAAAACGGCAAACCTTACATTTTACTAGAATACACAGCATGAAGTATCTGCTAGCAATCTATCTTTTATTTCTTGGTAAGTAATTATATGATAATATATTCTGTATGTGTAATAATATATTCATTTAGACTACATTCAGTCTCACTGCTGCATTTTTGTCTATCTAGCAGCTTAGTTTGGTTATATACAGACATATGTACTCACAAAGAAGAGATAGCCACATGGACGTGCACACACACACACACACACACATACATACATAGACACATATATATATATAAACACATGCACACAAACACACACACATATACACACACACAAGCATAAACACTCGAGGACATTTGTTTCTTTTATACGTTCCGTTCTTGTGATTGCTTCACTCAAACGACTCTGCTTTTCCTGTGACAACCCCTTTAAGGATGTAGTAGGCCATATTGTGCATAATATTTCAAGCCTTGATTGTTATTCTTTTCTCCTCAAGGCACAAGGCTCGTAATTTTGAGGACGTGGCCAGTCCATTAAATCGACCCCAGTACACAACTAGTACTTAATTTATCGACTCCGAAAGGATGAAAGAATAAATCGACCTCGGTTAAATTTGAACACAGAACGTAAAGACTGACAAAATACCGTAAAGCACTTCGCCCTGTGTGCTAACGTTTCTGCCAGCTCGCCGCCCTAAGCCTTGATTGCTATTTCAACATCTAATAGGCGTAGCTTTAGAAATCCTGTTGCAAAACGATGTGACAATACACAAATTCTGCAATGCACATACACACATATATAAATAAACTTTATATATACAATAACATACGTACACGCATGTATAGAAGCCTACATCAATCTACATCGTTTCGTGTTACGCCTTTTGCGACTGCAGTCCATTTCTCCGAATTCACTCGGTCACTGCGATCATATTTGAAAATGTATTTAGTGAAAAATATCTTTAAAATCTAATACGGATGTGAGAAATTCCGGAATGAAATAAACGCTTAATTCGTGTTAGGTTGGTTTTCAAGTTGAGTTGCATCTCTTTGAAAAAATTAGATTTGAATATAAACATGTGCTTTTATAACGTTATCAATTAATATGAAAATTATGTATTAAAGGAAAACCTCTGTAAATGGACGATGGTTGCTCAACATTTTAAAGCTGTTGTAATACTTACAATATATAATAAAATGATGTAGCGTGAAACGATCGTACCAAATTACCGGAGATATTCTTATTGCTTATTTTGAGTATATATATATATATATATATATATATATATATATATATATGCACGCGTGTGCACATATCCGTATGCACTACTATCAATGTAATCGACTTCATCCCTTTCTCTGTCCTTGTTTGTCTCATCTATGTTTAGCCTCCTGTGGACAATAAAGAAATAAATATATATATATATATCTATATATCTATTGTTTGACTATCAATCATCTGAATTTTTCCAGTTTTTGCTTTCTCTCCATCTACATGTATACATGTAAATATATTTTGTATATCAAATCCATGCAGTTTTATTTGTATATTGATATCATTATCTCTATAATAATAGATATGTACGTGCGTATAAATTGTGCAAACAATTCTTCATTTCTGTAGGATTATCATCATGTACTATCATCGCATGTGCAATAAAAATTTTATGCTGTCGACGACGCATTAACGTGATGAATGTAATTGTAATCTTCGTATTTCAACAATAAGTGAAACTTAATTAGATCTGTATAAATGTGAACATTGATTATTTGGAATAATTATTCAAGTAGTTCATAAGCATACAATGCCGAAGTCGAACGAGTCAGATCAATGTTCAAAGCATCGAATTGTGTGATTCGATTATTAGGCATATGCAATACCGATAAAAATGGCAATACGTTATGCGTTACGGAACAGTACTTAAATGTCCTGATACTAGAAAATTGAGCACTATTGTCAATTAGTGAATATGAAATATTCCATTATATTGCTTATGTCTCTTTTCATAATACAGAATATTCAAGCACTATTAATATTGTACAGGGATATATATGTATATATATATATATATATATATATATATATATATATATATATATATATATATATATATATATATATATATAATATATATATGAATAAATAAATGGAGTTTAACGCAGGTGTAAATCAAATAGTTTTACTTTCGACACATGTTTCGAAAAATCCATTGATACTATTGAAAGGAATAAATGGTATTAACAATGCAATCTTCACTTCAGGAAAGTGAAAAAAACCAAACTCGTCAATACGACATTTTAGCAAAAAATTATGGATTCGTATAGCGATAAACAGAACGCTATTAATATTGTTTAAAAAAACGTTATATGATATAACGTCATAAGTAGCTAACAGAAAGAGTAGGGATATTAATAGTGAATGTTAAATATAAAGGAAAGTAAAGTTTAAATTATATATAATGATAGAGACTACTTATATGCACTAAAGTTAAAAATACACTCATCTATTTATATATATATATATATATATATATATATATATATATATATATATATATATATATATATATATATATAATATATATATATATATATATGAACTATATATAAAAATACAAAATGGAACAAGAACGCAAATCACTCAAAGAGACGACACAAAAATCGGACGGGTCATTCGAAGCCTCTAATCTTCAGTCTAGAACCGGATCATCCTCGCAATTTCGGCTGATTAATCTTGAGATCGCTCCGATCCGGCCAGCCCCAAGGAAAATCTAAGCTACAAGCATTAGATTTCTTGGAAAAAGGATCGAATGTATACGAAAGAAGGACAGAAAAACGAACGATGCCACACGAATATAAATACAACAAAAACAATAATAGCAATAACAGGACAAAAACAGCGGGTCTACAGATCCTTGGTGTTATTAATATATAATGGTTATAGTGTATTTCACTTGTGCTATTATTGTTTGTTGGAATATAGCTGTTCACTTTTGAAAGGCCATCGTTGACCTTTATTGATATATGTTTTGTAGTGAGAAACGTAGCTAAAATACCGTATCCCTATGAGCTTCCATATACGTGTAGTTGTATATTTGTCTTTTGTATTAATTTGTAATTGTTTCTCTTTTAATGTGTAACCGGACATTTTTGGCATCAGACATTTCTCAGAATCGCAGGTCATATATATTTCGATATTGAATCGCAGGTCAGATATTTCGATATTGAATCGCAGGTCAGATATTTCGATATAGTGTTGCTGAACGAAATCAATATATTGTGAGAAAGTTTTTCCTGCTATGTAATTACAGCCAGGTTTCAAATAATGTTTCAAGATGTCGGCTATCACAGTTTATCAACGTACAACGTTAAATATTATCAATCAAAATGTTAAATAAACAGGGGATGTAGTTGTGGATTTTGATACGATTACGAGCTTGAAAGTAGAATGTACTTTATCATAAGACACACCCAAGTTAGCGTATGAAAATAAAATAACTGAATAATATAAACCATTAGTTGCCTCCGATATAATTTTGCCAAAATATGGTAACTAGTTGAGAGACATTTTGCCTATCAAGTATCTAACAGAGAACACGAAATATTTCAGTAAAGATTTAACAAGAAAACATGAACAGTGCTAAAAGTCATTATTATACACATGAATAAGACTGTAAGCTGGAAGTATCGTTAGCATGCCGGGCCGGATGTTTAGTGCAATCTCGTCGGTTTTTAGCTTCTTAGAATACCTCCGAGGTTGTATTTCGTTAAAATAAGTATTATTAAAACGCTGAGTTCGATGAAATGGACTAGAAAATGTCATGATTTGTGGGTATACTAAATAGCATTAGACTAGTGGTAAATATTTCCAAGTGCACATCTTTTTACAAGACACAAGAGTTATGTAGTATAAAAATAATTATTTTAATAATTGTAAAATTCAAATATTTAAAGCAACACCATTAAAAATACACTTTACCAAATATGTATATATATATGGATATATATAAACGTATATGTACACACACACACACACACACACACACAGATATATATATATATATATATATATATATACATTTATATATATCTATATATAAAAATACTTACATACATACATACATATATATATATATATATATATATATATATATATATATATATATATATATATATATATATATATACATATACATATATAGATTACTGAATACTGGATCTGTAAAATTGAATATATCTACGATATTTTTATCTGTATTAATTAATATTTTAATTTGTAGGATTTGTGACATCGGAATTTTGCACTGAGTCAGCAGAGAAATTATGTCCTCTTGCTCTGGAGAAATATCCTATAAAGAAACCAGATTCGAAGTACTGCAGGTATATATCTATATTTGTATATTTATATAAAAACTTATTTTTAGTGCTTCTTCAGAGTATTATTGCTACATCCGGTACTATGTAAAGATTATGTAAATTAATCTATGCTTTCTGGTTTCAGAACACTGCCCACCCCCTTATATTCTTATATGCATAAATAACTATATACATTCATATACCTGTATAGGAAGAAGATTGCTTCCAAACCACACATATCCGGATTCAGTCCCTCCGCGTGGTGTCTTGGGAAGATATGTTTTACTATATCATCCGGCCGACCAAAGAGTTGTGAGTGGACTTGGTAGACGAAGACTGAAAGAAGCCCGTCGTATATATATATATATATATATATATATATATATATATATATATATATATGTGTGTGTGTGTGTGTGCGTATGTATGTATTTGTGTGTTTGTGTTTGTCCTCCCACCATCGCTTGATAATCGTTGGTGTGTTTATGACCCATATGGCTAAGCGTTTCGGCAAAAGGATCCGATAAAATAAGTACTTGGCTCACAAAGAATAAGTCCTGGGGACGAATTGTTCGACTAAAGGTGTTGCTACATCATGGCCGCAATCAAATGACTGAAACAAGGAAAAGTATAAAAGAATATTTATAATCCAAATAATAAGACACTAATTATTTACAATGTTTACATTTGACGGATATTTGTTGTCATCTTTGTTGTTAACGTAACGTTTCGGCTGATATATCCTCCGGCCCGTTTTTAACACATATTTAGGGAGTCGTTACAAATGTTTACGAAGCAACTCTGCCAAAAATTCGAAGAAAAAAATTCAGTAATATTTGTGATTTTTAGACATTTGAATAGCATTCCGTCCTCTCTGCATCAAAAGAAGAAGAAGAAGAAGAAGAAGAAGAAGAAGAGAAGAAGAAGAAGAAGAAGAAGAAGAAGAAGAAGAAGAAGAAGACGAGAAGAAGAAGAAGAAAGAAGAAGAAGAAGAAGAAGAAGAAGAAGAAGAAGAAGAAGAAGAAGAAGAA
The DNA here is from genome assembly GCF_006345805.1 of Octopus sinensis. Classification (NCBI taxonomy): domain Eukaryota; kingdom Metazoa; phylum Mollusca; class Cephalopoda; order Octopoda; family Octopodidae; genus Octopus; species Octopus sinensis. Next base: position 63,660,337 of record NC_043011.1, on the reverse strand, counting down.
GAAGAAGAAGAAGAAGAAGAAGAAGAAGAAGAAGAAGAAGAAGAAGAAGAAGAAAAAGAAAATAATAGCATTGATGAATTAATTGGGAACATTGGCACAGGAGAACTGTACCGTAATAAACTTGCTTCCCAACAACATTATCTCGGGTTCAGTCCCACTGCGAGTGAACTTCGGGAAGTAATTCCTACTGTAGTGAGTTGTGAGTGGATTTGGCAAACGGAAACTGGAAGAAGCCCATCGTGTATATATATATATATATATATATATATATATATATATATATATATATATATATATATATATATATATATATATATATATATATATATATATATATATATGCGTGTGTGTGTGTATGCATGTATATATGTATGTGTTTGTCCTCCCACCATCACTCTGATAACCGATGTCGGTGTGTTGACGTCCCCATAACTTAGCCATTCAGTCAAATATATCGATAGGGTAAGTACTAGGCTTACAAAGAATAATTCTTCTGCTCGATTTTTTCGACTAATGATGGTGTTCCAGCATGGCCACGGTCAAATGACTGAAACAGTAAATAAATAAGCAGAAAGTCTCCTTATCTGGACTAAGGAGTTACATAGTGGTCAGTCAATATAGTATTGCCACTGGTATCAAATATGTTTCGATGTGTGAACATGTATTTGATCACCGGATGACATTTTAAGCAGTCAAAAGGGAGAGAAACGATTAAGTTGATAACTCTCTCAATTGCTCGTTTTGTGTTTGGCGGGTGAGGAGTGTGGTAGCTAGTGATTTGTTTGTTCCTTCTCGCGCTATGCCTGGCTCATAAGGGCCGGTTTCCGCTTCATTAACGTATATATTCCTCACCTGGAAGGGAAGCCGATCCTTCACAGGTGAGCTGCTAGTTGCAGGAGGAAAGAGTGAGAAAAAGTTGTGGCGAAAGATTCAGCAGAAGTCCGCGTGGAGCTGGGGTGGAGCTTGGGTGTTTCGCTCACAAACACACACATCGCCCTCTCTGAGAGTTGAACTTGCGATAGCTCGAGTGCATGTCCACTGCTCTAAGCTCTTCACCATGTCCCTCCACGAGGTAGGTAGTAGGATGGCAGTTCGCTAGCTGAACTACTCTGCCATGCAAGAGAGTAAAATCTAACTGGTGTTTGTGTGTGTGTGTGTGTGTGTGTCTGTTTCCGAAACGTTTACAGCGGAAACTAAAAAAATTAGAGCCTTAATGTGATATCTTCAAGAACATTATAAACTGTGTTAGATTTGAGTTAATAAAGCTTAGGTGAATTGAATATATAAAAAGCAAAACGCTAGAAAGAGAAAACAGAGAAGATATAGAGAAACCAGGTTTAGAAACCATGAGTAAATAAATAAGATGTATAGATTGAAGATTGATATTTAGCAAGTGATACATACGAGGGGCGTTCAATAAGAAGGGCTCCCGATATGAGCTAAAACATAATGTCTGGAAGAGGCACAAAATGATAGCCTCATGTTGATGTAAGTCTGATGAAGTGTTACTCTAAAACAGGAAATGTATTGCATAAATGTTCTCTTCGAATGTTTGGCATAAAATGGCGTGGCAAACAGAGTTGCTACAGAAACAATTGTTACGGATCATTAAATATATGATAAATAATTATTTTTCTTGTCACTACTTGGGTTATAATTTACTCTTCGCGAAACACATATAACAGTGTGATTGTCGTGAAACCATGATTTTATAGACTTGAAAAATGTTGGCATGTTTTCTTGGATCCGACAGAATTGATAGCCCAGAATTCGGGCTAATTGCTTCGCTGGAAATACACCACTTTATAACCTAAAAGAATTTAAGATTACATGTAATATATATATATATATATATATATGTGTGTGTGTGTACGTGTGTACGCCTCTGTGTGAGTGCATGTGTACACATGCCTCTGCGTGTATGTGTGTAGTGAGTGTGTTTGTGTATATGCCCCTCTTATTTTAGTTTGTCATAATTTTGATAACGTGTAAGGATTTCCAGACCTTTTTACGAGGAAGTGTTTCAGTAAAATGTTCCCGTTCGAATATTTAGCAGACTTTGACAAACGCTAGGATATTTTAATCGGGACATCACAGAGATTTCATGACTGCAGAAATGTAATGAATAACCGATAAAAACTTTAAAGGTGTGTTGTTCTGTATACACGTCAATGTGAAGTCACATAATCAAGCACAAGGAATCGCAATCATAGAATTTCATTTCTTTCATTTGTTTTATTCCCTGTAGCCGTTTGAAGATGTATCTGAAGTGTTTTGATGCCATATACCCGAATTGTAACGATTACTTTCACAATATGCAAACGGTAAAATGCAAAGGTAAGTTATTGTGAAACGTGGTGCATAAGACAAAAGCTGTTTTAAAATATAATTATGCCTGTTTATTTTATTTTACATTTTGCGTTAGTATCACTGTAGTTTCTATTCAATTATTTGTCAAAAATGAAATACGATGTTTACGAATGGAAGTCAGAAATGTTACATATAAATCTGATTTATTTTAAACACCCATCAAAAATGTCTTCTGAAGGTAAGAAGTGTTTGCAAGACGCGTGGAAAGTGTCGTCCTTCCTTTTCAATACATAAGTTGATTCTTCTACACATGTTTTGAAATACATCTTGGAGAAAAAACAAAAAACACTGCAGAGAGACTTTTTGCACGCCCTGAATTAATATAATATAGTCGAAACATTTCGCGTTCAAATTTTGTGATATGTAATATGTCCCTGAGAAGATAACAAAATTTATAAACTGCCGACTTTCTTCTAGTTCAATTAAAGACAGAAGGTATATTTAGCAGCACATAGTTTACTAGTGTAAACGGCATTATGCAATCGTTAAAGCATATATTATTCACAGATTATCAAAATGGCTTTGATCACAAAATATATTACATTTCAAGGTAAAACTTTATTTTGGCCATAACTATTCCAAGCAAATTAAAAACCTGACGCATTTATATATATATATATATATATATATATATATATATACGTTTAAATATTTGTTGTGCAAGATTTTTTATGTGAAGTCGTGTGTTGAAACAGATATTGTTATATTTCGGAATGGTCATATTGCCAGTTTAGCCAATAAAAACACACGCACTATATATTTGGTGTTATTTTGCTTCAGTGATATTTATTTTTACATTAATCTTAATCTTATTTCGGCCAAAGTTCTTTCGTCACACTCCTGTGACCGCATCAGTGGTCCTTTGTTTTCTTCTCACTTACTTGTGTCTCTCCTTACTATCCGTCAGCCATTTTGTATTTCTATTGTATGTCTTCATTTGCGCATGCTTATATCTCTATGTGCGTCTATGTTTATTTAGTGTGTGTGTGGGGGGATGCCTGTAATATTTGTATCTTCTGGTTATATACATTCTTGTAATTTGTATTTTGTTTTTGTTGTTGTTGCTTTTGTTCTAATTTTGTTCATGTGTTTACATCCACCCATTATTATCATTACATATGCTTGTATGTATGTATAACAACAATATTAGTAATAATAATAATAAATCTAATCGAAAAAAAAATAAATAAATAAATAAATAAAAAGAATATACATATATATATACATACATATACACATATATATATATACATATATACACACATATATACACATATACATATACACATATATACACATATACATATATATAGATATTCATTTTTATTTCTTTCATTACCTGTGTATTTATTATGTTTGCAGGATCCACCATTGTCATATGTTGTGGTGTGCGCTATTGCTCCATTCTAGTTTTCTATTCAGGCTAGGTTTATTTTCTATTATATGTGTAGCTTCTGTAATTTGTCTAATTGTTGCATCTGTTCTATGTGTGGACAATATCTTAATCTCTATGTTATTGATTGATCCCCGTGTTCTTGTTCGGCGTGTTGGTACAGAATCGATGCGCTTTTACCTTCCTTGAGTTGTCTCCAATGTTCATTCACCCGCTCACCAATGCTTCTTGCAGTTTCCCCTACGTATGTTACTGTCTTGTTACTGCATCGTCCCTCTATACATCTTATACTATAGACCACATTTCTGGCTTTACAGTTCGTTTGTGGGCTAAATCTACATACAGTGCAATAGTTATCCGTACAGAGAGTTCTACTAAAAGGATAGCTTCTACCAATTATAGATCTGATAGGGTTGCCTGGCTTTTCAACAACCATAATTCTTAGTTTAAGTTTATCTAGGGTCCTTCTAAAGCGGTACGCTAGTTCACCTCCAGGGGTGGTGTCAACGAACATGACACTCTGGTATTTATGGCTATCATACCAAGAGTTGGCCTTCCCTATTTTCTTTTTTGTCCTTTCTATAGTGTTCCATGACTTGTTCCTATAGAGTGGGCAAATCCCATTCCTATCATTACATAATATATTATCAAATTTCTTCATGGCTCCTTTGTATACTCTGATCCTTTCTTTATGGCTGTAACCTGAGAACTGCATGCGGTGAATGAAATACTGTATGTGTCTCTTTAATTCTGTAGGCTCGCACATGCGTGACACATTTCTCATTATTCTGACGAGGTCTGCCATCAAAATATTGAATTTGGCATTGTCCGCAATGGCTGAGTTCCGGTGGATCAGGTATTTTGAGGCCATAGGTTTTGCATAGTATGAATGAAGGATTTGGGTTTTATTTTTCACAATTTCTAGCCAGAGTTCAGTGTCTAGTACTGGTAGTCTATGGTTGGGGTGTTTAGTGGGGTACTACCAGAAGAGTTCAATAAGGACAATGAAGCGAACATCTATGGGGGAGTAACAACGGACCCAGATGAAATATCGATACTTCAACTACCACCAAAGTATGCAGTGTATAGTAAAGTGAATACCATCAAATGCCTGTCCGAGATTGAAAAGTCGTTCACAAAAATACGTTGGAATTTAAATAGATACTATGACAACAACACTTGCGACAACAACAACAACGCGAAAAACACTAACCGCAACAACAACAACACAAACAATAATGACCGCAGCAATAACAACCGTAGCAACAAAAGCAACACGAACCCTAACAGCGGCAACAACATCAACAACACGAACCCTAACAGCGACAACAACAATAACAATAGAAAAAATGTATGCATAGACACAAACAATAGATACAAAAACAAAAACACAAACAGAGAGAGAAAAATCGTATACAACAGCAACAACAACAACGATTATAGGGAGAACCGACACACAAACACACACACAGACAGCCATAGTCACAAAGACACGAATAAAAGTTGTGTCATAGGGGTCACGATGGAGAATAAAGTTGAATGCAACAGGATCCTTGGACAGGGAGTCAGCGGACTTGAAACAGATAACAATACTCATAGGAACAAAAATAACGACCGCAACAGGGGGATTGACAAGGACCAACAGACAGACATAAAACCCAACACTAATATAAACAACACATATACCAGAAACAGGAACAATGAGAATATCACTAGCGATGATAGTAATAATGGCAATGGTAGGAATAAAGGTAATAACAATAATAGTGGTAGTAGTAGTGGTGATGGTAACAGTAGAAGTAGTAATGAGGATAGTAGTGATAATTG